>NC_047103.1:44508012-44844262 GCF_902500255.1 Thalassophryne amazonica | reverse complement strand
TGTATTTTAAAACCATAACGTATCTGTTGTTGTCGTTTCGGATGAGATGATTTATTGATTAACATTATAAGGAACCATGGGCGTTTGTTTTTTAGACAAAATAGCTTAAAAAGTAATGTGTACACTTTGAAGTCTGGTAGATTCATTCATTTGTATCTACATTACAACCCGTAAAAACAACTCTGTAAATAAGTATAAATATTTACTATAATTACAACAGGACATGATGTAACAATGACTACAGTGTATCTGTTAATTGGGATTTCTCAATCTGACATAAACCTCACGGTGAAATCACTTTTAATTTAGTTATCTCAACATTTAATTGCTTCCTCATTGACTTTGTGCTTGCTTTTAATGTTGTAATAAGGGCAGAGTAATTGCTAAAATATGAATTTGACTATTCTAGTGATTGTGAATGCTTTGAAATTGTGCACAATAGGGGCAGGGTTTGTTCTGCCTGTGCAAGTGTCTTATTGACTGAACTTCGACTTCACGGACATGTTTAATGATTAGTTTAATGTTAAAATATTTTAAAACGTTTTAAAAAGTTTTGAAGTGCATCTGTATCTACAAGGTTCTCTGCAAGTGAAGAAATCTATTTCTTTAAGTATAAAGAAACACAAAACAGTGCTTTGTTCCTTAAAGTCTGACTACTAGATAGTAAAAAATAAATAAATAAATATGAAATCTAAGTTCTTGTGGTCAGAGCATTAACAGTTTAAAAAAAACTGTTGTGTAGATTTATTTGGTAAAAATAAAAATAGATCAAAGAATTTACAAATATTAAATGTTCACTTGGTTTGATTGATTGATTCTTAAGCTAAATGCTAAGCTAATGTTAGCTGATAAAATTTCAGTGTTCAGTGGTGCACTAACGTCATGTTTTATTTTCAGGTTACTCACTCACCTCAGACAAATTTGCAGAAGGGCCGTTGCTCAAACGGGGTGTGTGTATATATCCAAAAGTGAAGAATTTCGGCTTGCATGTGTCTCCTTGATCACAACGGCTGCACTCTCTCTCTCTCTGTCTGACCACGTCTGGGGGTCTCTGGTCGTGTTGTGTTTCAGCTCCATCCGGCCTGTCTCCGAACAGTCTCTGAAAAAAAGCTCCTCCCAGCAGGGTGATGTCCTTCACTTTTCTTTTGCTTTTTGCTCCTGATCTTGTGGTTATGACTCGCAGACTGAGTGTTTTGCTTTTTCCTGTTGCGAATCCGTGATGCCGATTGTTGGCGTTGTTCACCAGATGTTTAAAAGCCAGATAGTGAGGTAGAAATCTCCAAGTCCACTGTGCGTCCAGATGCATTGTTGCTGTGTCCAGTTTTGCAAAAAATGCAAGTGGATGCGACAGAATGATTGCGCGGTGTGAAATGCCCTTAACTCTGAACCACTGAATCAAGATTTAGTACTTCTTGATACATCCTAGTCTTTTGTACAAATTTGCATACCAAGTTTAATGCCAGTTTATCTCGAAAGTGCAGTCTGCAGCATTGCACATGCTGCAGACTGCACTTTGAAAAAGGTAATCAAGGCTAAACTATAGTGAGGTAGAAACACTGTAGGCACAGGGCTGTTCAGGAAATTCCTGTTCTGAATGTAATGTTTGAAGAACTGTTTCAGTAGGGCACTGCATAATAGAGCCTGACCGATATATTGGCCAGCCGATTTTATTGGCCGATATAAGCCCTTTTCAAAGTAATCACTATCGGCTGAAATTTTGCCGATAGAACGCCGATAATTTCTCATAAACAGAACAGTTACTGAAATAATGTTTGTGTCAGCAATGTAAAATGTCCTTGCACTGTTTGTCCAGTAAATGGAGCTCTGACTCCATTCAACTGAGTGCTGCTTACACCCCTGCTTAAATGTGTTCATCACCGGCCTCTGTAGTTCGCTGTCACACTGCACTGATCGGCTGACAAAAGCATACAAGTAAGTTTATAAGGATCTATATCCTTATCCGGAACCTATAGCTAAGTTGCAGCAACAAGAGGTACAACATCAGATGTATTTCACAGCTCTTTTTAAGGATATGTATTTGCTAATTTCACAAAGGTTTAATCTTGATTGCATTTTTTTAACTTGAAAATTATTCTCTTGTTATAAAGTTAATCAATATGAGGACAAAGCTTCAGCTTTTAGCTCATACCTTTTTTGTTAAGGGTCCAAAAAAGAACATTTTATTCATTTAAAAAAAAAAAATATCGGCTGATTTATCGGCTATCGGCAAATCAGCCGATTTATCGATTATCTGCATTTTTTTTTCATCCAAATGTCGTTATCGGCATCAGCCTCAAAAAATCCATATCGGTCGGGCTCTACTGCATAACCTGTCACTGACTGAAGTTGCATGCAGTGAAACCCACAAGGTCTTAATATGACTCATGTCAAAGCAAGCAGAGGAATGTGTTCCCAGGAGATTAATGCGTAGCTGTGCTGAGCTCCAATCACTGCTGCTGAGCTCAGTTGAATGCCACTCAAATTGAAAGCCAGCTAAAGCCAAATTGTTATTCACTGTTTGAATTTAGCGTATGACAGCACTTTTTCAGTTTTGGAGCTAGTTGATTTGGTGCGCTGTGTGTCCCTCAGCTTTTACCACATATTTGCAAAGATCTTTGGTGCCAACTCCAGGACATTTTTCTTATACACAAGGTCAAAGCAATGTAATTCTGAAGTGGAAAGTATAATGTTTACAGATTTGATGGAGGCTGCCTTATGTTTATCTTATCAGCCTCTATTCTAGACCTGATTTATATACTTTCCATTGGTTACTTTGACTGCTCCTATGCCCTGCATTTTCTTTGTTCTCTCTCAACCTTGCTGGATATTTGCCATTAGCCTTCGGCGCAGTTAACACATGTTCTCAGCTCTATCACTCCACTCCTTTTTCACACTTTAAAACTAGTGGTGTCCAACACATTTACCTGGAAGTGAAGGGAAAAACTAAACGCAAAGATGGTTGTTATCAGTGGTACTGTCGGCCCTTCTGTATGAAGCAAGAAATGCATCCAGAAGAATGATACAACAGCTTTTCCTGTTGCATCAAAAAAATGTAGTGAGGAGCTGTGTAAGAATTAATATTTTCATCTACCACCTTCCTAAAGCGCAATCCCAAATTCTCTTCTGTCAGAGAAAGGCTATCATCCCGGCATCAATGTTAAGCTCCTCCCCCCTTTCCACTTTCCTGTTAGGACAGCTAGGTCAGAGATGTATTTGCCCAAATAACTTTTTAGTGACTAAGGCCCCGTCCGTACAGAAACAGGTTCAGTTGTATCCGCAAAAGTTTTGTATCATGTTGGCGTTACATCCACATGGAGCCACAGTTTCAGAGCCTGGAAATGCTACTTTTTGAAAACTGGTCCCAGAGTGGATAAACTGAAAATGCCAGATTTGTGTTTTCATGTTTCGTGTTTCTTTCAGCCTATACAGATGTTTTCTGAAATGATGATGTCATAGCGTCACCTCTCTATGTTCAGCTGCACATGAATAATGACTTTTTATTGTTGTCAACATGGTACTTTCACATACTCCTTTTTTTGGTCTTGGTGGATCATTAATGGGATTTAGCTTCAGCGATAAGAGTGCTGAAGAAATGAAGGATGGCTGTGGTGAACGCTGATTGTGAATAAATGGAGCACTGTGACGCTAATAAAATAATTGCAGACAGGACTTTCAGCTTTTAAAATAAGTTATTTTTTCTTGTTGGTAATGGGACAAAGCATCGGCATCCTCCAGGTGAGGCTGAGAAATGCACCCGGAGCAAACACAGAGGGCTTCTTGTGTTGTATTAATTCACAAGTAATTTCCATGATAAGGAATTAAAATATTTCCAAATGCTGTCATCCAAAACATGGGCGTCTTATATGGACAACAGTTTTTGTCAGGCCGTGATGATGAATCTTGCTGAAATGATGCAACAGGTCAGATTAAAGGACTTTATATTTAGTCTGTGTTGCTTTGTAAAGTTCTAGCTTCTGCTGCTACATTGATGAGCTCTTTACACCGGTTATGCTCCATGTCATCTCCATTTTTTTGTGGAAGCATGACAGCGCCACATATAGGCCTGGCATATGTACTACAGTATTTTCAGCCAGTTTGAGCGTTTTCGTGTGAATGAAGATATTTTTGAAAACAGTGCTGTGTTTACAGAATATTTTTTTAAATGACAAAGAAAAAACTGTATAGGGAAAGTTCCATTTCTGTGAAGACATGGCCTAAGTTCAGTGGTTTATAAAAGTAATCACATGAATACACACATCGCAGTTTGTTAAAGTTTACTTTAACAAAGATAATGTTTTGTGTGTGCGTTTGTGTGGGTGTGTTCGTGTAGTTGTGTGTAAACTATGCGCTCCTGGGTCTGTGTGTGTCTTCTGGGTTGTGTCCATTCTCCTTCTTGTGTCAGTTCATGCCAATGTCTGGTTCTCCTTGTGGTTCGCCTTGGGTCCTTGTCCTGGTTCTGTCTTTGTCTGTGTAGTGTCTGTCTCTCTTCTGCTGTCTATTGTTCATGGTCATATGCCCCTGTCCCGATCTGTCAGCTGTGTGTGTGGCACCCTGATGTGTGTCTGCTCTCTATGATCGTCTGTCTTTATCAGTCACCGGTGTGGGTGGCCTCCTGGTGTGTATTGTTCTGTTTGTTCCCCTTACTGTTTGCACCTGTCACTCATTAGTTTGTTCTGTATTTAAATGATCTGTCTTCCGCATTTGTTTGCCATTTAACTTTTGCTATTCCTTCTGATCCTTTTAGCTCCAACGCGCGGTATCGCTTTTGAGTATTTCAGTATTCACCATTGCCTCCTTACCTTGTTTTTTCCCTGTCAGTGGTTTTCTGTTTTTGGACTCTGCATATTTTTTCATTGTGTGGGTTTTGTCACCTTGGGAATCAACATATATAAATCCTTGGTTTTAGCACATAATCCCTGTGTCCACTACGGTTCTGGTGCTGTTAGACCTTAGTGCTGCGTTTGATACCGTAGATCACCATATTCTACTTGATAGGCTGGAGAGTCATTTTAGGATTACTGGAAATGCCCTTGCGTGGTTGCAGTTGTTGATTATTTTAGTAATCGAGTATTCTATTTACTATTCTATTCTAGCGATTAATCAGGTAATCGGATAAAAAGTACTTTTGCGTTTTTAAACATCAATAGTCCAGGGCTCTCCCTAAGCAATGGCACAATGTCACTGCGCCAAAGTGGTGGCATTTTGCTGAAATGGCAATGGGATGTAACTTTCTGTTTTGTTTTCTGCAACTTGTAAAATTTAACCATTTTTAAGTTTTGTTTTTGTTTTTTTATATAAAGTTTGATGGACTGGGTCCCTGCGTTATTTTTTTTATTTTTTTTTAATCCCTCTTTCTCTGCAATTCAGCAGACGTATTTCAGCTGGAGGTTGAACATGCAGCCTCGCAGTCAGTTTTTGTGAAGTGTTATGTGTTGTCCAAAAAAGCAAAAATTAAAAAGTCAAACACTCAGTGTGAGTCTGAGGGAAACACAGAAGAAAGAGTGGACTTCTGCTGTTTGTCAATGTAGCCGGGGACAGAGCACTGACTCGCCTGGTCTGAGAGCCCCTCACACTGGGCAGAGAGAGACAGCAGCCGGCCACTGGGTCAATAGTCCCTCCACACGTAGAGCAGACCGTGTGTTTTTTAAAAAATACAAGGTCTATTAGAAAAGTATCCGACCTTATTATTTTTTTCAAAAACCATATGGATTTGAATCATGTGTGATTGCGTCAGACAAGCTTGAACCCTCGTGTGCATGCGTGAGATTTTTCATGCCTGTCGGTTGCGTCATTCGCCTGTGAGCAGGCTTTGAGTGAGGAGTGGTCCAGCCCCCTTGTCGGATTTTCATTGTCAGGAAATGGCGGAATGATTTGGGCTTTTTTTTTCATCAGAATTTTTTCAGAAACTGTTAAGACTGGCAGCTGGAAACCATTAGAAAAATTTAAGACTGGCAGCTGGAAACCATTAGAAAAATTTATCTGGCTTTCGGTGAAAATGTTATGGCCTTGGTAGAGAATAAGGAGTGTTACTGTCACTTTAAGGATGGCCCGCAGCAGCTGTGGGGCGCGCCGCGCTCCGAAGCCGCCATCGACAGGCTGAACGACCATTTCATTTCTAAACGGATGGCTGTCTGGATCCGTGACCATCGTGTGCCATTTCTTTGGTTATCACAAGAGCTGGAAATCAACCATTTTCCGGCAGATTTCACTTTTAACAAGAGATTTTGTCATGGAAAGCCGAGCGGAGGCTTTGCGTGCCACGATGGATTCGCTACTGGAGCGAGACAAAACCACCTCCATTTTGGTCTCACAGGACGGCTTTGAGATGGCGTTCAGACAGCTGTCGGTGGTTTTTCCATCGAGTGATTATCCGAGAAATTGTGGATGTGCCTGGACATGCCAGAACATGTCCCGTGAGGCTTCATCACGGCGTTGCTGTGCGCCATGCGGCACCGCCGCGACGGGCAGAATTCCTCCGCGCGTCTGTCTCAGTGTGCCGAAAAAGTGCTGATGTCCACGTCTCTTCACAATTCCTCTGCTAGTCAGATGACCTCCCGGATAAAACACAGCATCCAGTTTGGAAATGAACGGCACATTCCACTGTTACAGGAGTTTTTGTCATGGAAAGAGGAGCGGAGGCTTCGCGCGTCGCGGCGGTGCCGCATGGCACATTTTTTGTAATTGAATTATTCGAGTTACTCAACTAATTGTTTCAGCCCTAGTTGACATCATACCTGACCGGTCGTTCTCACTGTGTTTTGTACAACAACACTACTTCTATCCTTAGTGACATGAAATTTGGGGTTCCACAGGGGTCTGTCTTAGGTCCCATGCTTTTCTCCCTTTATATAGCACACCTTGGGCACATAATGCTGCATTTTGGAACCACCTTTCATTGCTATGCTGATGATACTCAGTTATACATGCCGATAACTGCTGGTAATTTCATCCACATAAAATCCTTAGAAGATTGCTTTGCATCAGTGAAAAGCTGGATGTCAAGCAATTTCCAACTTTTAAACTCTGACAAGACTGAAATGATGGTTCTTGGTCCACTGAGAAATCGGGATCAATTTGACCAGCTAACACGTAGCCTAGGCTCATGTGTCATATATCACACTGACAAAGTGAGGAACCTTGGGGTAATTTGTGATCCTATGTTGTCCTTTGACCACAACATTAGAGATATTACAAGGACTGCTTTCTTCAACCTGCGAAATATAGCGAAGATTCATCCCATCCTGTCTGTGGGTGATGCTGAGACCCCAATTCATGCATTTGTTTCTTCTAGATTGGACTACTGCAATGTTCTATTTTCTGGTTTACCGCAGACCAGTATTAGGGGTCTCCAATTGGTTCAAAATGCTGCTGCCAGACTTTTGACAGTAAGCAGAAAGTTTGACCACATTACACCCATTTTGGCATCTCTTAACTGGTTTCCTGTTCCTGTGAGATCAGATTTTAAGGTTCTGCTATTAGAATTATTCACGGACTAGCACCTCCCTACTTTGCTGACCTGATTAAACCCTACGTACCGGCCTGGGCTTTGTGTTCTCAGGGTGCAGGACTACTTTGTGTCCCTAGGGTGAATAAAAAGTCTACGGGTCACAGAGCTTTCACTTATTGTGCACCTGTTCTGTGGAGTGATCTCCCTGCATCAGTAAAATAGTCAGATTCTCTACAGACTTTCAAGTCCAGACTCACTTATTTTCCCTTTCGTATAGCTAACATATTGGCATAGTGTGTTACAGTGCTTTCTACCCTTTTAAATTCATTTAATTAGCATTGACAATTAACACTGACAATTAAGCAAAGGTTAATCTTGTGTGTGTGTGTGTGTGTGTGTGTGTGTGTGTGTGTGTGTGTGTGTTTTATTATTATTTTATTTAGTTTGAGAGTTTATTTAAATTCATCATGGGTGTAAATAACTTTGTTCAGCATACATTTTATGTCTACATTTTCTATCCCACTTGGTGGAATCATTTTTTTTGTTGTTACTCTTCAGTAACATTGTACATTTTATTAAATGTTCTCATTATGCGTAATTGGGTCCTTTTTTAAATCTTCAAGGACTTGACATTGTCCTGATTTTTGGCATGCTCTACGGTTTTGTCAGCTGTCATAACCTAATATCTTTTATGATTTGGATAACCACTTCCTCTGCGAGTATCAGCATACACTTGTTCATAGTTTGCCATCAGTGACCAATTGCCTTGATTTGAGTATGCTTTCCCATGCAAATTATGTTAAATCTTTAATGTGCCAGTTGGCATCTATAGTAACATCCAGGCTTTGGCAGTGACATTTGTATCTCTGGGCTTCAACTTTTGACATTGATAGACACCTGGGAGGAGCGTATAGAGTCGTGAGGATGCTGGACAGATGTGTTTAGGGATGCCTGGTCCTGTCTTACTGTATGATTGTGAGATCTTGATGCTGGCAGTTAGCCTAAGGTGTCACCTGGATGTCTTTGGTACCAATATCTCTGCAGAGGTTACATGAGTACTGCTAAAATAGCTGCCAAATGACACATGACTAAACTTGAAAGGGAATGTCAGCCATGACAATATGGCCACACAGCCATGAGTGTATTATTCCAGTGGACTGGGGTGTCCCAGTTAATTAAAAAAGCCACGGAGACATCAGTGTATCGCCTGGCTGTGGCAGATAAATGGCTACATTTAGGAGATGGAGATGGACCAGTGTTCAGACGAAGTATTTACAATCCTTGACCCAGGGTGGCTTTGTACTGTGGTGCAAGCTTTGCCACACAGCACCAGCATATGCTCCCTGACCTGACCTGTGTTACTGTCAACATGTAGAAATAGACTGATGAGCCGCGAGGAGTCTAATCAGTTGAAATTGAAAACAACTGTTAAAATTTTGTGCGTGTTGTGCATGTATGTGTTGCCTCATCTCACAGGAGAATTGTCACTCTTTGATTTTGAAGTGTTTGCTATGCACTATTCCTCTTGCTGCCAATCCTAAGCTGCTTCATTTGCCATTGTGCTCTTTATTCTGTGTTTTTATTACCATTGATCTTCATTCCTGTTTTTCTACAGGCCCAGACTTTTTATATGTTGAGTGATATATGATAGTTTGCTTAACTATTCCCACCTTCTGGTTGTTGTTGTTGTTGTTGTGATTATTATGAAGGCTGTTCTCCTCATGTGCACATCTTCCTCACTTGTGCTTTCATTCCCTCAGTAGTATTCTCATTTTTGCCTGTTACTACTCATCACTTCCTTCTCTTGCCTCCAGCTATTTCAGACAATGAGCTGAAAATTGAAGTAAGAGTAGAAGCTTTCGGAGAGGAGCAAACCATGTGTCGAAAATAGTAAAGAAAAAAAACATTAGTGTTTCTCAATGAGCTTCAAAGCCCTGATTCATCAGAGAATTAGTCTTCTTACTTCTTGCCAAGACAGCAACTAACTATGATGGCCTGATACACCTTCTGTTTCTGCTTTTCTCCTATTTGCTTATCTGTGCTACATTTCAGTATCTTCCCGTTTACGCTCTTTTCATAGGTGAATCAGTTATCTGCTGGCAAAATGCACAGTCACTGCAGTCAGACCTTGTTGCACTTGTCATTTCATTTTCACAACAACTGTTCCTTAATTTCACTGTGTTCACATCATATGAGGTCTGTTAGAAAAGTAACGGACCTTTTTATTTTTTGCAATAACCTTATGGATTTGAATCGTGTGATTGCATCAGCCAAGCTTGAACCTTCGTGCGCATGCGTGAGTTTTTTTCACGCCTGTCGGTTGCGTCATTCGCCTGTGAGCAGGTTTTGAGTGAGCACTGGTCCTCCCCCCCTCGTCGGATTTTCATTGTGAGGGAAATGTCTGAATGGCTGGAGCAGCGGTGCATCAAATTTTTCCAGAAACTGTGAGAGACAGCCAGGTGGACACCATTTGGAAAATTCAGATGGCTTTCGGTGAAGATCTTATTGGGATCACACAGATTAAGGAGCATTACAACCGGATTAAAGACGGCGCACAATGGCGGGTGGCGCGCCGCGCTCCGAGCGGCAATCGACAGGCTGAAACGACCAGATCATTTGCAAACTGAATGCTGTGTTGATCCGGGACGTCGTCTGACTAGCAGAGAAATGGCAAGAGAGGTGCACATAGCACTTTTCCTGCACATTCCACTGTTAAAGGAGATTTTGTCATGAAAACAAGAGCGGAGGAATTCGCCACGGAGCCGCGGAGTGAAAGCACCTCCGTGTTGGTCTCACAGGACATGCCCTGACATGCCCAGCTCTTCGACAATTTCTCGGATACTCACTCGACTGAAAAGCCACCCAAAGCCGTCTGAATATTCCAAATGTTGGAAGAGCTGGGCATGTCCCGTGAGACTTCCAACACGGAGGTGCTTTTGTTCCGCGCCATGAGCGGCTCCGTCCTGGGCGCGAATTCTGCCGCACGTCTTTCATTACAAATCTCCTTTAACAGTGAAATGTGCAGGAAAAGTGCTAAGTGCACCTCTCTTGCCATTTCTCTGCTAGTCAGACGACGTCCCGGATCAACACAGCATTCAGTTTGGAAATGATCTGGTCGTTTCAGCCTGTCAATTGCCGCTCGGAGCGCGGCGCGCCATCCGCCATTGTGCGCCGTCTTTAATCCGGTTGTAATGCTCCTTAATCTGTGTGATCCCCATAAGATCTTCACCGAAAGCCATCTGAATTTTCCAAATCGTTTCCACCTGACTGTCTCTCACAGTTTCTGAAAAAATTTTGATTTAGCAAAGCGGCAGTTGTTCCGCCATTTTCCTGACAATGAAAATCCGCTGGGGGGGCTGGACCACTCCTCCCACAAGGTGTGCTCACAGGCGAATGACGCAACCGACAGGCGTGAAAAAACTCACGCATGCGCACGAAGGTTCAAGCTTGGCTGATGCAAGCGCATGCGATTCAAAAACTGACCGGCTGTGGAAAAACTGACCGGCTCTTCACTCTCACAAGGATCTTGGAGGGGGTTGGGGAGTATGCCCATCCAGTCTACATGTGTTTTGTGGACTTGGAGAAGGGTACTGCGGTAGTATGGAGTGACGGGGGTCCCTTCTCATGGCCATCCAATATCGGTACTCACAAGACCCAGGACTCGGTGGGGAGATCATATATAACCTGGCATTCCCATGCCAGTGTGGAGAGATTAAATCTCTAAAAAGCAGATCACAGACATGACACAAAACTAAAGTCATTTCAAATGGCAACTTTCTGGCTTTAAGAAACACTAAATTAAATTATTAATCCGCTACGAAATAATTATTTTACAGACGCAACTTCCAGCGCACAGCCTTTGGCAGCCAGTGGAACAAAGCACGGCGTCCAGCTGGGAACGCAGCGGGTGGGATCATCACAACAATGTGCATGCAAGTACGCGGATTAAAGTCGTGCAAGTGTCAGGGCACCTTAATAGTTTGGTGTTTGTTTTTAGCATAATCACATTTACTGTACTTGTTTACAAATTCCAACACTGTTCAGTCAGAATTCAACTCGTGAACTCTTGATGCAGCTCACCTTTGTAATATGTGTCATACTGTTGCGACTTGTGATGAGAGCAAACACAATAAGAGGAAGAGGTGGAGTAATGTGAACACACCTTTACCCTTTGTCTCACACTGCAGACTCTCTCCAATAACGCCTCCTCGTCTCAGGTGGCTTGTCTTAATCGGCACCAATGAGTAATGCACTGAGTGTTTTACTGGCTGCTGGAGGCCAAGACCTATTCAAGTGATTGAGCAAATAAATGTCCTTGTATTCATAACTCAGCCCAGTTGCTCTAACACACTCAATTTGATTCTGGATGTGTGTTGTGGACAGTGTTTCGGTGACCTTGAGGCAATTTCCACCTTTTGTTTGCAATGCTGCTGTCTGCATGTGTGCATGTGCATGTGAAAGTGAGATAAAGACAAAGACGCTGAGTCAGTGTTGTGTTTATTTTTATTATAACTGTGGCACAAATGTCAGAAAATATCTTTTCAGGCATGTTTGCCCATCTTTGTTTCCATGCAAATGCTTCATCTCTTTTCAGAGAGATTTTCTTTATTCAAAGCCGGGGGGGTGGTCACACAAAGAAAATCATAGACTGTCAGCTGTCCGAATACTCCTTATATGATGTAGGAGCCGTGGTGGGGGGGCATGATGACCTTTCTTTTCAGCTTTGTCTGATCTGCTTCAGGTCAGCAAGCAGAGCTGTAATAGTTTTCTATTCAGCGTGGACAGCCAAAGACAGAGACAACTTGACTCAACAAAACATTTTATCCCTACCTTGCACTTATCTTTCAAGCAGATTCCCACCCACCTTTAAAACAATAAAAGAGAGATCAACCTCTAAAACAATAAAAGATCTCCTGAAAGCCATATTCACATATTCATTGTTGCAATAAAACTGGAGTCTTTTGTGACATTTTTAATTGTTGAGAGGACAGAAATAATGACAGTTGAACAGATTATGGCGCTCTTCTGCAGACTGCTATAGGAGAATTTTGGAATGTAACGCCATGCATGCAAACCTGTTCTTCCACAAAATGAGCAAGGCATGCTATTGTTATTGTTTGAAGAGCAACACCATCAATAATTACTGTAGTAACAGACAAAATTATGCCTGATGTTTTGACATACGTGAAGTTGACACTGAAGCTCAGCACACATACTTCATAAAGCTGAGATTTAATAAGGGACTGAAAAGTTTTCCTGATAATTCTAAAATTCCAAGGGAGCAGCAAGTGTTTCCTGAAAACTGGCAGGTTTGCAATTTGGACAAAAAAAAATACGCATATTAGGGCTTAAGCCCAGCTTTATTCAGCCTAATGACACTGACAAGCTACATTTGGCTACATGTGTTACAAACACAGACATGCTAATAAGCAACACATGTATTTTATTATCAACAGCAACGCATGTTACAGGTATTTTGTTTTTTTGTTTTTTTTTTTATCCCAGGCTTTCAGCATCCATAATGTATTTTATCATTTATTAAAATATCCGTGTTTTTAACAGAATTGCATTTAAACTATTTGCTGACACGTGCTACTTCCTAACATGAATCCTTCTGAACATGTTGAATTGAATGGACACTACACGTGTTTACAAATTAAATTTGAAAGGACAAGATTTGTGACAGAAAACAAACATTTGAAGTGATCACTATAAACCCGCTCCTCCATTCCAAATGTTTTCCCATGACTGGATCCCATCCTGTACTTGCTGTCAGCGACTACTTTCTTGTAAAATCCTTTGGAATTCTGTGAAACTTTATCGCCATTTGTGTCTGTTTCCCTATTTGTACATCCGTAAACAATGCCATTCTTCTCTATTGTCTGTTTTTGATGTTTGTTCACTAAAATGCTAAAATGTTGTGTAAACACTATAGAGTATGGCAGTCGCAGGCTAGCTGCGCTAATGGCCAGACTACGTTCCGAGTGGGATATCCCTGGACGTGACATTGCATGAAATTCTCCTAAATGTCATAGCTGACGTTCCATCAAAATACAGATGATAGGCCTCACCAGAGTCTCCTTAAGTAACAATTAGTTTAACACAAAAAACATTTCAGAAGGAACCCAGGAGTTCTCAGAAGAGACCTAGTGCCAAAGAAATCCAGTAGTTGCCTTATGTCACTGGTCACAACCATGTATTAAGACAGAAAGCACCAGGACCCAAAAGTTTTGGACCCAGTCCTAATACTCTCCCTTTGCCCTTTCTCTTCATTTTACACATTCACTTGAATGTAAAAAATGAAGAGACAGTGCAGTGTGGTAGGGCAAAGGGAGAGTATTGGCATTGGGCCTAAGACCTTCATTTTCCTGCATATGTACTTCCATGGCTTAATACATCTGTCTAGAGACTTTGTGATTCTCATAACTCCTAGTGGTTGTACTGTGTCTAACTATAGCTAGAATGGATACATGGAGAGGACAGATTTCATTGTATGTATCCTTGTATGAACAATGACAATAAAGCCCCTTCTTCCTCTTCCTTTTAAATTACCAATAAACTGTTCCCAGAAGGCAGTGCAACCTTGCCTGTGGGATGTGGAGGCATCTTGTGGGGAGGTTGAAATTGCACCAAGGTTGGGGTGGAAACTGCGTAATGTCAGGTTTGGCACTGTGAACACTAGACTGTATGTGATTGGATAGCTGCCACATTCCTATCACTGTGTGTTATGATAATCCTGTGTTGTGCTTTTGCTCTGTCTTATTTGTATGGCTATGGCTACTATTTCATGGAACGTTGACTGCTAACGAATATTGCGACTTTTAGATTCGGAAATTTTATTGGCAAAAATCAGGGTTTGCCTCTGTCATTAGCTACATTTAACAATGTTTAGTGACCATTGGCAACATGATTGCGAAAGTGTTTGCAAATAACAACAGGTGAACATTAGCAACTATTAGCATATGTGGGCTACAGTGTTTGTGACAATTAGCAATTTGCCACTCTTTTGCCAATTCCTGATTAAATCCCAGCTGAATGACAGGCAAATGTAACTCTCCCCAGGATTCAAAATTATGCTGACCACTGTGGAAGATGGAGCTCAGAAGACTTGCCTGTAGAAAATGGATTTCCAAAATATGGAAATGAATTTATGTCAGGAAGAAGCCCAACATGCAGTTGCCCTTGAGGAAGATTTGCTTTTTCTGGCTGCTGCTGCTGCAGTTACCCTGCAACAGAAGAGGAGTGAAAATAGAGGAAGAAAAAGAAGAAAGGAATAAGAAAAGGAGACTGTTTGGGTCAGATAGTGGTTGCAAACCAAAAAGAGCTTTTGCAGCTTGTGTTGCAACTGCAAATGCTTACAACTGTTTTGCAAATATTTGCAACTGTTTGCAGAAAATTAAACTTAGAACATATTCAAAATTTGTTTGCAACAAGAAATATTTACTGTTTGCGACCCTAAAAACTGTTTGCAAATGGTTTGCAACCTTTTACGAAACCTGGCGAAACCCAAAATCTGCTATGTTTGCCAGCATTCACCGCTCCATGATATACATGTTTAACGTACGAGGTCTGTTAGAAAAGTATCCGACCTTATAATTTTTTTCAAAAACCATATGGATTTGAATCACGTGTGATTGCGTCAGCCAAGCTTGAACCCTCGTGCGCATGCGTGAGTTTTTCATGCCTGTCGGTTGCTTCATTCGCCTGTGAGCAGGCTTTGAGTGAGGTGTGGTCTACCCCTCTCGTCTGTTTTTTATTGCGAATAAATGTCTGAACGATTTGGATCTTTGCTGCATCAATTTTTTTCCAGAAACTGTAAGAGACCTCCAGGTGGACACCCTTCGAAAAATTAATATGGCTTTCAGGGACGATTTTATGGGGATTAAACAGATTAAGGAGTGTTACTGCTCCTTTAAGGACGGCCCACAACTGCTGAGAGCGCAGCGCGCTCCCAGCGCCGATGGACAGGCTGACACCCCGCACAAACAACCAGATCATTTCCAACGTGAAAGCTTTGTTGATCCGGGACCTTGTCTGACTTTCACAAATAGGCAGAAGATGTGGACATCAGCACTTTTTCCGGCACATTCCACCTTTACAGGAGTTTTTTTTTTTTTTTTTTTTTCATGGAAAAAGAAGCCGAGGGACGCGCCACGGAGCCGTTCATTACGCGGGACAAAACCACCTCGGTGTTGGTCTCACAGGACGGCTTAAAGGTGGATTTCAGACGGATTCCGGTTGGTTTCCAGTCGTGTGAATATCCGATTGTGATTGTGCATGAGCTGGACATGCCAGAACATGTCCTGTGAGGCTTCATCACGGCGTTTCTTTTCGCCATGCAGCTCTGCCGCGACGCGCGGAATTCCTCCGCCTTTGTTCCTCTTTCCATGACAAAAACTCCTGTAAGAAGTGAAATGTGCCGTTCATTTCTAAACTGGACGCTGTCTTGATCCGGTATGTCCTCTGACTAGCACAGGAATTGTGAAAAGACATGGACATCAGCATTTTTCCGGCACATTAAGACAGATGTGCGGTGGAGTTCGGCGCGTCGTGGTGCAACCGCTCGGCGCAAAGAAACGCCGTGATGAAGCCTCACAGGACATGTTGGGGCTTGTCCAGCTCAAGCTCAATTTCTCGGATATTCACACGACAGAAAAGCAACCGGAATCCCTCTGAAAGCCACCTGAAAGCCGTCCTGAGAGACCAACACCGAGGTGGTTTTGTGCCGTGTCAAGAGCGGCACGGTGGCGCGTCCCTCGGCTTCTTTTTCCATGAAAAAAAAACTCCTGTAACGGTGGAATGTGCCGGAAAAAGTGCTGATGTCCACATCTTCTGCCTTTTTGTGAAAGTCAGACGAGGTCCCGGATCAACAAAGCTTTCACGTTGGAAATGATCTGGTTGTTTGTGCGGGGTGTCAGCCTGTCCATCGGCGCTGGGAGCACGCTGTGCTCTCAGCAGTTGTGGGCCGTCCTTAAAGGGGCAGTAACACTCCTTAATCTGTTTAATCCCCATAAATTCGTCCCTGAAAGCCATATTAATTTTTTGAACGGTGTCCACCTGGAGGTCTCTTACAGTTTCTGGAAAAAAATTGATGCAGCAAAGATCCAAATCGTTCAGACATTTATTCGCAATAAAAAAATAGACGAGAGGGGTAGACCACACCTCACTCAAAGCCTGCTCACAGGCGAATGAAGCAACCGACAGGCATGAAAAAACTCACGCATGCCCACGAGGGTTCAAGCTTGGCTGACGCAATCACATGTGATTCAAATCCATATGGTTTTTGAAAAAAATAATAAGGTCGGATACTTTTCTAACAGACCTTGTAAATAGTCACCTCACAAAATCTGGTCTGCTTCAGACTACTACTACTACTACTTCTTCTAAAAAAAAAAAAGCAGGATCTTTTTCTGGCCACTGTAGCCATTGTTGTTGCTCATGGGATGGGTAAAGTCGAGACCTCAATTGCACATAGCGCTTTGAAGTGATTTGTGCTATGACTTAGTGTTTAGTATGCTGTATAAGTAAATTAAACTGACATTGAGTTTCTGTCTGTGGAATTCACGGTGCCATGGGAAGTTGGACGGGGGGCAGTCCATGAGCAGAAGCAAGAAAAACACCCACTTCTGGTAGCTGAATGTAGTAGGGAGGCTGGCTGGAGTGTAGTACTATGCTCAGTGGAGGTGGGATGCCAGAGGTTCATCAGCTCTTCAGCATCGCCTTTGCTATATGATACGGGGGGTGTCAGCAGCGGCGTTTCAAAAGCCAAGAAAGAGGCTGAGAAAGGCAGTTTCTGGTTGTGACTGAGGAGGAGGCATGGTACTTAGTGTGGGGGTGGGTTGCAGACAGAGCCTCAGGCAACAGCAGTGGGAAATGTACTGGGATAAAGGAGGGGAACAACAAGGATTGATGGTCCCCTGCTGATGACCTGGTGGTGGCAATGTGTTTGCTGGTTTCCCAAAAAAAGTAGTATACTGGGGAGTAGTCTAAGGGACCAGTGGAGACGTGTCAGGCAGTGATGCCAAGCAGGTCAGCTGGCAGCCTGTATTTCAAGTGCAAGGACTGTGGACCCAGAGAAAATTAACTTCTCCTTATATCATCTGCTCCCGTTAGGGGTCGCCACAGTAGATGAATCATTTCCATCTTACCCTGTCCTCTGTAACTTCCTCTGTCACACCTGCCACCTGCATGTCTTCCCTCAGCACATCCATAAACCTCATCTTTGGCCTCCCTCTTCTCTTCCTGCCTGGTGGCTCCATCCTCAGCATCCTTTTCCCTATATACCTGGGTCCCTCCTCTGCACATGTCCAAACCATCTCAATCTCACCTCTCTGACTTTGTCTCCAAACCATCCCACCTGAGCTGTCCCTCTGATATGTTCATTCCTCATCCTGTCCATCCTCGTCATTCCCAAAGACAATCACAACATCTTCAGCTCTGCCACCTTCAGCTCTGCTTCCTGTCTTTTTGTTAGTGCCACCGTCTCCAAGCCATACAACATAGCTGGACTTACAACTGTCTTGTAAACTTTCCTCTTCACTCTTGCAGATATTTTTCGGTCACAAATCACTTCTGCCACTTTCTCCACCCACTCCATTCTCTTCTTCACCTCTCTACCACACTGTCCATTATTTTGTGCAGTTGACCCCAAGTATTTAGAGGCTCATTGACTTTCCACTTCTACTCCTTTTAACCGCACTATTCCAGCAGGGGCTGCCTCATTCACACACATGTACTCAGTCTTGCGCCTACTGACTTTCATTCCCCTGCTCTCCAGAGCATCTCACTTCTGTCACACTATCCTTGCACATGTCTTGCACCACTCCAGACTTTCTTATACAGTACCACAAGTCTTCTCTTGGCACCCTGTCATAAGCTTTCTCTAAATCCACAAACACAAAATGTAACTCCTTCTGGCCTTGTCTATACGTCTCCATCAGTATTCTCAGAGCTGCTCACAGATCTTCACCTGTTTTCTAAGCCTATCTTCTGTTACTCTCTCCCATAATGTCATGCTGTGGCTGATCAACTTTATGCCTCTGTAGTTACTGCTGCTCTGCACATCACCCTTGTTCTTAAAAATAGCAACTAGCACACTTCATCTCTACTCCCCAGGCATCCTCTCACTTTCCAAGATTTATTACAGAATTTTGTTAGAAACTCCACTGCCACCTTTCCTAGACATCGCTATGTCTCCACTGGAATGTCATCTGGACCACCTGCTTTTCCACTCTTCACCCTCTTCATACCTGCCCTCACTTCATCCTTACTAATCTCTTGCACTTCCTGATTTGTTGTCTACACATCATCTAGCCTTTTCTCTCTCTCATTTTCTTCATTAATCAGCTCCTCAAAATATTCCCTCCACCTTCTCAACACACTCACTTCACTTGTCAACACATTACCGTCTGCATATTTTACCACCTTAATCTGCTGCACATCCTTTCCAGCTCTGTCCTTGTTTGGCCAATCAGTGCAACTCCATTTTTCCTTCCTTACTATTCAACTTGTTGTACAGCTCACACATGCCTTTTCCTGAGCATCTCCTTGTACTCCTGTCTACTTTCTTCATTTCTCTGAATATCCCAATTCTTTTTTGCCAACCTCTTTCTCCTTGTGCTTCCTTGTCTTCCTTCCGCTGTCCAGATGTCACACCCAGTACATTCCTAGCTGTCTCCCTCACCACATCTGCAGTACTTTTCCAGTTGTCTAAAACTGCCTTCTCTCCATCCAGTGCCTCTCTTACCTGCTTACTGAAATTCACAGAATAGTTTTCCTCCTTCAGCTTCCATCATCTGATCCTTTGTTAATTTCACACTCTCTTCTTCTTCTTTACCTCTAAAGTCATCCTACAAACTGTCATCCTATGCTGTTTATTTACACTCTGTCCTGCCACCACCTTACAGTCTCCAATTTCTTTTAGCTTGCATCTCCTACATAGAATGTAGTCCACCTGTTTGCACTTTCCTCCACTCTTATATGTCACCGAGTACTCCTCCCTTTTCTTGAAGCAGGTACTCACCACAGCCATTTCCATCCTTTTTGCAAAATCACCACATTTCTGTCCTTGATACCATATCTACCAATTGCTTCTTCATTAACTCTGTTCCTTTCGCCAACATGCCCATTGAAATCCGCTTCAATCACCACTCTTTCATGCTTGGGCACACTCTCCACCGCCTTATCTAACTCACTCCAGAAATTTTTTTTTCGCCTTCATCTCGCAACCTAACTGTGGGGCATATGCACTAATGATATTCATCATTACCTCTTTGTTTCCAGCTTCACACTCATCACCCTGTCAGACACTCACTTAATCTCCAACACACTCTTAGCATACTCTTCCTTTAAAATGACCCCAGCACCATTTCTCTTCCTATCCACACCATGATAGAACAACTTGAACCCACTGCCTATGCTCCTGCTCTTACTTCCCTTCCACTTGGTCTCCTGCACACACAGTATGTCTACTTTTCTCTTCTCCATCATGTCAGCCAGCTCTCTCCCTTTATGTCATACTGTCAGCATTTAGTGTCCCAACTCTCACTTCCACCCTTGTGGTTTTCTTTTTCTTCTACTGTCAGTGGACATGTTCTTCTCATCTTCTTGTTCTTCACCCATTAGTAGCCCAATTTCTGACAGCACCCTATTGGGCAACAGCACAGGTGGCAGTCGTTGTTAACCCGAACCTCGACTGATCCAATATGGAAATTCGATTTGAGGTCTGCATATTTGGGTTGGCTTTTCTTTTTTTTCTTTTTTTTATGCCAGATGCCCTTCCTGAGGCAGCCCTACTCATTTATCCGGCCTTGGGACCATCACTCAGTGTACTGGCTGCATACCCATGTGGCTGAGATTTGGCACACTTTAGGGATAGCGCCCTGCCTCCTTCTACCCTCCTTACTTATCTAGGCTTGGGACCGGTGTCGCCGACCAAATGGTCCCCCTCTAAAAATCGGCCGACCCTGCCTTCAATGCGCATGCGTCATTTCTCTGCATCAGCCGCAGTTCACCAATTATCACTTTGTTTCTGCTTAAAATTGCACTCCAGTCATCATCTATCTCAGCGACAGATATCTGAAGCTTTTCTACAATAATCATTTCCACATAAATTCAGCACTATTTCATAACAAAAGACGAATGAAGCGATCAGAGCGCAGCAGCCAGAGGAGCTTCTGCTGCTGCCTTCACTGCGTCTCCGTCATTTCAAAGTGTCAGTAGCGACTCAACAATTATCGCATTGTTTCTGCTTAAAACTGCCTCGTTTCTTTTTTAAAACTGGCTTTAGAATGATTTAAGAGGTTTTACTTTGTCATCTGATGGTTAATAATCACATTATTTCCTTTGATTGCTTTGGGTGTAGAGACTTCAGTCTCAGACGAGCTGCTGTGGTCCCAAATGACGTGCAGTGAAGGCAGGGCGGACCAATTTTTAGGAGTGGGGACCGTTCGGTCTGCAACACCGGCATTCAGAATGTACTGGCTGTACACCCCATGTGGCTGAGTTATCCAGAGATAATGAACATCAAGAACAATTTTTTTTTTTTCTATTCTCCTTCCTCTTATAACTCCACTCTTTAAATAAAACTCATCCTAGAATTCTCTCGGCAGAAAGGGGATCTCTAGTTGCCTACATGTAATTAATTCTTCACAAATGATCTTGGCCGGATGTGTCTAATTACAAGGAAGTATATGTTTTCGTAATTGTTTTAAAGTAAGTTTATACAACCCCAGTTCTAATGAAGTTGGGACATTGTCTAACATGTAAATAAAAACAGAATACATTGATTTGCAAATCCTCTTCAACTTATAATCAATTGAATACACCACAAAGACAAGATAGTTAATGTTCAAACTGATAAACTTTATTGTTTTTGCCCAAATATTTGCTCATTTTGAAATGGATGCCTGCAACACGTTTCAAAAAAGCTGGGGCAGTGGTATGTTTACCACTGTGTTACATCACCTTTCCTTCAAACAACACTCAGTAAGCGTTTGGGAACTGAAGACACTAATTGTTGAAGCTTTGTAGGTGGAATTCATTCCCATTCTTGCTTGATGTACAACTTCAGTTGTTCAACGATCTGGGGTCTCCGTTGTTGTATTTTGCACTTCATAATGCGCCACACATTTTCAATGGGCAACAGGTCGGGACTGCAAGCAGGCCAGTCTAGTACCTGCACTCTTTTACTACGAAACCACGCTGTTGTAACACGTGCAGAATGTGGCAAACAGTTTTAAATGTGGACTCATCAGACCACAGCACACTTTTCCACTTTGTGTCTGTCCATTTCAAATGAGCTCGGGCCCAGATAAGGTGGCGGTGTTTCTGGATGATGTTGATGTATGGCTTTCGCTTTGCATGGTAGAGTTTTAACTTGTACTTGTAGATGTTGCGACGAACTGTGTTACACAATGATGTTGGTTTTTAATGAAGTGCCGCCTGAGGGATCGACGGTCACGGGCATTCAGTGTTGGTTTTCAGCCTTGCCGCTTACATGTAGAAAGCTCTCCAGATTCTCTGAATCTTCTGATTATATTATGGACTGTAGATGATGGAATCGCTAAATTCCTTGAACGTTGAGAAACGTTGTTCTTACACTGTTGGACTATTTTTTTCATGCAGTTGTTCACAAAGTGATGATCCTTGCCCTATCTTTGCTTGTGAACAGCTGAGCCTTTTGGGGATGCTCCTTTTATACCCAATCATGACACTCACCTGTTTCCAGTTCACCTGTGGAATGTTCCAAACAGGTGTTCTTTGAGCATTCATCAACTTTCTCAGTCTTTTGTTGCTTCGTCCCAGCTTTTTTGAAATGTTGCAGGTATCCATTTCAAAATGAGCAAATATTTGCACAAAAACAAAAAAGTCTATCAGTTTGAACATTAAATATCTTATCTATGTGGTGTATTCAATTGAATACATGTTGAAGAGGATTTGCAAATCATTGTATTCTGTTTTTATTTACATTTTACACAACGTCCCAACTTCATTGGAATTGGGGTTGTACAAATGTCATAGGCTAGTCTAATGTAACTCCGAATGTATTTATTTTTTTCTTACTTGATCCAGCCCTCTCAAGAGGCCATTTGTTGGATGTTCATTATTTTTTTCTGCCAATCACATGTACAGTTTTCAACAAGAGTAAATATTGTCAGAGAGGCGAAGTAGAGTGCAAGCAGGGTGGATTGGATGGAGAGTAGTGGCAGCAGTAATTTGTGAATGAAGGGTATCTGCAAGAGTGAAAGGGAATGTTAACAAGATGGTCATGAGACCACCTATGTTGTATATAGCTTATATGTGGTGGAGCTGACCTAAAGGCAGGAGGTGAAGGTGACAGAGCTGAAGATGCTGAGATTTTCCCCAGGAGTTACATGGATAGACAGAATTGGGATTGAGCATATCGGAGGGACACGCACGAGTTGTACAGTTTGTAGATAAATTGAGAGTGGCAACATTGCAATGGCTTGGGCATGTGCAGAGGATAGCGATACAAAGTATATTGGTAGGATGATGCTGAGGATGGAGGCTCCACGCAGGAGGAGAAGAGTAGGCCAAAGAGATTTTTTTTTTCTGGATGTGGGGTGGGAGGACATATCAGTGTTTGGTGTTACAGGAAGATACAGAAGACAGGGTGAGATAGAGATGGATGATCTGCTATGGTGACTCCTAATGAATGCAGCTGAAACATGAAGATGGTTATTATTTAAGGATTTCCTAACCTTTTATATCAGCGCCGAACTTGGCAACACTATAGTATAGTTGGGGAAACCCTGTAATAGTAGTTGTATTATTGCCGTAAGCCTACCATTTCAAGGGATTGTACTTTGGATGTGCCCTCATTCTGTCTTATCCTTGTTTGACAGGTTCAGTGCTGGACGTGATCAAGCATGTCATTTCACGAGGCGAACACAAGACTGGTGTCTTAGATGAGGCCAGCATAGCCACAGTGTTAAAAGAGGTGCTCGAGGGACTGGAATATCTGCATAAGAACGGACAGATCCACAGGTACTTACACTTACAGCCACCCTGGCTGTTAGTCTCATAAAACTGACAAGTGTTCACCATTTAATTACAAATGCTTTATAAAGATTCCTCTTTATGATGTCAAAAGGAATCCGAATTCATCCTCTGTTTTCCCTGTAATAATTGTCATGCTCATATGGTCTTAACCTTGGCACATGCTACACTGACAACGTTCTGCTGTGTTCAAAAACAGTAGTTTATAAATAAATTGTTAGTCTAACATTTTCATTTCATAGATAAGTGTACAGTGGGGCCAAAAAGTATTTAGTCAGTCCCTGATTGTGCAAGTTCTCCTTCTTAGAAAGATGAGAGATGAGAGAGTTAATTTTCATCATAGGTACACTTAAACTATAAGAGACAAAATTAGAAAAAAAAAATCCAGAAAATCACATTGTAAGATTTTTTTAAAGAATTTATTTGTAAATTATGGTGGAAAATAAGTATTTGGTCACCCACAAACAAGCAAGATTTCTGGCTCTTACAGACCTGTAACTTCTTCTTTGTCCTCCACCTGTTACCTGTATTAATGGCATCTGTTGGAACTTGTTATCTGTATAAAAGACACCTTTCCACAGCCTCAAACAGTCAGACTCCAAACTCAGCTATGGCCAAGACCAAAGAGCTGTCAAAGGACACCAGGAAGAAAATTGTAGATGTGCACCAGGCTGGGAAGAGTGAATCTACAATAGTCAAGCAGGTTGGTGTGAATAAATCAACTGTGGTAGCAATTGTAAGAAAATGGAAGACATACAATACCATTGATAATCTCCCTCGATCTGGGGCTCCACATAAGATGTCATCCCGTGGGGTCAAAATGATCATGAGAACGGTGAACAAAAATCCCAGAACTACACGGAGGGACCTGATGAATGACCTGCAGAGAGCTGGGACCAAAGTAACAAAGGCTACACACTACACAGAGAGGGACTCAAATCCTGCAGTGCCAGTTGTGTCCCCCTGCTTAAGCCAGTACATGTCCAGGCCCATCTGAAGTTTGCCAGAGAGCATATGGATGATCCAGAAGAGGATTGGGAGAATATCATGTGGTCAGATGAAACCAAAATAGAACATTTTGGTAAAAACTCAACTCGTTGTGTTTGGAGGAAGAAGAATGCTGAGTTGCATCCCAGAAACACCATATCTACTGTAAAACTTGGGGGTGGAAACATCATGCTTTGGGGCTGTTTTTCTGCAAAGGGAACAGGACGACTGATCTGTGTTAAGGGAAGAATGAACAGGGCCATGTATCGTGAGATTTTAAGCCAAAACCTCCTTCCATCAGTGAGAGCATTGAAGATGCAACATGGCTGGGTCTTCCAGCATGACAGTGATCCCAAACACACCGCTCG
This sequence comes from Thalassophryne amazonica, assembly GCF_902500255.1. Taxonomy (NCBI): domain Eukaryota; kingdom Metazoa; phylum Chordata; class Actinopteri; order Batrachoidiformes; family Batrachoididae; genus Thalassophryne; species Thalassophryne amazonica. The sequence goes on along the minus strand of NC_047103.1, from coordinate 44,819,440 downwards.
GGCAACGAAGGAGTGGCTCCGTAAAAAGCATTTCAAGGTCCTGGACTGGCCTAGCCAGTCTGCAGGCCTCAACCCCATAGAAAATTTGTTCAGGAAGCTGAAACTCCATGTTGCCCAGCGACATCCCCAAAACATCACTGCTCTAGAGGAGATCTGCATGGAGGAATGGGCCAAAATATCAGCTACAGTGTGTGCAAACCTGGTGATGAATAACAGGAAACGTTTGACCTCTGTCATTGCCAACAAAGATTATGTTATAAAGTATTGAGTTGAATTTTTGTTATTGACCAAATACTTATTTTCCACCATAATTTACAAATAAATTCTTTAAAAATCCTACAGTGTGATTTCCTGAATTTTTTTTCTCGTTTTGTCTCTCACAGTTGAAGTGTACCTATGTTGAAAATTACAGACTCGCTCGTCTTTCTAAGTAGGATAACTTGCACAATCAGGGACTGACTAAATACCTTTTGGCCCCACTGTATAAGTTGATAGGATTACACCTTGTAAGTTATTGCTTTAAAATGCAGTTTTCAGTTTATACTGTACTGATTAGTGCTTTTGTTTTATCATGAAAATGGTGGACATTGTACAGCTTAGAAATTGTGCTAATGTTAACATTAATTCTTTACAGTGTCACTGTTTATTTTGTCCACATCAGTTATTTGTTTCCATGAAACTGGGTGGAAAACCTTATATGGAAAAGAAGGCTTTTCCACATAAAAGTGATGGAGACTGGAAAAATTGCAAAGAGGGTTTTTTTTATTTTCATTATTATTTTTTTAAATAACATTGAGTGTCTGTGGGGTTTTGCTCTCATGGTCTATGTGCTCAAATAAGGGCTATCATATTTTTATGAATGGATTCATCCCCTTCTCGTCATGTAGTTAGGAGCACCATTCATCTGAACATTTGCCTGACTATACCTCCAAGGCTACTGTGCCCAAAATAACCAATCTTGACACACAATTCAACCCACTGGGAGGAACAATCACCATAGCAACAGTAACCTGATTTGCATATTAATCAGGTCACAGGGTTGTTGAGTGCAAAACCATGATTTGGCTCAAGCAGATTATAATGATTGAGCTCGACTCACAAAATTTTGACCCAGCTGACTCCAGAGTACCTGCTCAGTACCACATGACCGTACTGTTTAGGTCACGTGGTCAACCAGTGCAGAATTTTCCCAAGAAATGGGTTGGGTTGCTAGGTCATGGCCTTTTGTTCAGGCCGTTGAATGTTGTTACATGATTTTTCCCTCCCCCAAGGAGGCAATGTTTTCACTGGTGTTGGAGCAAGATTACACAAAAACTGCTAAAGTGATTTTCTTGAAACTTGATGAAAGGGTAGGCTATGGGCCAATGACGAAACCTTCAACTTTTGGAACGGTTTTAATTAAGGGGTGGATCCATTAATTTTTTTTCCACTTTCTTAACCTTTGCCTGGAGAGGGCATTTTTCATTACACATATACTACTCAGATCTTTAGATCTATGTATTATCTCCTCAGAAATCAGGCATATGTTCAGTGCCAATTTCTATATAATCTATTTCACCAAGTTTCAAGAGTAGTTCAGTAGGTTTTGTACAGTACTGCTAAAATCTATCTTTAATTGTTACAGAGATATGCGTGAAGTGTTGGCTGAGGTACATGTGTGCTCTCAGAGCGCTCTCTAGTTGTAACATTTATTTGGTGATATCTTTTTCATTTTTCAGTGACATTAACAGCTATTTCTTATGTATCAAAAACATTGTGAGCCCTGTGGCACCTTGTGACTACATTAACCGTGATACTTGATTTTATGCATTACAGAGCAAAGCAAATGGAATTGAGTGATATTTTACATTTTGCCAGACTGGTAGTTGAACCCAAGAAATGGCATTCAATTTGCAGACACTTTCATTTGTAAAGGTCAGGGGTATCATTCTGATGTGTGTCGAAATGAGCAATAGGACTGTGACAAGTGTTACACAAAAATAATACCTACACAGGGGGAAAAAATGAAATGGCACACTTTTTTATGTTGCAAGTCTGTAAGATGTACATGGTGTAGTCAATTACCAGCATTTAAAGTAGACCTGCATTGAAATAAATGCAGTCAGATCTTTGGACCAAAAAATGACTTATATTTACACATAAGATCCTTCTGAATGTAGTAAAGTAAATCTGCAAGCCCAGATCTGTCATTCAACGGAGAAATCTTAGTTTAAAAATGACAAATTTACAGCTAAAATTTAGCCCTCCGCAAAACTGTCAGCACATCCGGGAAGCTGCCGAGACGCCACAGAGAAGACCCTATCCCAGCATGCATTGCGCGCGCCAACTGTAATTTGTCTTATACAGAAGGATCGACTTTTTTTAAAACTTCATATTGTCTTGCGGTACGTTTGGTGAGTATACATTTCTTTTATTGTTGCCTGTTGCCATCCCCTCATTACCCCATCCCCGTAGAGACGGTGCCTGCTCCCAGACCACCAATAACCAGCAAAAATCTATTTAAGCATAAAAATTCAAAAAGAAAAAATAATATAGCACCTTCAACTGCACCACAGACTAAAACAGTTAAATGTGGTCTATTAAACATTAGGTCTCTCTCTTCTAAGTCCCTGTTGGTAAATGATATAATAATTGATCAACATATTGATTTATTCTGCTTTACAGAAACCTGGTTACAGCAGGATGAATATGTTAGTTTAAATGAGTCAACACCCCCGAGTCACACTAACTGTCAGAATGCTCGTAGCACGGGCCGGGGCGGAGGATTAGCAGCAATCTTCCATTCCAGCTTATTAATTAATCAAAAACCCAGACAGAGCTTTAATTCATTTGAAAGCTTGACTCTTAGTCTTGTCCATCCAAATTGGAAGTCCCAAAAACCAGTTTTATTTGTTATTATCTATCGTCCACCTGGTCGTTACTGTGAGTTTCTCTGTGAATTTTCAGACCTTTTGTCTGACTTAGTGCTTAGCTCAGATAAGATAATTATAGTGGGCGATTTTAACATCCACACAGATGCTGAGAATGACAGCCTCAACACTGCATTTAATCTATTATTAGACTCTATTGGCTTTGCTCAAAAAGTAAATGAGTCCACCCACCACTTTAATCATATCTTAGATCTTGTTCTGACTTATGGTATGGAAATAGAAGACTTAACAGTATTCCCTGAAAACTCCCTTCTGTCTGATCATTTCTTAATAACATTTACATTTACTCTGATGGACTACCCAGGAGTGGGGAATAAGTTTCATTACACTAGAAGTCTTTCAGAAAGCGCTGTAACTAGGTTTAAGGATATGATTCCTTCTTTATGTTCTCTAATGCCATATATCAACACAGTGCAGAGTAGCTACCTAAACTCTGTAAGTGAGATAGAGTATCTCGTCAATAGTTTTACATCCTCATTGAAGACAACTTTGGATGCTGTAGCTCCTCTAAAAAAGAGAGCTTTAAATCAGAAGTGCCTGACTCCGTGGTATAACTCACAAACTCGTAGCTTAAAGCAGATAACCCGTAAGTTGGAGAGGAAATGGCGTCTCACTAATTTAGAAGATCTTCACTTAGCCTGGAAAAAGAGTCTGTTGCTCTATAAAAAAGCCCTCCGTAAAGCTAGGACATCTTTCTACTCATCACTAATTGAAGAAAATAAGAACAACCCCAGGTTTCTTTTCAGCACTGTAGCCAGGCTGACAAAGAGTCAGAGCTCTATTGAGCTGAGTATTCCATTAACTTTAACTAGTAATGACTTCATGACTTTCTTTGCTAACAAAATTTTAACTATTAGAGAAAAAATTACTCATAACCATCCCAAAGACGTATCGTTATCTTTGGCTGCTTTCAGTGATGCCGGTATTTGGTTAGACTCTTTCTCTCCGATTGTTCTGTCTGAGTTATTTTCATTAGTTACTTCATCCAAACCATCAACATGTTTATTAGACCCCATTCCTACCAGGCTGCTCAAGGAAGCCCTACCATTATTTAATGCTTCGATCTTAAATATGATCAATCTATCTTTGTTAGTTGGCTATGTACCACAGGCTTTTAAGGTGGCAGTAATTAAACCATTACTTAAAAAGCCATCACTTGACCCAGCTATCTTAGCTAATTATAGGCCAATCTCCAACCTTCCTTTTCTCTCAAAAATTCTTGAAAGGGTAGTTGTAAAACAGCTAACTGATCATCTGCAGAGGAATGGTCTATTTGAAGAGTTTCAGTCAGGTTTTAGAATTCATCATAGTACAGAAACAGCATTAGTAAAGGTTACAAATGATCTTCTTATGGCCTCGGACAGTGGACTCATCTCTGTGCTTGTTCTGTTAGACCTCAGACCTCAGTGCTGCTTTTGATACTGTTGACCATAAAATTTTATTACAGAGATTAGAGCATGCCATAGGTATTAAAGGCACTGCGCTGCGGTGGTTTGAATCATATTTGTCTAATAGATTACAATTTGTTCACGTAAATGGGGAATCTTCTTCACAGACTAAAGTTAATTATGGAGTTCCACAAGGTTCTGTGCTAGGACCAATTTTATTCACTTTATACATGCTTCCCTTAGGCAGTATTATTAGACGGTATTGCTTAAATTTTCATTGTTACGCAGATGATACCCAGCTTTATCTATCCATGAAGCCAGAGGACACACACCAATTAGCTGAACTGCAGGATTGTCTTACAGACATAAAGACATGGATGACCTCTAATTTCCTGCTTTTAAACTCAGATAAAACTGAAGTTATTGTACTTGGCCCCACAAATCTTAGAAACATGGTGTCTAACCAGATCCTTACTGTGGATGGCATTACCCTGACCTCTAGTATTACTGTGAGAAATCTTGGAGTCATTTTTGATCAGGATATGTCATTCAAAGCGCATATTAAACAAATATGTAGGACTGCTTTTTTGCATTTACGCAATATCTCTAAAATCAGAAAGGTCTTGTCTCAGAGTGATGCTGTAAAACTAATTCATGCATTTATTTCCTCTAGGCTGGACTATTGTAATTCATTATTATCAGGTTGTCCTAAAAGTTCCCTAAAAAGCCTTCAGTTAATTCAAAATGCTGCAGCTAGAGTACTGACGGGGACTAGAAGGAGAGAGCATATCTCACCCATATTGGCCTCTCTTCATTGGCTTCCTGTTAATTCTAGAATAGAATTTAAAATTCTTCTTCTTACTTATAAGGTTTTGAATAATCAGGTCCCATCTTATCTTAGGGACCTCGTAGTACCATATCACCCCAATAGAGCGCTTCGCTCTCAGACTGCAGGCTTACTTGTAGTTCCTAGGGTTTGTAAGAGTAGAATGGGAGGCAGAGCCTTCAGCTTTCAGGCTCCTCTCCTGTGGAACCAGCTCCCAATTCAGATCAGGCAGACAGACACCCTCTCTACTTTTAAGATTAGGCTTAAAACTTTCCTTTTTGCTAAAGCTTATAGTTAGGGCTGGATCAGGTGACCCTGAACCATCCCTTAGTTATGCTGCTATAGACGTAGACTGCTGGGGGGTTCCCATGATGCACTGTTTCTTTCTCTTTTTGCTCTGTATGCACCACTCTGCATTTAATCATTAGTGATCGATCTCTGCTCCCCTCCACAGCATGTCTTTTTCCTGGTTCTCTCCCTCAGCCCCAACCAGTCCCAGCAGAAGACTGCCCCTCTCTGAGCCTGGTTCTGCTGGAGGTTTCTTCCTGTTAAAAGGGAGTTTTTCCTTCCCACTGTAGCCAAGTGCTTGCTCACAGGGGGTCGTTTTGACCGTTGGGGTTTTACATAATTATTGTATGGCCTTGCCTTACAATATAAAGCGCCTTGGGGCAACTGTTTGTTGTGATTTGGCGCTATATAAAAAAATTGATTGATTGATTGATTGAAAATGATTTTTGGGGACTTTTTCATACGCCCATTTGATTGAGTGGTGTCGCATTGAAAATCTACTGTCTTTAGCCTCCGGTGTTACCGTTGCGGGGTACGGATGCGGGACCCGCAAAGAATTCAAGTCATTAAAAAGATATAAACCTCTCTCAGCGGCCACGGAGCTCTTCGGCTCCGATTACCGAGACTGTGCAGCGCTGCGGATTTTTCCGCAAGAAGTCTGTCCTTGCGGGCAACAGGTGTCACCGGCCGCTCCGCATCAAAACAACGAGCTTAGTCTCTGGACTTGCTGCCAAGTTGGCCGCACTTCCATTCAGTAGACAGGGAGGTGGTGCCGGCTGCACAGCAGACACGATGGCGGTGTGAGTGGTCCGCTGCGGCGCTTACCGAGCCCTCAGACTCGGTAAGCGCATCGGAGGCAGTGAGAGCAAGGTGTCGGAGAAGAACGTCGCCAGCTGTCGATGTCGCTGCTGATCCGAGCATGCAGAGCTGTATCTCACATTCATTGCAGCTTAGTTTTGGATGTTGAAACGAGGATGTGTATAACAGTAACATTACTAACAGATAAAATCAATTTCAATGCGGGATCGGACTGAAGGCGCAAGCGCTCCGTCTTCTCCCCAACATCATGGAAATGACCCGGATGTACAAACTGTTTTCGCGGAGGGCTAAATTTTAGCTGCAAATTTGTCATTTTTAAACGAAGATTTCTCCGCTGAATTACAAATTTGGGCTTACAGATTTACTTTACTGCATTCATAAGGGTCTTATAAATACATATGAGCTATTTCTTTCTGAGATCTGACCACATTTATTTCAATGCAGGTCTACTTTAATGAAATTTGAAAAATTTGAAAGACTCCGTTGTCCATTAAGCTTATAGTGAACAAGCTTAAATTGCACTTTGTCATAGGATAGATCTTGCACATTTTCCAGTGGAATGGCGAGTTTTTAATGGCTGTGTGGTTTTAGTAGTTGATAGTGGGTTGGTTACAGTGATTTTATGTCTTTTCACTGGTTTTAAACTTATTTATGGTTATTTATTATTATTTTGTTGGTTGTATTTATTCTGTGGGTATCACTGTTGTAATGTTGGTACTGTTTATTGTTTGTGCAGTGGAGCCCCCTCATGCACCAAGTTAAATTTCTCTGAAAGGAGACGATTAATAAAGAACTTTGAACTTTGGACTTTGAACAACAGGTAGAAGACACAGACTGCCGTCAGACGGCCGTAAAAGATACTGAAGACTGCCCGATGTCCAAGCGTCTGGATGGCAAACTCAGGACCAGAGTGAGAAGGAGCGCTGTGTTCCTCCCTTTGCATAGTCCCTGGACACTGGAGTACAACCAACGTACGGACCGGACTCGCACCATATGTGTCAAAGCCAGCATGGTGCGGCCACTTTCTCACTTATATAATCAAATCTGCGCTCGTCCTCCCCTTCCCTCAGTCCTCACGTGCGTGTGCATGCTGAAATCACTCAGCTGTGCATGTGTCTGTGTGTTCATAATGGCTGCATGAGCCAGTAAGTGTGCGCACGTGCCACTGGACACCTTTGTTGAAAGTTTGCTGGCAGTGGGCCAAGCAGTCCCACCATGCGTCAGACATAGCCTTTCCAGCAAACTTTAATTTCTTTTTTCTTTTTTGCTCACTTCAGGAGCACAATGCAACTCTGTACAATGTGAGGTCGGTTGGATTGTCACATGGGATTTAATTTTCAGTTCAGAAGGTTCCGGGTTCAAATCCCACCCCTGCCACAATTCTCCATGTAATGTGGAGTTGCGTCAGGAAGGGCATCCGGTGTAAAACTTGTGCCAATTCAACATGCAGATCCACCTTGGATTTGCTGTGGCGAATAGGAGGACTTCTTAAAGAAAAATTAACAGGTCTGTGTGAGCCAGAATTCTTGCTGGTTAGTAGGGGATCAAATACTTATTTCATGCAATAAAATGCAAATTAATTATTTAAAAATCATACAATGTGATCTTCTGGATTTTTTTTTTTAGATTCTGTCTCTCACAGTTGAAGTGTACCTACTATAAAAATGACAGACCTCTCCATTCTTTGTAAGTGGGAAAACCTGCAAAATTGACAGTGGATCAAATACTTATTTTCCAACTATATATATATATATATATATATATATATATATATATATATATATATATATATAATTATACATTTGTTGTTATTTACATTGAGATCTTACATGAGCTTTTTATTGTCATTATACACAAGGTACAACAAAATTAAAATTAAAATTATTTCCACATAATCAAGAGTTTGCAGCTAGCTAGACCACCCACTGATGTCATGGTGCAGCTCTACTCTGATTGGCTGTCAGCTCCTCCTCTCCCCCCCCCCCCCCCCCCAAAAAAAAAACCGGAACAGAATGAAACATAACGTGACATTTTAACCTCTTAAAATTGTTCAAGGTTAGCCATCTTTGAACTTGTCCAAGGTTGGTGTCCCATGAATGTTCCCTGTGAATTTGAAGACTCCAGCAGTAATAGCACTGGACTTATGCAGAGCACAGACAGATGCATTGACAGACGCAAAGTCTTATCAATAGCCGATGGCCGTATTTGATGGCCCTGGGTAAAAACTACTGTGTCCTACAGAAACTATTGGTAGAGATGGTTAGTGAAACATGGTGTGTTAATTAAAGGTGTGTTAATTAAAGGGAAATCCACTACAAGTCTGCTGCTGCACCATTTAAGGATCCAAGTTCAGCCAAACGTGACTGCATTACTTGAGAGAGAGAGAGAGAGAGAATCAAAATTCACAGGCATGCTGTGAGTGACGTCTGATGTAAATGTATGCGCACGCTCTCACAGGTTTAAGCCAAATCATATGAGTCTGAACTGGATGAAGCAGAGGGTGAAGGGGTGAGGCTGAATGTAGAGGGAGAATTTGTCACATGATATATTCCATCCAGCACAGGACAGCAAAAAAGTAATTACTCTTCTTGGACCCTGTGATGTAAGTGCTAGCAGAGGCATTCACCATACGACTGTGAACTGCTCCCCCTCCCCCTTCACAGGAGCTCAACAAGTCACACGCTCAGATGTGTCACTTGGCCGCTTAGGGCCCGGTTACACGGCACACGGCGTTAGCTGAACGAAGGAAAAAAGTCCCAAAGTCACAAATTGTTGAGAAAAAGTGGATGAATGAGCCTGGACTTCTCCCTGCCAACGAATGCAGAGCGCATAAAAGACCTAAAAGAAACCAAAACTAACAAAAGAAAAATGAAGCGAACGGCGACCTTGACGCTTTAAATAAAATCAAAACGAAACATTCATGTTGACGTGAGCGGGTATCATACCAAGCGCCGGTGTGCGATCATTTCTGCAGCAAGTCTGTGCTCTCCACAGCCACCTACAGACGCGTTGTCTTGACGACGTGCGTGCACACACGCATATCGCAGCCAGAGATGGCATGCGAACGTGCATAAATAGATAAAGTAGTTGATAAAACATTCTTGCCGCTATTGTTTGTGTGAAAACATTGCTTTTTGTCCCACACATGGATGAGTTACGTTCAGCTTGTCAGATCTTTAGTCATTGATCCATTCAGATATCATCAGTGTTCGAGTAAGACGTCAGACTTGGGAGGTTGGACGGAGTTGGACGACAATTACATTGTAACGCTGACTGTACAGGAACTACGCAAACAATGAGGAACCGTCAAGACAGAAATCAAAATGGATTACGGATGAATTGAGGTTGTTGTCAGGATTCATTCACATTTTTCAACAGTTTGAAAATTGTGACAAAGCGCCAGCTACAGAAACATACCTGGACAATGGTTAAACAATGTCTCCGAAAGTCAATGTAAGTCCAGATTTCTTTGTTTCGTTTTGGCTTCGGTGTCCTTCGTTAGTGTCGTGTGACCGGCAATTTACTTGAGCTCGATACCCAGACACAAGTCCAACTCCATGTGCCTTAGAAGACACAGGAAAATGCTAAATTCACTACATTTCGACCGTATGGTGCTTTTTCATCTGATACAGATGCCTACTGCGCTTTCCGATGACGTCTAAAGCCCAAGTCACACTATGATATATCAAGGAAACCTATGAGGAACTGATTCCATATGTTCACATGCGTTTTTGTCAGATAAAAGTAATTTCCCCATCTGCAAAATGCGCACCTTGTCAGCTGATGTCCGCCAAGTCCGTCTGGAAGTTTTGGCATGTTCAGATTTTTGAGTGGATATCAGGCAAAGAACTGTGCTGCTGCTTGTGTGTTTTTTGCTGTTTTGTCCTCTGCATGTAATTTATTTTTCCTGCTGTTCTCCAGCACCGTAAGCGCAGCTCCATCTCTCGCTGTCTGAGCGAGGAGACACAGCGAAGCTGTTCGAGTCAGAAAACATGAGTTCATGCTTTCAGAGCAGCAAACTCTGGTCAAATGCAGCATATTTGTCTGTAAACCAGGAAAATACTTCTTCTCAGTGTAGAAGTCCGTGAAAATGTGGTCATCTGTCCATTAGAGAGCTAACTCCACCGGTGACTGATGTATTTGCCAACGGACAAAATATTTAATACATACCTAATGCTTTTGCTCTATCTATCACAGTGTGACTGGGCCATTATTCACCCATTCACACACCAGTGTTAACGTGCACACCTGAAGCAGCTTGGAGATTAAGGACCTTGCTCAAGGGTAGTGAGTTTCTTGTTGCCCATAGAATCGAATCGAAGATCCTTTAGTCACAAACCCACCTCTTTAACAGCCAGGCTATCACCACGCCAGTGTTTCAGTTGGGTTGTTTGAGAATGCAAAAGTGAGTGGTATCTTGAACTAAGTCGAAGTACCACCTTGAGACTAATAGTCAACAAGACCCTTAAGGTGAAGTTGAAAATAAGTTTGAAGAAGAGAACTTTGAATTTTGTAGTTGTCCTCCAGTGGAAACGCTTCTCCTTACATTTGGCCTCATCCTTCAAATGATATTATCTCACTGAAACACTTTACAAAAATGTTGAAGTAGATGCTTCATCCCAATGCAAATGATACTCCTCCTCTTAGTTTCCCTAAATAACTGCACAAGAGATCTAGTACTAAAGACATCCAGTTGTCATCTTAGGTCACTGCCATCCAAGTCTCACAATCATATAGTAAGACAGGCAGCACAAGGACCCTAAAGACTTGGAACTTCATTTCATTCTGCAAAGACAGTCGGCATCACCAGACACCTCTGTCCAGTTGACATCATGACTCCATAAACTGTTCCTAGGCATCTCTTGATCTCAGTGGCCGAGCACCCAAAATCATGAATGGCAAGATACACATTGGACATGTCTGTCACCAAGCTAACAGTCAGATAGATTGTTCACTCGCACATTCTTGTGTAATACCAATTTTTTAATTACCCTCTCACTCTGATTCTTTCTGCTTTGTGTTTCTGTTCAGTCACGCTCTTGGCACCTGTTCGTGTGTTTTGGTCTTTTCATCATTCCTCCTTGTGTAGTCCCTCCTCACTATCTTGCACCATGTATAATCTTTGTCCTCCAGCCACGCTCCCTTTCTAGATCATGCACATGCACCTAGTTAACACCAGCCTATTTAAACTCCTCCCTGCCACCACACCTCTGCTAGTTTGTTGTCTCCATGCACTTACCAGCCTTCTTCACAGACCTGATTTGCCTTGCTGTGTTTTTTTGATCCTGCTTTGTATTTTTTGCCACGCCTTTTGCCTCATCCCTGATGTATGTGTTTGCTCATGCCACTGAACCCTGCTTGACTATGACTGCGTGTTTGCCTAGCCCTGTTTGTACCTTTGGGCCGCTGATTGATAACCTGTGCACAAAACCTAAGCCTGTAACAAAGACAATGACTTCTTTTACACTAACGCCTGGTCTGGGAGTCTGCATTGAGGGTCCACCCTCTTCGTGTGCCAGGCACCCTCACAGCATGACACACACACTGGAGCTTTTGTCACCTCACTGACAGCAGACTAGTATTCCATTAAGGCATACATATACATAACTCACTTGTTTTTGATTCATGAATTTACTATACCCATTTATTCCAATTAAGTGTCACACGGGTTGGCTGGAGGCTATCCCAGCAGTCATGGGGTGTGAGGTGGGGTACACCCTGGACAGGCCCCCAGTTTATCAAAGGGCCACATATAAACATACAAACATTTTCACATTCTGTCATACATATGGGCAGTTTAAAGTTTTCAGTTCACCTAACCTGCATGTTTGTGGAAGTGGGAAGAAGCTGGAGCACCTGGAGGGAACCCAGACAAACACAGGGAGAACAACCACTTCTTGCTGTGAGCAGCAGTGATAAACACTATTCCACTGTGGCACCCATCCACTTTTTTCAGTGAATTATTTCATACTGCATGCACAATTATTAAGCGAGTTGTATTCCTGGAGATTAATTTTATTGTTGAACAAATACAGTGCTCTGTCAGTCCAAAATGTTAATAAACATCAAACCTGAATGTTTGACAAAGGAAAAGTAAGTTTTTGCTTTGTCAAAAGACTACGTACTGGTAGGGTAGGCTCCCGCCCCGTGACCCTTAGTTGAAATAGCAAACAGAGAAAATGAATTGATGAATAAATATATGTGCATACACACTTGTTAGGCAAATACTGTGATGTAGAATTATTATGCAACTAAATGAAAAACTAAATTTTTATCATTTTGCTTATTTATTTTAATTTATTGCAGTGCTATAACAAACACTTTGTTGTGTCATTTGGTGTGTCATTTACCATCACTATTATTGCCACATTTAAGAAGGGTCCACTAGTTCTCAGTAGGGTTTCAGATATTTCTTGGCCCAATCATGATGTTTTGACTTGAGTGTTCAGTAGTGGTCATATTTCAGCCTTCGTTACCTTGTCTCTGAGCACTGAACACCTTATAGTGTACTCTGTACTTCTGGAAACTCAAACTCGGTTGCAGTTCTGGAATATAGTGACATACAAGGATAATGGGTTCCAGGTAGTGTCACATTTAATAAGCTTAATTTAATTATAGCCTTTTGTAAATAATAATTTTTTTCTTCTCCATATGTTTCTTTTGACTTTGAGTAACAAGAAAACATTTGATTGTTTGGTGATCATGCCTCAATAACAGCTCTTTCAGGACTGTTACATCCCTCTAAAAGGCATTGTACAATTTTTGACTTTTCAGTGTCTATTTTTATTTATTATTATCTTTTTTTGCCTGAGACAAATAAGCTGCCGAAATATTATGCACAATGTGATAAAGGATGTTACCATATTTTCCAGAGTATAAGTTGCACTGGAGTAAATGTTACAACTGTTAAAAACAGCCACTTGAATAACCCATACATACATAAATCACACTGGAGTATTTTTCCGTTTTATCAGCTCATTAGTTTGGGATTTTTGTGCATTGTTGAAGTGTATGAGGTCTGTCAATAAAGTAACGGTCCTTGGATTTCATTCATATGTTTTTACGTCAGACATGCTTGAACCCTCGTGCGCATGCGTGAGTTTTTCCACGCCTGTCGCTGACGTCATTCGCCTGTGAGCACGCCTTGGGAAGGAGTGGTCCCACCCCCTCATCGGATTTTCATTGTCTGGAAATGGCGGTATGAAAAGGACTTTTTTTCCATCAGAATTTTTCCAGAAGCTGTTAGAGACTGGCACCTGGAAACCATTCGAAAAATTTATCTGGCTTTCGGTGAAAATTTTACGGGCTTCACAGAGAATGTCTGTTACTACAGCTTTAAGGACCCCTTTAAGGACGCTCGGCGCGCCGCGCTCCGAGCTGCAACGACGCGGCACAAGCCACCGGACCATTTCTAAACGGATGGCTCTGTGGATACGAGACCGTCGTGTGCTCTTTCTCTGGTTATCACAAGAGCTGGACATCAGCCATTTTCCATCAGATTTCACTTTTAACAAGAGATTTTGTCATGGAAAGCCGCGCGGAGGCTTCGCGCGTAAAGACCGCTTCGCTTTGGAAGCGAGACAAAGGAACACCTCCGTTTCGGCGTATCAGAGGACAAGTTTGGACATGTCTATCTCGGCTTTCAATGCTTACCAGTCCAGTAAGTATCAGTGAAATTGTGGAGAGTTGGACATGTCCAAACTTGTCCTCTGACACGCCGAAACGGAGGTGTTCCTTTGTCTCGCTTCCAAAGCAAAGCGGTCTTTACGCGCGAAGCCTCCGCGCGGCTTTCCATGACAAAATCTCTTGTTAAAAGTGAAATCTGACGAAAAATTGCAAGTTTTCCCACTTAGAATCATGGAGTGGTCTGAAATTTTCATCTTAGGTGCATGTGAGAGACATAATCAAAAAAAAAAAAAAAAAAAATCAGAAATCACTGTACGATTTTTTAATAATTTATTTGTATGTTACTGCTGCAAATAAGTATTTGAACACCTGTGAAAATCAATGTTAATATTTGATACAGTAGCCTTTGTTTGCAATTACAGAGGTCAAACATTTCCTGTAGTTTTTCACCAGGTTTGCACACACTGCAGCAGGGATTTTGGTCAACTCCTCCATAGAGATCTTCTCTAGAGCGTTCAGGTTTGGAGTTTTAGCTCCCTCCAAAGATTTTTTATTGAGTTCAGGTCTGGAGACTGGCCAGGCCACTAAAGGACCTTGAAATGCTTCTTACGGAGCCCCTCCTTACTTTCCCTGGCTGTGTGTTTGGGGTCATTGTCATGCTTGAAGACCCAGCCATGACCCATCTTCAATGCTCTTACTGAGGGAAGGAGGTTGTTTGCCAAAATCTCACAATACATGACCCCATCCATCCTCCCTTCAATACAGTGCAGTCGTCCTGTCCCCGTTGCAGAAGAGCACCCCCAGAGTATGGTAGAGAAGCTTGAATCTTCGACTGGACTGGGTTGCTTGACGCGAGGAAGTTTCAAATCACAGAAGCTTCCTTAGCTAAAATTCTTGCTCTGGAAGTCTGACTTCTATCTTGACTCTTGTAGAGAAGAATAAACCAAAGCCACAAAAGCTGGAGTTTTAAACCTAACCAGACCCCTCCTAAGGAGAGGCAGACTGCTATGGGCTAGTGACTAAACAATAGCTCTGCCCTGCATGATTTTAAAACATGACAGCATCATGTGTTACTAATGTAATCTTTGTGACTGTGGTCCCAACTCTGTTCAAGTCATTGACCAGGTCCTCCTGTGTTGTTCTGAGCTTTCTCAGAATCATCCTTACCCCACAAAGTGAGATCTTGCATGGAATCCCAGACTGAGGGAGATTGACACATCTTGTGTTTCTTCCACTTTCTAATAAATAATCATAACAGTTGTTTTCTGCCAAGCCGCTTGCCTGTTGTCCTGTAGTCCATCCCAGCCTTGTGCAGGTCTACAGTTTTGTCCCTGGTGTCCTTAGACAGGTCTTTGGTCATGGCTATGGTGGACAGGTTGGAGTGTGATTGATTGAGTGTGTGAACAGGTGTCTTTTATACAGGTAACAAGTTCAAACAGGTGTAATTAATACAGGTAAAGAGTGCGGAATAAGAGGGCTTCTTAAAGAAAAATTAACAGGTCTGTTGAGCCAGAATTCTGGTTGGTTGGTAGGTGTTCAAATACTTATTTGCAGCACTAACATACAAATAAATTATAAAAAAAATCATACATTGTGATTTCTGGATTTTTTTTTTTTTTTTTTTTTTTTTTTAGGTTATGTCTCTCACAGTGGACATGCACCTAAGGTGGAAATTTCAGACCCCTCCATGATTTCTAAGTGGGAGAACTTGCAAAATCGCAGGGTGTTCAAATACTTATTTTCCTCACTGTATATCAGCTTAGTGTGCTTGAATCCAACAATTATGTAAGTATATGCTGGATTTGGATCATGTCAGAAAACTCACTTGCCCAATAATTGTGTATGCAGTAAAAATCACATGCTGTTTCATGTTCTTGAAGACATACACTTTTTGCTATACTGTATTTATTGGAGTATAAGTGACAGTTTTGTTTGTTTTTTTACTC
The DNA here is from genome assembly GCF_902500255.1 of Thalassophryne amazonica. NCBI lineage: Eukaryota > Metazoa > Chordata > Actinopteri > Batrachoidiformes > Batrachoididae > Thalassophryne > Thalassophryne amazonica. The sequence continues at coordinate 44,803,617 of NC_047103.1, read as the reverse complement.
ATTTGAGAGGTCCTGGGAATTATGTTCTGCTGCGACATATATACCGAGAAATTAGGATTTGATACAATTTCAATTTCAATTTAATCATCTTATAAAGCCCCAAATCACAACAAAAGCTGCTTCAAAGTGCCTCACACAGAACAGTTCAACATAACATTTAAAATAAACAAGTAAAAATAAAAAAAAATTCAAATACATAATTAAAAACAGAAGTAAAAGAATAAAACGGATAAAAAAGTAAAAGCTATACATAAGAAAGAGAATAAAATCGGTTTTAAGTCTTAACTTAAAAATGTCCACGGACTCCGACTGCCTCACGTTCGCAGGAAGACCGTTCCACAGAGTGGGTGCATGATAAGAAACAGCTTTTTGACCCACTGACCTTTTCTTCACTCTGGGAACACAGAGTAGTCCCGTATCCTGTGACCGCAAAACCCGGGCCGGCACATAGGGGTTCACCAGATCAGCCAGATAAGATGGAGCCAGTCCATGAACAACTTTATAAGTAATTAACAAAACTTTAAAATCTGCTCTCACAGAGACAGGGAGCCAATGTAAAGATGCCAAAATGGGTGTGATTTGTTCAAACCTTCTGCTTCGTGTCAGTCTGGCTGCAGCGTTCTGAACCAGCTGAAGACCCTAATGCTGGACTGCGGTAACCCTGAAAATAGGACATTACAATAATCTAATCTAGAAGAAACAAAAGCATGAATCAGGGTCTCAGCATCAGCCATAGACAAGATGGGGTGGATCCTCGCTATATTTCGCAGATGGAAAAAAGCAGTCTTAGTAACATCCCTGATGTGGAGGTCAAAGAACAACGTGGGATCAAAAATTACCCCAAGGTTCCTCACTTTGTCCGTATGATGTATGACACACAAACCCAGTCTGAGTGCCAGCTGGTCAAATTGATGCTGATGCCTTGCAGGACCAAGAACCATCATTTCAGTCTCATCAGAGTTTAAAAGTATGAAGTTACTAGGCATCCAGCTTCTCACTATTAGAAGACAGTCCTCCAGGGATTTTATGGGAATGAGATTTCCCGCAATTATTGGCATGTTCAGCTGAGTATCATCAGCATAACAATGAAAGGCAATCCCAAAACGCCGCAGTATACGCCCAAGGGGTGCTACATACAGGGAGAAAAGCAAGGGGCCTAAAATGGATCCCTGTGGAACTCAGAATTTCATGTCACTAAGGTTAGAGGTAGTGTTATTATACAAAACACATTGAGAATGACTGGAAGTGCCCACGCAAGGGCACTTCCAGTAATCCCAAAAAGATTCTCCAACCTATCGAGCAAAATATGATGATCCACGGTATCAAACGCTGCACTATGGTCTAACAACACCAAAACCGTAGTGGTGTCTGAGTCCATTGCTCGCAGAAGATCATTCACTACTTTAGTGAGTGCTGTCTCTATGGAGTGATATTTCCTAAAAGATAATTCTCAGTGAGGTGGTCTACGATCGCCCGTGAAACCACCTTTTGTAAAAAATTTGGAACAGAATGATAGATTTGATATTGGCCTGTAATTTTTCAGTACACTAGGGTCAAGATTTGATTTCTTAAGTGATGGATTAATCACTGCAGATTTAAAACATTTCAGAACAGATCCAGAGGTTAATGACAGATGACAGTTGATGTGGTGTGCATGTGACCCCCATCCGCCCATCCCTATCAGCCTACAACATCCTACTCAAAGCCAACCGACAACTTCTATCAGGAACGGCAGACCACCAAAACAACACAAAGACAGACAAGAACGAGAGACAAGTGGTGAAAACAATAACTATGTCGTGAGACATCGAGGAGACGGGGCCCCAACCATACAACATACCATAACAAACAACCACACATGAACAAACAGTGACAGCAACAGTCTGTTATCTTATTAGTGAGCATCCATACCCTAATCTAGAACACCGTTGCATTAATCCCCTTAAGAGCACCCAAAAACCGAATTATGGTGACGGCCACAGACACGCAACCATCCACACACAGAGACCAGGACGTGGATCCAGAACCCAGGGCCCCAGGGGAAGGCAGCCGCCAGAACCACCGGGCAGCACAGCAAACCAACGGGGGAGCGGCCCGACTGCGCCAGAATGCACCCCTGACACCACCACTCCTGCCACCAATAAGGCCCACCAATAGGGGGAGCTCCAGAACCACACCACCAGGGCCATGGCCCCCGAGGATGGGAGCGAGCGGCAGCAAGGATGGGGGGTAAAGGAGCCACCACAACCAAATCCAAAGCACAAGGTAGGGACCACCGAGTCATACGAGGGCAGAGCCCGGCCCCCAGACAAGAGGCGAGGCCCAACCACGGGCAGAAGGCCCCCCGACAGCCCGGCCCCCCAGCGCAGCCAGCAGTGCCCTTCAAACCCCCCCACCCCAAACACCAAAGCCCATGACCAGGAGACCGCCGTCGCAAATCTATGTGAACCCTACAATGTGCTACTTACAACCCAGTATGATGTGTGTGCAGATGCTAACCTGGTCAAGTGCATTAAAAGGGGGTGACGTGTGGCTCATCTGCAAGCATCAGGCAGAAGGAGACACGTGGCGAGGGGAGGAGGCCACGTACACCGGCCCCACCGGGCCCCCAGCCCAACCCCAGATCCGGCGGAGGCACAAGGGAAACCACGGGACGGGGGGAGGTGGGCAGCCCCGGAGGAGCACCGGAGGCCGGGGGGCCACGGAGCCACAGATGGACGGGCCACCACGCCTGGAGGTCCTCGAGCCAGGGAAGGTGCAGGATGGGACCCCGGCACGGCAGGGGCAGCCGAGGAGCTGAGGGCAGACAGGCGGGCCCCACAAACCCGGAGGGAGAGGCCGGGGCACGGGGGGGCCAAGCGCACCTGATCCCTGGGGAGAGGTGCCACCCCCGCCTAGGCACCGAAACCCAACCCACCAACGGCAGAGCAGACAGACCCAACTGAAAAGGAACGATGGCCCGTGGCGTCAACCGGCAGCACCGGGAAGCAACCCCCCAATCCCAGATCTTCCATCAAGTCCAGGACCCAACACATCAATCCATCCCCACATGGCCAGGCCGCACAGCCCCACCGCACCCAAGGGGCCAGCCACTCTAAAAGACACAATCTCTCTCCTCCGCCAATTCAATCATATTCAAGAGAAAAAGAAGGAAAAAAAAACACACAGTATCAGTCTCTGACAACAAGAGTACCCCAAAGAACTGCAACCTCGATCAGTGGCACAAGAGAGAGAAAAGTCAGTAGGTCAACAATAATAGGAACAAATCTTAATCTAATATTAATACAGTAGGTACAAAAGTGGCATCCCTAACAGGCAAAAAGAAAAGAAGATAAATTTTTTATATATATATATATATATATATATATATATATATTAGCCCTCCAAATTCAAATTTAATGAGTTGATAAATAAGGACCATGTTTCATTAAATTTTGGTACTTGGTTTTTTGATGAAGCGGCTATTTTTTCCATCAATATATATTCGATGAGGAGGTTCGACCAGTGGTTAATATCGATTGATTGTTTATTTTCCAATTCAGCAAAATTGTTTTTTTGGCAATATTCTGTTGTGTGGGCCGCTGAAGAGGAGGTACTGCTGGCCCACCACCTGCTTGGAGTGCGGGCTCCAAGCACGAGAGGGCGCCAGACCCAGAAGAAGTGACAGCTGTCACTCATCCTCTGCACCAGCTGTCACTCGTTATCATCACTACCATAAAAGCCGGACTGCAACTCCACCTCCCCGCCGAGAAATCGACTACCAGAACCAAGGTAATTTCTCTGCTGACTAATACTTTGTCTAACATTGTTCTGTGTGCAGTCGCATTCCTGTGAAGACCCAGAAGAGGGACAAACAGGAGCTGCACGAGTGTGTGTGATTTGGAGGTGGAGGTGCTCCCTCCTAACGGTATCTGGACTATAGATTACCGAGTGTGCGGACTCACACTCACACATCATATTTCTGCTTTCTGCCAGCAGTACCAGGGTCGACAGTCGAAGACAGAGGCCACCTGGGGACTCGGGACTTGGCGGCTCCGGTGTTCTTCAGACCGTTGGTGGTGGAAGCCGTGTGGGACGCGGCTTCTCTCTCGTCGGGCGTCTTCTATCTTCGAGCCTGCCCACACTTCACCTGGTGTTTATTGACTGTGGCAATTAAGACACGTTTCGTTGTGTAATATACAACAACATTAAATTGTTACCTTTTGGCTTACTCATTGTCCGTTCATTTGCGCCCCCTGTTGTGGGTCCGTGCTACGACACCTTCCCAACAGGATTTCTCGGCCATCGTCATGGACTCCGAGGGGCGTCAACTCCAGCTTGAACGGCCAATGGAAGAGCCAGGAGCGCAGGCGTCAGCGGGAGGCGGGTTGAGTGAGCTGCAGCAGATCTTAACCGCCTTCAAGGCCCGGTTAGAATTAGTGACCGAGCAGAGTGTCCTCCTTAATCGGAGGGTGGAGGCTCTCACCGCCAGGGTGGAAGCGCGCGATCAGGGCGCTGCTGCAGCCACTCCTCTGGCTGGTCCTGGGCCTGTATCAGACATTCCACTGGTCGTTCAACGAACCCCCCCACCGTCCCCTGAAGCATACATAAGCCCTCTGGAACCGTACGGGGGCTGTGTCGAGACGTGCGCGGACTTCCTCATGCAGTGTTCGCTCGTCTTTTCACAGCGCCCCGTCATGTACGCATCAGACGCTAGCCGGGTGGCTTATGTTATTAATTTGCTTCGAGGAAAGGCACGCGCATGGGCTACGACGCTTTGGGAGCAGAATTCACGGCTCCTAACGTCTTATACTGGGTTCGTACGGGAATTCAAACAAGTGTTTGATCATCCCAACAGAGGCGAGACCGCTTCGAACGTGCTGCTGTCGATGAGACAGGGGCGCCGTAGCGCAGCCGAGTATGCAGTCGACTTCCGCATCGCGGCAGCGAGGTCCGGCTGGAATAACGTTGCGCTCCGCGCCGCCTTTGTAAATGGACTGTCCCCGGTCCTTAAGGAGCACCTACTGGCCAAGGAGGAACCGCGGGAATTTGACGGGCTGATCGATTTGGTTATACGCTTAGACAACCGTTTAAATGAGCATCGTCGGGAGCAGGCCGGGGGGCGTGACCGGGCACGAGCCGTCCCTCCCCCTTCCGGTTCCGACAAGGTGACGTCGTCCCCACGCTTCACTGCCAGAGAGCTCTGTGTGGCTACGGCTCCCCCTGCTGAGGAGGCTAGGGACACGAGCAGGGCCAAATTAAAATCAAAAATCAGACAAAGGAGGCTGGCCCGCGGGGAGTGTTTTGTCTGCGGCTCTTGCGAGCACATGCAGAAGGACTTGTTGGGAAAGTGTAGGAACACGGACCCACAACAGGGGGCGCAAATGAACGGACAATGGAGTAAGTCAAATAACAACGCTTTACTGTTGTGAATGTGCACAACGAATACAACCAATCACAGAAATGGACAACAGTCAATTTACAAAAGTGTCGTGTGGGCAGGCTCGAAGATAGGAGACGCCTCTCCAAGGTAAGACCGGTACCACACGGCTTCCTCCGCCACAGGACCCCGGGTATACTGGAGCCGCCAAGTCCCGAACTCCCAGGTGGCCACTGCCTCCGCGTGTCGGACCTGGTACTGCTGGCGAGGAACAAAAACACAATTAAAGGTGGGCGCGTTTGCACCCAGTAATCCACACGGCAGGAAAGCTACCTCCACCTCTCGTTGGAAAAAAAGGTCTGTTATCACTCACAAAAGTCACAAAAGGTTACTGTCAAGCAGTCAGCTGAGAATATTACCTTCCAGGTAGAACGATATCTCGGCAATGAGGTGGAGATGCCGTCCTGCTGATATACCCCACTGATGATTGCCGTCAGCTGTCTCAGGTGATGGGTGACAGCTGTCACCGAGGCTGCTCCCGTGAGGCGGCGGCGCCCTCTGGTGCCTGGAGCCCGCACTCCAGGCAGGGCGCCCTCTGGTGGTGGTGGGCCAGCAGTACCTCCTCTTCAGCGGCCCACACAACAGGACCCCCCCCTCAACGGGCGCCTCCTGGCGCCCGACCGGGCTTGTCCGGGTGGCGACGGTAGAAGTCGGCCCTCCTGGCCGGGTCCAGGATGAAGCTCCTCTTCACCCAGGAGCGTTCTTCAGGGCCGTACCCCTCCCAGTCCACCAGATATTGAAAGCCCCGGCCCATCCGTCGGACGTCCAACAACCGGCGCACTGTCCAAGCCGGCTCGCCATCGATGATCCGGGCAGGAGGTGGCGCCGGACCGGGTGTACAGAGGGGCGAGGTGTGATGGGGCTTGATTTTCGACACATGGAACACTGGATGGATCCGCAGTGAGGCTGGAAGCTGAAGCCTCACTGCGGCGGGATTGATGACCTTGAGGATTTTAAACGGTCCTATGTACCTGTCCTGTAGTTTGGGGGAGGCCACTTGTAGTGGGATGTCCTTTGTGGACAACCACACTTCCTGCCCGGGGCGATACGTAGGGGCCGGGGTCCGCCGCCGGTCTGCATGGGTCTTCGCCCTCATCCGGGCCCTCAACAAAGCAGAACGGGCGGCACGCCACACCCGACGGCACCTCCGCAGGTGGGCCTGGACCGAGGGCACACCGACCTCTCCCTCAACCACCGGGAACAACGGGGGCTGATACCCCAAACACACCTCAAAGGGGGAGAGGCCGGTGGCTGATGACACTTGACTGTTGTGGGCGTACTCGATCCAGGCCAGATGAGTACTCCAGGCCGCCGGGTGCGCGGCTGTCACACAACGCAGTGTTTGCTCCATTTCTTGATTGGCCCGCTCTGCTTGCCCGTTGGTCTGGGGGTGATACCCGGACGAGAGACTGACCGTGGCCCCCAGCTCCCGGCAAAAGCTCCTCCAGACATGCGAGGAGAACTGGGGACCGCGATCTGAGACGATGTCTGATGGTATCCCATGCAGGCGGACGACGTGGTGGACCAGGAGGTCCGCTGTCTCCTGGGCCGTTGGGAGCTTCGGGAGGGCCACGAAGTGGGCCGCCTTGGAGAATCGGTCCACTATCGTGAGGATCACGGTGTTGCCCTGGGACGGCGGGAGGCCCGTGACAAAATCCAGGCCGATGTGGGACCAGGGGCGATGAGGCACGGGCAGCGGCTGTAGCAGTCCCGGAGCCTTGCGATGGTCGGCCTTGCCCCTGGCACAGGTGGTACAGGCCTGGATGTAGTCCCGGATGTCGGCCTCCAGGGACGCCCACCAGAAGCGCTGCCGGACAACTGCCACGGTTCTTCGCACCCCTGGATGACAGGAGAGCTTGGAGCCGTGACAGAAGTCCAGGACTGCAGCCCTAGCCTCTGGTGGGACGTACAGTCTGTTCTTTGGTCCAGTCCCGGGGTCCGGGCTCCGTGCCAGGGCCTCCCGGACGGTTCTCTCTACGTCCCAGGTGAGGGTGGCCACGATAGTGGACTCCGGGATGATGGGTTCCGGTGGATCCGACAACTCCGCTTTGACCTTGTCTTCGTGTACCCGGGACAAGGCATCCGACTTCTGGTTCTTGGTCCCGGGCCGGTTGGTGATGCGGAAGTCAAAACGGCCGAAGAACAGTGACCAGCGGGCTTGCCTGGGATTCAGCCGCTTGGCGGTCCTGATATATTCCAGGTTCCGGTGGTCAGTGAAAACCGTGAACGGCACGGACGTTCCCTCCAACAGGTGTCTCCACTCTTCAAGAGCCTCTTTCACCGCTAGGAGTTCTCGGTTGCCGACGTCATAGTTCCGTTCAGCCGGGGTCAACCTGCGGGAAAAATAGGCACACGGATGAAGGACCTTATCGGTCTTCCCACTCTGGGACAGCACAGCTCCTATCCCTGAGTCCGAGGCGTCCACTTCAACCACTAACTGGCGGCTAGGATCGGGCTGCACCAGAACGGGTGCAGACGAGAAGCGCCGTTTCAACTCCTTGAACGCGGCATCGCAACGATCCGACCAGGTGAAGGGGACTTTTGGTGAGGTCAGGGCTGTCAGGGGGCTAGCAACCTGGCTGTAGCCCTTAATGAACCTCCTGTAGAAATTCGCAAAGCCGAGGAACTGTTGCAGCTTCCTACGGCTTGTGGGTTGGGGCCAGTCTCTCACCGCTGCAACCTTGGCCGGATCAGGAGCGACGGAGTCGGGGGAGATGATGAACCCCAGGAAGGACAAAGAGGTGCGGTGAAACTCACACTTCTCGCCCTTAACAAACAGCCGGTTCTCCAATAACCGCTGCAGGACCTGACGTACATGTCGGACATGGGTCTCAGGATCCGGAGAAAAGATGAATATGTCGTCTAAATATACGAAGACGAATCGGTGCAGGAAGTCCCGCAAGACATCATTAACCAATGCTTGGAACGTCGCGGGAGCATTTGTAAGACCGAACGGCATGACCAGGTACTCAAAATGACCTAACGGGGTGTTAAATGCCGTCTTCCACTCGTCTCCCTTCCGGATCCGAACCAGGTGATACGCATTCCTAAGATCAAGCTTGGTGAATATCTTGGCTCCATGCAGGGGCGTGAACACCGAATCCAACAAGGGTAAGGGGTATCGGTTACGAACCGTGATTTCGTTCAGCCCCCTGTAATCAATGCATGGACGTAATCCGCCATCCTTTTTCCCCACAAAAAAGAAACCCGCACCCATCGGGGAGGTGGAATTCCGGATCAACCCGGCAGCCAAAGAGTCCCGGATGTAGGTCTCCATTGATTCGCGTTCAGGTCGTGAGAGGTTGTACAGCCTGCTGGACGGGAACTCAACGCCTGGAACCAAATCAATGGCACAATCATACGGGCGGTGCGGGGGAAGGGTGAGTGCCAGATCCTTGCTGAACACCTCCGCAAGGTCATGGTACTGCACCGGCACCGTCCCTAGATTGGGCGGGGCTCTGACCTCCTCCCTGGCCTGGGAACCGGGAGGAACCGAGGAACCTAAACGTACCCGATGGCAGGTCTCGCTCCACTGGACCACTACCCCGGACGGCCAATCGATCCGGGGATTGTGCTTCAACATCCAGGGAAAACCTAAAATCACACGGGAGGTGGCCGGAGTTACAAAAAACTCGATCTCCTCCCGGTGATTCCCCGACACCACCAGAGTTACTGGTGGTGTCTTGTGGGTGATTGGAGGGAGTAGGGAGCCATCTAGTGCCCGTACCTGCACAGGCGAGGTAAGCGCCACCAGAGGGAACCCTATCTCCCTGGCCCATTTGCTATCAAGCAAATTCCCTTCTGAGCCCGTGTCCACCAGTGCTGGGGCCTTCAGGGTTAAATCCTCATAAAGGATTGTTACTGGGAGTCGTGTGGCGATGTGGGTGTGTCCCACGTGAACGTCTCGGCCCCCCCCTAGCCCAGTGTCTAGGGGCGGGCGTTGGTGTTTAACCGTTCGGGGCAGTCTCGTACCTGATGCTCAATCGAGCCACAAACAAAACACGCTCCGCGGGCCAGCCTCCTTTGTGTGACCGGTGCCCTAAATGTTGCCCTACTCGTGTCCATAGCTTCGTCAGCAGGGGGAGCTGTGATCGCACGGAGCGCAGGGGCCGTGGAGCGTGGGGAGGGCGGAACGCGGTCGGAACCGGAAGGGAGAGGGACGACGCGTGCCTGGCCACGCCCTTCGTCTCGTTCCCGACGGCGCTCATTTAACCGATTGTCTAATCGTATGACAAGATCGATAAGCCCATCCAAATCCCGCGGTTCGTCCTTAGCCACCAGGTGCTCCTTGAGGACCAATGACAGTCCGTTTACGAAGGCGGCGCGGAGGGCAGTGTTATTCCAGCCGGACCTCGCAGCCGCGATGCGGAAGTCGACTGCATAGGCAGCTGCGCTCCGGCACCCCTGTCTCATTGACAGCAGCACGGCTGAAGCGGTCTCTCCTCTATTAGGGTGATCGAACACTGTTCTGAGCTCCCTCACAAACCCATCATATGTCTGAAGGAGCCGTGACTTTTGCTCCCAGAGCGCTGTAGCCCAAGCGCGTGCCTCACCACGAAGCAGATTTATCACATAAGCTACCTTGCTAGCATCGGTCGCGTACATGACGGGACGCTGTCCGAAGACGAGCGAACACTGCATAAGGAAATCCGCGCACGTCTCCACACAGCCTCCGTACGGCTCTGGGGGGCTTATGTATGCTTCAGAGGATGGTGGGGGGGGGTCATTGGACAACCAGTGGAACGTCGCTGTCACGCACAGGGTCTACGGGAGGGAGAGCCGCAGCGGCGCCCGGAGGGCGCGCTTCCACCTGCGCGGCGAGAGCCTCCACCCTGCGGTTCAGGAGGGCGTTCTGCTCGGCCATCGATTCTAACCGAGTCGTGAAAGCGGTGAGGATCCACTGCAACTCACCGATTACCCCTCCTGCGGACGCCTGTGCACCTTGTTCTTCCATTGGCTGTTCAACAGCCGGTTGACGCCCCTCGGGATCCATGACGCTGGCCGAGATATCCTGTTGGGAAAGTGTAGGAACACGGACCCACAACAGGGGGCGCAAATGAACGGACAATGGAGTAAGTCAAATAACAACGCTTTACTGTTGTGAATATGCACAACGAATACAACCAATCACAGAAATGGACAACAGTCAATTTACAAAAGTGTCGTGTGGGCAGGCTCGAAGATAGGAGACGCCTCTCCAAGGTAAGACCGGTACCACACGGCTTCCTCCGCCACAGGACCCCGGGTATACTGGAGCCGCCAAGTCCCGAACTCCCAGGTGGCCACTGCCTCCGCGTGTCGGACCTGGTACTGCTGGCGAGGAACAAAAACACAATTAAAGGTGGGCGCGTTTGCACCCAGTAATCCACACGGCAGGAAAGCTACCTCCACCTCTCGTTGGAAAAAAAGGTCTGTTATCACTCACAAAAGTCACAAAAGGTTACTGTCAAGCAGTCAGCTGAGAATATTACCTTCCAGGTAGAACGATATCTCGGCAATGAGGTGGAGATGCCGTCCTGCTGATATACCCCACTGATGATTGCCGTCAGCTGTCTCAGGTGATGGGTGACAGCTGTCACCGAGGCTGCTCCCGTGAGGCGGCGGCGCCCTCTGGTGCCTGGAGCCCGCACTCCAGGCAGGGCGCCCTCTGGTGGTGGTGGGCCAGCAGTACCTCCTCTTCAGCGGCCCACACAACAGGACTGCCCAAAAACAGTCAAACTACAACGCCCGTCCTTAGAAACTGGGCTAAGGGTGGGTCATAACACGCACGCGGGAAAACCCCGCAAATCTGCACGAATCCCAGTAACAATCCTTTGTGGGGATTTAACCCTTCATGCCCCAGCACTGATAGACACAGGGTCTGAAGGGAATCTGCTGGACAGCAGATGGGTAAAGGAAGTAGGGCTCCCTCTGGTGGCTCTGCCGGCACCATTGCAGGTGCGAGCACTAGATGGCACCCTGCTTCCATTAATCACACATCAGACACAACCAGTGACTTTGGTTGTGTCTGGGAATCACAGGGAGGAGATAGTGTTCCATGTAACACCTTCTACCTCCCGAGTGATTTTGGGCTTTCCATGGATGGTGAAGCACAATCCCCGGATTGATTGGCCGTCTGGGGTTGTGACGCAGTGGAGCGAAACCTGCCACCGGGAGTGCTTAGGATCCTCGGTTCCTCCCGGCACTACGGCTATTGAGGAGGTCAAAGTTCCCCCCAATCTATCGGCGGTGCCAAAGGAGTACCATGATCTTGCTGACGTTTTCAGCAAAGATCTGGCACTCACTCTTCCCCCGCACCGACCGTATGATTGTGCCATCGATTTGGTTCCGGGCGCTGAGTACCCGTCCAGTAGGTTGTACAACCTCTCACGTCCGGAACGCGAATCAATGGAGACCTACATCCGGGACTCCTTAGCTGCCGGGCTGATCCGGAACTCCACCTCCCCGATGGGTGCTGGTTTCTTTTTTGTGGGCAAGAAAGACGGCGGACTCCGTCCATGCATTGATTACAGAGGGCTGAACGAGATCACGGTTCGCAACCGATACCCGTTACCTCTGTTGGATTCAGTGTTCACGCCCCTGCATGGAGCCACAATTTTCACAAAATTGGATCTTAGACCGCGTACCACCTGGTTCGGGTCCGGAAGGGAGACGAATGGAAGACGGCATTCAACACCCCGTTAGGTCATTTTGAGTACCTGGTCATGCCGTTCGGCCTCACTAACGCCCCCGCGACGTTCCAAGCTTTGGTAAATGACGTCTTGCGGGACTTCCTGCATCGGTTCGTCTTCGTATATCTGGACGATATACTCATCTTTTCCCCGGACCCTGAGACCCATGTGCAGCATGTACGTCAGGTCCTACAGCGGTTGTTGGAGAACCGGCTGTTTGTGAAGGGCGAGAAGTGCGAGTTCCACCGCACTTCTTTGTCCTTCCTGGGGTTCATCATCTCCTCCAACTCCGTCGCCCCTGATCCGGCTAAGGTTGCGGCGGTGAGAGATTGGCCCCAACCAACAAGCCGCAGGAAACTACAGCAGTTCCTAGGCTTTGCAAATTTCTACAGGAGGTTCATTAAAGGTTACAGTCAGGTAGTTAGCCCCCTGACTGCCCTGACCTCCACCAAGGTCCCCTTCGCCTGGTCGGATCGGTGCGAAGCCGCGTTCCAGGAGTTGAAACGCCGGTTCTTGACTGCACCAGTTCTGGTGCAGCCTGATCCTGATCGCCAGTACATAGTAGAAGTGGACGCCTCTGACTCAGGGATAGGAGCCGTGCTGTCCCAGAGCGTGGAGGCTGATAAAGTCCTCCATCCTTGTGCCTTTTATTCCCGCAGGTTGACCCCAGCTGAATGGAACTATGACGTCGGCAATCGGGAACTTCTTACGGTGAAGGAGGCTCTTGAAGAGTGGAGACACCTGCTGGAGGGGGCATCGTTGCCCTTCACGGTTTTCACAGACCATCGGAACCTGGAGTACATCCGGACCGCCAAGCGGCTGAACCCCAGGCAAGCCCGCTGGTCTCTGTTCTTCGGGCGCTTTGACTTCCGGATCACGTATCGCCCCGGGACCAAGAACCAAAAACCAGATGCATTGTCCCGGGTGCACGAAGAAGAAGCCAAAGCGGGGCTGTCGAACCCCACCGAGACCATCATCCCCGAGTCCACTGTCGTGGCCACCCTCACCTGGGACGTGGAGAAGACCGTCCGGGAGGCCCTGACAAGGAGCCCGGACCCGGGGACTAGCCCCAAGAACAGACTGTACGTCCCACCAGAGGCAAGAGCTGCCGTATTGGACTTCTGTCACGGGTCCAAGCTCTCCTGTCATCCCGGAGTGCGTAGGACCGTGGCAGTAGTCCAGCAGCGCTTCTGGTGGGCGTCCCTGGAAACCGACGTCCGGGACTACGTCCAGGCCTGTACCATCTGCGCCAGGGGCAAGGCAGACCATCGGAGGACGACGGGACTCCTCCAGCCCCTGCCAGTGCCTCATTGCCCCTGGTCTCACATCGGCCTGGACTTCATCACGGGCCTCCCGCTGTCCCAGGGCAACACCGTTATTCTCACGATAGTGGACCGGTTCTCCAAGGCGGCCCACTTCGTGGCCCTCCCGAAGCTCCCGACAGCCCAGGAGACGGCAGACCTTCTGATCCACCACGTCATGCGGCTGCATGGGATACCATCGGACATTGTATCAGATCGTGGTCCCCAGTTCTCTTCGCAGGTGTGGAAGAGTTTCTGTAAGGAACTGGGGGCCACCGTGAGTCTCTCGTCCGGGTACCACCCCCAGACCAACGGCCAGGCAGAGCGGGCTAACCAGGAGTTGGAACAGGCCCTTCGCTGCGTCACCTCCGCACACCCGGCGGCCTGGAGTCACCATCTGGCCTGGATCGAGTATGCCCATAACAGCCAAGTCTCGTCTGCTACCGGCCTCTCCCCTTTTGAGGCATGTTTGGGGTTCCAGCCCCCATTGTTCCCGCTGGTGGAGGGAGAGGTCGGTGTGCCCTCGGTCCAGGCCCACCTCAGGAGGTGCCGCCGGGTGTGGCGGACCGCCCGCTCTGCCCTGTTAAAGGCCCGGACGAGGGCCAAGACCCATGCGGACCGCCGACGTTCCCCGGCCCCAACATACCAGCCCGGGCAGGAGGTGTGGCTGTCGACCAAGGACATCCCTTTGTGTGTCGACTCCCCAAAACTGAAGGACAGATTCATCGGACCCTTTCATATCCTCAAGATCATCAACCCGGCCGCAGTGAAGCTTCAACTCCCGGCTTCACTGCGGATTCACCCTGTCTTTCATGTTTCCCGTCTCAAACCACACCACACCTCGCCCCTCTGTACTCCGGGACCTACGCCGCCTCCTGCCCGGCTCATTGACGGGGAGCCTGCCTGGACAGTCCGCAGGCTCCTGGACGTCCGTCGTAAGGGCCGGGGTTTCCAATATCTGGTGGACTGGGAGGGGTATGGACCTGAAGAACGCTCCTGGGTGAAGAGGAGCTTCATCCTGGACCCGGCCCTCCTGGCTAAATTCTACTCAAGACATCCGGACAAGCCTGGTCGGACATCAGGAGGCACCCGTTGAGGGGGGGGTCCTGTTGTGTGGGACGCTGAAGAGGAGGTACTGCTGGCCCACCACCACCAGAGGGCGCCCTGCTTGGAGTGCATGCTCCAAGCACGAGAGTGCGCCAGACCCAGAAGAAGTGACAGCTGTCACTCATCCTCTGCACCAGCTGTCACTCGTTATCATCACTACCATAAAAGCCGGACTGCAACTCCACCTCCCCGCCGAGAAATCGACTACCAGAACCAAGGTAATTTCTCTGCTGACTAATACTTTGTCTAACATTGTTCTGTGTGCAGTCGCATTCCTGTGAAGACCCAGAAGAGGGACAAACAGGAGCTGCACGAGTGTGTGTGATTTGGAGGTGGAGGTGCTCCCTCCTAACGGTATCTGGACTATAGATTACCGAGTGTGCGGACTCACACTCACACATCATATTTCTGCTTTCTGCCAGCAGTACCAGGGTCAACAGTCGAAGACAGAGGCCACCTGGGGACTCGGGACTTGGCGGCTCCGGTGTTCTTCAGACCGTTGGTGGTGGAAGCCGTGTGGGACGCGGCTTCTCTCTCGTCGGGCGTCTTCTATCTTCAAGCCTGCCCACACTTCACCTGGTGTTTATTGACTGTGGCAATTAAGACACGTTTCGTTGTGTAATATCACAACATTAAATTGTTACCTTTTGGCTTACTCATTGTCCGTTCATTTGCGCCCCCTGTTGTGGGTCCGTGCTACGACACCTTCCCAACATATTCAGTGCTACAAGTATAGTTTTAGACTGTTTAGTTGGCAGTTCAATAATTGTTGTGTCTCCAAGTAAACATAAATTAGGAAATAAGGGAATTCTATATCCCAAGATAGAGGATAATTTTTCAGTGACTTTTGACCAAAAACACTGGACAGGTGAGCAGAGCCAAAGAGCATGATAATAGGTATCAGTGGTGTTTAGCTCACACTGTGAACAAACATCAGAGTCTGAGAAGCCCATTTTATACATCTTATATTGTGTAATGTTTGTTCTATGAAGAACTTTGTATTGGATGAGTTGTAAGTTGGTGTTTTTGTCATTGAAAATGTGTTTTTACAGATTTGTGTCCAGTGGTCAGGGACAGAGTTGAGGAGGAAGTCCACCCCCCATTTTAAGCTGGGTAAATGTAAGACAGTGTCCACGCCTGATATTAACTTATATACCTTAGACAAGGTTTTCTTTATTGGGAGGAGGTTCTTGATGTCTGTCCCTAATGTGGGTGGTTCTGGTGGGCACTGATGAGTCTGAATTTTTGACATCACAGCATGCTTTACTTGATGGTAATAAATGAAATTTCCTCCTATAATTCCAAACCTCTGCATCAAGTTGTTAAATGGTATAAACCTTTTATTTTGAAAGAGGTGATGAAGGTGTGTGATTCCTTTCTGTTCCCATGTGCTGACATGAAGAGTTGCTTGATTGATCTTAAAGTCTGGGTTCTGCCAAATAGGAGCCTCTACAGATTTCCATTAGTGAGTTTGTAATTTCTAAGGTTTTCCACCAGGCAGTCAGAGTGGAAGAAATCAACGGATTTTTAAAACATTTATGGTGCTTAATGGAAGCAGTAATAAAGGGTAAATTGGCCAGGTGGTTAATGCACTTGGTTTCAGTGCAGAAGGTTCATGTCACACATTGGACCGGGAGTGACATGTTTAGCCGCATGTTCTCCTTGAATTGCTGGCTGTCTGAGTGGTATCCAAAAAATGAGGTGGGCTTCATAGATAATTGGCAAAGCTTCTGGGGAAAACCTGGTCTTGTTAGGAGAGATGGCATCCATCCCACTTTGGATGGAGCAGCTCTCATTTCTAGAACTCTGGCCAATTTTCTTAAATCCTCCAAACCGTGACTATCCAGGGTTGGGGCCAGGAAGCAGAGTTGTAGTCTTACACACCTCTCTGCAGCTTCTCTCCCCCTGCCATCCCCTCATTACCCCATCCCCGTAGAGACGGTGCCTGCTCCCAGACCACCAATAACCAGCAAAAATCTATTTAAGCATAAAAATTCAAAAAGAAAAAATAATATAGCACCTTCAATTGCACCACAGACTAAAACAGTTAAATGTGGTCTATTAAACATTAGGTCTCTCTCTTCTAAGTCCCTGTTAGTAAATGATATAATAATTGATCAACATATTGATTTATTCTGCCTTACAGAAACCTGGTTACAGCAGGATGAATATGTTAGTTTAAATGAGTCAACACCCCCGAGTCACACTAACTGCCAGAATGCTCGTAGCATGGGCCGAGGCGGAGGATTAGCAGCAATCTTCCATTCCAGCTTATTAATTAATCAAAAACCCAGACAGAGCTTTAATTCATTTGAAAGCTTGACTCTTAGTCTTGTCCATCCAAATTGGAAGTCCCAAAAAACAGTTTTATTTGTTATTATCTATCGTCCACCTGGTCGTTACTGTGAGTTTCTCTGTGAATTTTCAGACCTTTTGTCTGACTTAGTGCTTAGCTCAGATAAGATAATTATAGTGGGCGATTTTAACATCCACACAGATGCTGAGAATGACAGCCTCAACACTGCATTTAATCTATTATTAGACTCAATTGGCTTTGCTCAAAATGTAAATGAGTCCACCCACCACTTTAATCATATCTTAGATCTTGTTCTGACTTAAGGTATGGAAATTGAAGACTTAACAGTATTCCCTGAAAACTCCCTTCTGTCTGATCATTTCTTAATAACATTTACATTTACTCTGATGGACTACCCAGCAGTGGGGAATAAGTTTCATTACACTAGAAGTCTTTCAGAAAGCACTGTAACTAGGGTTAAGGATATGATTCCTTCTTTATGTTCTCTAATGCCATATACCAACACAGTGCAGAGTAGCTACCTAAACTCTGTAAGTGAGATAGAGTATCTCGTCAATAGTTTTACATCCTCATTGAAGACAACTTTGGATGCTGTAGCTCCTCTGAAAAAGAGAGCTTTGAATCAGAAGTGCCTGACTCCGTGGTATAACTCACAATCTCGCAGCTTAATGCAGATAACCCGTAAGTTGGAGAGGAAATGGCGTCTCACTAATTTAGAAGATCTTTACTTAGCCTGGAAAAAGAGTCTGTTGCTCTATAAAAAAGCCCTCTGTAAAGCTAGGACATCTTACTACTCATCACTAATTGAAGAAAATAAGAACAACCCCAGGTTTCTTTTCAGCACTGTAGCCAGGCTGACAAAGAGTCAGAGCTCTATTGAGCCGAGTATTCGTTTAACTTTAACTAGTAATGACTTCATGACTTTCTTTGCTAATAAAATTTTAACTATTAGAGAAAAAATTACTCATAACCATCCCAAAGACGTATCGTTATCTTTGGCTGCTTTCACTCTTTCTCTCAGATTGTTCTGTCTGAGTTATTTTCATTAGTTACCTCATCCAAACCATCAACATGTCTATTAGACCCCATTCCTACCAGGCTGCTCAAGGAAGCCCTACCATTATTTAATGCTTCGATCTTAAATATGATCAATCTATCTTTATTAGTTGGCTATGTACCACAGGCTTTTAAGGTGGCAGTAATTAAACCATTACTTAAAAAGCCATCACTTGACCCAGCTATCTTAGCTAATTATAGGCCAATCTCCAACCTTCCTTTTCTCTCAAAAATTCTTGAAAGGGTAGTTGTAAAACAGCTAACTGATCGTCTGCAGAGGAATGGTCTATTTGAAGAGTTTGTCAGGTTTTAGAATTCATCATAGTACAGAAACAGCATTAGTGAAGGTTACAAATGATCATCTTATGGCCTCAGACAGTGGACTCATCTCTGTGCTTGTTCTGTTAGACCTCAGTGCTGCTTTTGATACTGTTGACCATAAAATTTTATTACAGAGATTAGAGCATGTCATAGGTATTAAAGGCACTGCGCTGCGGTGGTTTGAATCATATTTATCTAATAGATTACAATTTGTTCATGTAAATGGGGAATCTTCTTCACAGACTAAGGTTAATTATGGAGTTCCACAAGGTTCTGTGCTCGGACCAATTTTATTCACTTTATACATGCTTCCCTTAGGCAGTATTATTAGACGGCATTGCTTAAATTTTCATTGTTACGCAGATGATACCCAGCTTTATCTATCCATGAAGCCAGAGGACACACACCAATTAGCTAAACTGCAGGATTGTCTTACAGACATAAAGACATGGATGACCTCTAATTCCCTGCTTTTAAACTCAGGTAAAACTGAAGTTATTGTACTTGGCCCCACAAATCTTAGAAACATGGTGTCTAACCAGATTCTTACTCTGGATGGCATTACCCTGACCTCTAGTAATACTGTGAGAAATCTTGGAGTCATTTTTGATCAGGATATGTCATTCAAAGCACATATTAAACAAATATGTAGGACTGCTTTTTTGCATTTACGCAATATCTCTAAAATTAGAAAGGTCTTGTCTCAGAGTGATGCTGAAAAACTAATTCATGCATTTATTTCCTCTAGGCTGGACTATTGTAATTCATTATTATCAGGTTGTCCTAAAAGTTCCCTGAAAAGCCTTCAGTTAATTCAAAATGCTGCAGCTAGAGTACTAACGGGGACTAGAAGGAGAGAGCATATCTCACCCATATTGGCCTCTCTTCATTGGCTTCCTGTTAATTCTAGAATTGAATTTAAAATTATTCTTCTTACTTATAAGGTTTTGAATAATCAGGTCCCATCTTATCTTAGGGACCGCATAGTACCATATCACCCCAATAGAGCGCTTCGCTCTCAGACTGCAGGCTTACTTGTAGTTCCTAGGGTTTGTAAGAGTAGAATGGGAGGCAGAGCCTTCAGCTTTCAGGCTCCTCTCCGGTGGAACCAGCTCCCAATTCAGATCAGGGAGACAGACACCCTCTCTACTTTTAAGATTAGGCTTAAAACTTTCCTTTTTGCTAAAACTTGTCATTAGGGCTGGATCAGGTGACCCTGAACCATCCCTTAGTTATGCTGCTATAGACTTAGACTGCTGGGGGGTTCCCATGATGCACTGAGTGTTTCTTTCTCTTTTTGCTCTGTATGCACCACTCTGCATTTAATCATTAGTGATTGATCTCTGTTCCCCTCCACAGCATGTCTTTTTCCTGGTTCTCTCCCTCAGCCCCAACCAGTCCCAGCAGAAGACTGCCCCTCCCTGAGCCTGGTTCTGCTGGAGGTTTCTTCCTGTTAAAAGGGAGTTTTTCCTTCCCACTGTCGCCAAGTGCTTGCTCACAGGGGGTCGTTTTGACCGTTGGGATTTTTACATAATTATTGTATGGCCTTGCCTTACAATATAAAGTGCCTTGGGGCAGCTGTTTGTTGTGATTTGGCGCTATATAAATAAAACTGATTGATTGATTGATTGAAGGTTCTGGGTTCAAATTCCATCCCTGCCACATTTCTCCATGTAATGTGGAGTTGCGTCAAGAAGGGCATCTGGCGTAAAACTTGTGCCAATTCAACATGCAGATCCACCTTGGATTTGCTGTGGCAACCCCGAGTGCAAACAAGGGAGCAGCCGAAGAGTCTTAGTAGTAATAAAGGGTAAATCTGAGAGTTTGATGTTGTTACATTCTAACTGTTCTAATTCAATCCAGGAGCTGTGGACTGCTTCGGGATGAATCCATTTGATCAAGTATTGTATCTGGTTAGCCAGATAATAATGTAGTAGAGTAAATTTGGTGCTTCCAGACCCCCTTGAGATTTATTTTTCTGAAGAGTAGCGAGACTAATTTTAGCTTTTTTTATTTTTCCAGTAAAACTTTGAAATGGCCAAATCTAAAGTCTGAAACCATTTGACTGTGGGCTTGAATGGAATCATTGAAAAAAGGTAGTTAATTTGTGGTAATACTTTCATTTTGATAGTTGCTATCCGTCTTAATACGGAGATGGGGAGGTTGTTCCATCGTTTCAAATCATTACAGATTTTGTCAGTGAGTAGGGCCAAGGTTTTTACACTCAACAAAAATATAAATGCAACACTTTTGGTTTTGCTCCCATTTTGTATGAAATGAACTCAAAGATCTAAAACTTTTTCCACATACACAATATCACCATTTCCCTGAAATATTGTTCACAAACCAGTCTAAATCTGTGATAGTGAGCACTTCTCCTTTGCTGAGATAATCCATCCCACCTCACAGGTGTGCCATATCAAGATGCTGATTAGACACCATGATTAGTGCATAGGTGTGCCTTAGACTGTCCACAATAAAAGGCCACTCTGAAAGGTGCAGTTTTGTTTTATTGGGGGGGGATACCAGTCAGTATCTGATGCAGTGCAACACATCTCCTTTGCATAGAGTTGATCAGGTTGTCAATTGTGGCCTGTGGAATGTTGGTCCACTCCTCTTCAATGGCTATGCGAAGTTGCTGGATATTGGCAGGAACTGGTACACGCTGTCGTATACGCCGGTCCAGAGCATCCCAAACATGCTCAATGGGTGACATGTCCGGTGAGTATGCCGGTCATGCAAGAACTGGGACATTTTCAGCTTCCAAGAATTGTGTACAGATCCTTGCAACATGGGGCCGTGCATTATCCTGCTGCAACATGAGGTGATGTTCTTGGATGTATGGTACAACAATGGGCCTCAGGATCTCGTCACGGTATCTCTGTGCATTCAAAATGCCATCAATAAAATGCACCTGTGTTCTTCGTCCATAACAGACGCCTGCCCATACCATAACCCCACCGCCACCATGGGCCACTCGATCCACAACATTGACATCAGAAAACCGCTCACCTACACGACGCCACACACGCTGTCTGCCATCTGCCCTGGACAGTGTGAAACGGGATTCATCCGTGAAGATAACACCTCTCCAACGTGCCAAACGGCAGAGAATGTGAGCATTTGCCCACTCAAGTCGGTTACGACGACGAACTGGGATCAGGTCGAGACCCCAATGAGGACGACGAGCATGCAGATGAGCTTCCCTGAGACGGTTTCTGACAGTTTGTGCAGAAATTCTTTGGTTATGCAAACCGATTGTTTCAGCACCTCTCCGAGTGGCTGGTCTCAGACGATCTTGGAGGTGAACATGCTGGATGTGGAGGTCGTGGGCTGGTGTGGTTACACGTGGTCTGCAGTTGTGAGGCTGGTTGGATGTACTGCCAAATTCTCTGAAATGCCTTTGGAGACGGCTTATGGTAGAGAAATTAACATTCAATACACGAGCAACAGATCTGATTGACATTCCTGCTGTCAGCATGCCAATTGCATGCTCCCTCAAATCTTGCAACATCTGTGGCACTGTGCTGTGTGATAAAACTGCACCTTTCAGAGTGGCCTTTTATTGTGGGCAGTCTAAGGCACACCTTTGCATTAATCATGGTGTCTAATCAGCATCTTGATATGGCACACCTGTGAGGTGGGATTGATTATCTCAGCAAAGGAGAAGTGCTCACTATCACAGATTTAGACTGGTTTGTGAACAATATTTGAGGGACATGGTGATATTGTGTATGTGGAAAAAGTTTTAGATCTTTGAGTTCATCTCATACAAAATGGGAGCAAAACCAAAAGTGTTGCGTTTATATTTTTGTTGAGTGTAATTTAGAAGAGATGTTTATGCCAAGGTACTTAATATTGCCAGTGGGAAAGGTATTGTGCAGTTCTTCAATCAATCAACATTTATTTATAAAGCGCTTTACAGCACCGACTGGTGTCCAAAGTGCTTAACATTAAAAACACAAATTTACAAAAATAAAACACATAAAATAAAATTTAAAACAACACATAAAATGTACATAAAAATAACAGAACATGTCACCTCCCCACTAAGTGTTAAAAGCCAGTTTAAATAAATAAGTCTTTAACTTAGATTTAAAAAGTGCTAGGTCAGGAATATTACGTAACTCAAGAGGTAGCTCATTCCACAGTCTGGGGCCAGCTACCACGAAAGCATGATCACCCCAGCGTTTATATCTTGACCTTGGAACATCTTGGAACGGTTCTTGAGGTGAAGGGTTTCATGCATCCTCGGTTAAAGGAAGTATCATCGATTTTGACCACTTAATAGAGTAATCTGATAGTTGCGAGAAAGTAGTGATCAGATTAAATACTTTTTGTAATGATTTTGAGGGTTCTTGGAGATATAGTATGATATCATTAGCATATAAATTGATTTTGTGGTCAGACATTGAAGAGTTGATACCTTTGATGTTGACGTTCTGACGTATTGCTTAAGGCCATACCACTTTGAATACGCCCGATCTCGTCTGATCTCGGAACACCTCTAATTTGGAGCTATGCCATTTCCGTTCCAAACCTCTAGCCTTCTGCCTAAGGTCACGCAAGTAACCACTGAACCAAGGTGACCGTGCCTTGGGAGGGCATGGCCTTAAAAGAGGAGGTGAAATCTCATCAAGTGTAGTTTTAAGTGCTGAATTTAAGCTGTCCACAAAGCTGTCTACTGATTTAGCATTGTCCAAACTTGAAGTAAAAATATCAGGTATTTTGGCCTCGAGTTCAGTCATTTAGTTGAGTGTTTAATATGACGCCGCAGTAGTAGACAGCATTGTTGCTCTACTAAACGTGGCAGGGTAAATGAGTGGTCTGAGCAAGATATCGATATTCGTGACAGCAAACCTACGTGCAAGAACTAAATCCAGGGTATTTCCACTAATGTGCATTGGGTCCTGAATGCATTGCTAGAATCCCAGTGCATCCACAATTTCCATTAATGACTTGCTAAGGGGGTCAGAGGGCTTAATTATATGAATGTTAAAGTCACCAATAATCAAGATGTTATCTGCACTAGTTGACAAACTAGAGATGAACGCATCAAATTCAACTAAGAAATCAGAATATGGGTCAGGGGGCCTACAAACAGTGACAAAATAACATAGCTGAGCTCCAGTTTTATGACCCTGACAGTACTTAGCATCATGGGTATAGCGGAGAGTCAGATACTCCAACAAATTAGATTTGTGACCCCCAACAGGCCTCATTCAAAGGAAAGAGAGTTGTGGGTTTGAGCCAGGTTTAACATAAGCCAATCATATCTAAATGATGATCCATAATTAGATCATTAATCCAAAAAATTTTCCAGGACAGTGATCTGATGTTAATGAGACCCAGGGTAAGGACCTCAGTCGGGATGACAGTCTGACTGTTCGAAACCCGGCAGTTGACAACCGACAGTCCTCAGAGCTGACCAGTGGCACCATGTAGGCTTTGACTGGATGTACAAGGCGCTAGGGCAGGACAGATCCTGCCAGAATTCTATGCACAGCTTGTCCAGATGCCACACAGCAAGCCAAACAGAGCTTCAGCTTCACCAGCTGGCCACTTAGTCTCCCACATCGACGAGCCCAGCACAGAAAAGCTGGAACTTCCAATAAAAATGGGGGCAGAAACCCGCTGATAACCGCACCGCACCCTGGATTAAAAACAATAAAATAACAAACAGACTGGAGAGCAGCAGACAAGCAGCCAGACACAACAGCGCCATCTTGGCACTCTCTCCATTTTCACAATACTCGAAATGAGAAACATAACGTTAAACTGCCCTTTTTTTTTCTTTTTTTTTTGCTGTGTAGATTGTGACTCATAAAGTGACTCCCAAGATGCTTTGTCAGCATGCAGGATTTCACTGGGATATAAACCACTTTAATTGTTCACAGCTTTATTACCGCCATTAAGATAAAGTAATATGAATGTATGTAGCATAAAACTGAGCCTACAAATGCAAAAATAAACTAATATCCTGTTGAAGATTTCGTTATATGGTGAACGGACTGCATTTATGCATTTCTGTCATGCTCAAAGCATTTTACAGTGATAGCTAACCTTTACTGATTCTCACACACACTATTTTGTGCATTTGAAAGACACAATCCTCAGTGCGCACTCTCAGTAAATCAGAGTGCTACTATGGTGTTACCTTATTTTAGCCACCGTTTAGGGTTATTCCTTTACAGCAAAATGTAGCATCTGTGTAGTTTGTTTAACTACACATGTATAATAAAACAAATGGTGACTGGTTTATAACACAATTATGACAGAGTTTGAGGGGAGTGTGATGAACTGCAGCAGCAGCCAGTTTTTATTTTTTTTTTTCTTTGTTCACATGTGCACGCGTGAACGGGACAGGAGGTCTTCAAACTGAATTTTTGAGTCCTGGAGAGGCGGCAGTACCACTGAAAGCGGCCATCATCCATATGCAGCTCCTGCAGCAAATGATGAATTTGGGTCATTGTGTGGCGTCCGGTGTGAACGCGGCTCAAGCAGAGCGACACACCAGGCGATGGTGGCACATCCATCGCCAGGCGAGGGAGGTGAATTTCAATTTCAATTTTCAATTTCAATTTTTTTTCATTTATATAGCGCCAAATCACAACAGATTTGCCAAAAAGCGCTTCACACAGGTAAGGTCTAACCTTACCAACGCCCAGAGCAATAGTGGTAAGGAAAAACTCCCTCTGAGGAAGAAACCTCAAGCAGACCAGACTCAAAGGGGTGACCCTCTGCTTGGGCCATGCTACAAACATAAATTACAGAACAATTCACAGAACAATTCACGGACGAATATACAAGAAATGCTATTGGCGCACAGGACAGGAGGATCGCCAACACAAATACAACTCCCATCTCTGGATGGAGCTGCACCTTAAACAGAGAGAAAAAACAGAATCAGGCATCAGAAAGACAAAAAAAAAAATACTGTATAATTTACCAGCATTAAACAACAAGAAAAACAGAGAAATACTAAGGTGATTGCCGGCCACTAGCCTAAACTTCACTGAAAGACCCAGAATTTAGGTAAAGTTGAGGCCGCGGCCCGCTCCAATTACTAATAAAATGAATTAAAAGAGTAAAAAGCGTAAAACAAAACTACCAGTATGCTAGCCATATGAAAGGGAAAATAAGTGCGTCTTAAGTCTGGACTTGAAAGTCTCCACAGAATCTGACTGTTTTATTGACGCAGGGAGATCATTCCATAGAACAGGAGCACGATAAGAGAAAGCTCTGTGACCCGCAGACTTTTTATTCACCTTAGGGACACAAAGTAGTCCTGCACCCTGAGAACATAAAGCCCGGGCCGGTACGTAAAGTTTAATTAGGTCAGCTAGGTAGGGAGGTGCCAGTCCATGAATAATTTTATAGGTTAGTAGCAGAACCTTAAAATCTGATCTCACTGGGACAGGAAGCCAGTGAAGAGATGCCAAAATGAGCGTAATGTGGTTGAACTTTCTGCTTCGTGTCAAAAGTGTGGCTGCAGCATTTTGAACCAATTGGAGACCCTTAATGCTAGACTGCGGTAAACCAGAAAATAGAACATTGCAGTAGTCCAATCTAGAAGAGATAAATGCATGGATCAGGGTCTCAGCATCAGCCATAGACAGGATGGGAGGAATCTTCGTTATATTTCGCAGGTGGAAGAAAGCAGTCCTAGTAATATTTCTAATGTGGAGGCCAAAGGACAACGAAGGATCAAAAATTAACCCAAGGTTCCTCACTTTGTTAATGTGATGTATGACACACGAACCGAGGCTGAGTGTTAACTGGTCAGATTGATGCCGATGTCTCACTGGACCAAGAACCATCATTTCAGTCTTGTCAGAGTTTAAAAGTAGGAAGTTTCTAGACATCCAACTTCTCACTGCTGCAAGGCAATCTTCTAAGGATTTTATGTGAACGAGATTACCAGCAGTTATCGGCATGTATAACTGAGTATCATCTGCATAGCAGTGAAAGGTAATCCCAAAACGCCGCAATCTGTGCCCAAGGGGTGCTATATAAAGGGAGAAAAGCAGGGGGCCTAAGACAGACCCCTGTGGAACCCCAAATTTCATGTCACTAAGATTAGAGGTAGTGTTATTGTACAAAACACAGTGAGAACGACTGGTCAAGTATGACGTCAGCCATGCAAGGGCACTCCCAGTAATCCCAAAATGATTTTCCAGCCTATCAAGTAGAATATGATGATCCACTGTATCAAATGCAGCACTGAAATCTAACAGCAACAGAAGCGTAGTGATGTCCGAATCCATTGTAAGCAGAAGATCATTCACCACTTTAGTGAGAGCCATCTCTGTGGAATGATATTTTCTAAAAGCAGACTACAGTGGCTCAAAGAGATTATTCTCAGTAAGATAGTCTACGAGCTGCCGTGACACAACCTTTTCCAGAATTTTAGAGATAAATGATTTGCTATCGGCCGATAGTTTGTCAATACACTAGGGTCAAGATTAGGTTTCTTAAGTAATGGTTTAATCACTGCAGATTTGAAACATTTAGGAACAGATCCAGAAGTTAAAGAAAGATTAATAATTTCCAGCACAGTCGGCCCAAGAGTGGGCTACAGGTCCTTAAACAGTTTTGTTGATATAGGATCAAATAAACAGGTTGTCCTTTTTGTTGACATTATGAGTTTTTTCAGCATGCCTAGTGAGATACTGTCAAATTCTGTAAATTTAGGTAATACCTCAGGGGTGTAGTGGCTGGATTAAGGCATGCCAGGATATGTTTAACCTGATGTCATCTATTTTCTTCCCAAAGTAATCCAGGAAGTCTTGTGCTGTAAAAGGAGAGCGAACTACAGGTGGCTGTCCATGCAAAAGTGTTGCCACCGTGTCGAACAAGAACTTTGAGTTATTCTTGTTTTTGTTGATCAAATCAGAGTAGTAAGTATGCTTTGTAGCCAGTAATGCATGCTTATAGTCTAAGATAGCATCACGCCACGCAAGGTGAAATACTTCTAATTTTGAACAACGCCATTTCCATTCTAGACCTCTTGCTTTATGCTTGAGGTCACGCAGATAATCACTGAACCAAGGTGACTGTGATTTGGGGGAGCGGGGTTTTAACACAGGTGGTGCAATCATGTTGAGTGTAGTTTTGAGCACTGAGTTTAAACTATCCACAAGTCTGTCTACTGACTGGGTATTTGTCAGATGTGAATCTAAGACATCAGGCAGTCTAGCTTCGAGTTCAGTCTTAGTTGAGGAGTTGATGCATCGCTGTAATGATATATAAGGTTGCTGTTCCACTAAACATGGCAGCGAAACTGTAAACTTAATAAGTGAGTGATCAGACACCACTGATGTAAGAGGCATGATGTCAATATTCGTGACAGCAATACCACGTGCAAGAACCAGATCCAGGGTATTTCCGCTAATGTGCGTTGAATCCCGAATGCATTGCCGAAATCCTAATGCATCCACAATTTCCATAAATGATTTGCAGAGGGGATCAGAACGCTTATTTATATGAATGTTAAAGTCACCAATGATCAGAATGTTATCTACACTAGTTGACAAGTTAGAGATGAACACACCAAATTCATCTAAGAATTTAGAATATGGGCCAGGAGGCCTATATACAGTGACAAAATAATACGACTGATTTTTATTCTTCTGACCTTGGCAATGTGTAATATCCTGAGCAGAGCGGAGAATCAGATGCTCAAACGAGTGATATTTGTAACCCCAGCAGCTAATAAGCTAAACCTAGATTTATAAATAAGAGCAACACCCCTGCCTTGCTTCGCATCAGGAGGGACGTGACTAAATGTATATGCTGGTGGGCAGGCCTCATTTAAGGGGAGGACAGCTGTAGGTTTTAAGCCATGTTTCACATAGCCAAATCATATCTAAGTGATGATCAATAATTAGATAATTGATCAACAATGATTTTGAGGACAGTGATCTTATGTTAATGAGACCCAGTCTAAGGACCTCAGTGGGGTTGACAGTTGAACTGTTTGGGTTTAGGGGTGGTTCCAGAGTAGCATATATAAGATGCCTAGAAGTAGGTTTAGGTTTAAGACATTCCACGCGCGTTGTAGGTTGCAGACACGAAATCTTGGCTATTGCTGGAACAACCACTGGGCCATTCTCAATTTCAACATCATCCAATATAGTAATGGGTATTAAGTTTAGAAAGCATATCCCTCTATGATTTTTATGGACACGACTACAGAAGCAGGCCACAGTCTCAACTTGTTGAAATTCCCTCCCTGGCAAATAAACTGCAGTATCACCATAGTGGATTTTCTGCACTTAATTCCCCACTAAGCTAATGGATTCCACACCCACATTTGTCATAAGCCTTGCAGGGTCTCTAATCACCTGCTCCGTGGCCTGCTGTAGATTCCTAATGTTACCCTCCCTGTAGAGCTCTATCTATGTTCGCAGACAAGATGGCGGTGCCTTCCCCAGTAGGGTGGAGGCCGTCCGGCATCAGCAAGCCACGGCGGCCCCAGAACGAAGGCCAGTTATCAATAAAGCTAAAGCCTTGCTGTCTACAAAACTGTGCCAGCCACCTATTTAACGATGTCAGCTAGCTAAACGCCTCATCAGTACCCTGGGAGGGGAGGGGACCAGAGACTATTAATCGATGCCGACACATCTTTCTGGCAAGGTCACAAGTCCTCTCTATGTCCATTTTTGTGACCTCTGAGTGCTTCATCCTGATATTATTGGTGCCAACATGAATAACTATGTGACTATATCTCATGTCATGTTCCTTCATCTGTCTTCCCTTCTGCAGTGTCAGCACCCTAAGATGAGATGCAGTGTCGGGAGCTCTGGCCCCCAGGAATACATTTAACGTCAGCCAGCGTCTGTAACCTGACTTTGCGGGTGAATTTGTGGCATTGCGTGGTGTCCGGTGTGAACGCGGCATAACATCTCAGTTTACGAGTCAGAAATCATCCCCCTGGATGGGCTAACCCCAAAGGTAAAGGACAAGTGTGCTTAGTGTGTGATGAATTCATTTTAAATATGTGCAACAACCTGGAAGATAACATGACCTTATCTGAGCTGTTGTTTCAGAAGGGCTGAGAAGCACTGTTGTCCCAACTTTCAAAGACCCAGTGGGACAACCCACACAGGTGCACACGTCCCTGTAGCAGCAGTTACCATAGTTTCCGGAGAATAAAGCCACCTTTAAACTTGCACAAATTTGATCCCTGCACTGCCGAGCAATTCGTTGTGCCAATGCGTCCTGCTTGATGTCACGCTATATGAAATAAAGCCTGTGCCATATCATTTCATAGCCGATGATGCATTTGCTCTCAGAACTTGGCTGATGAAACCATTCTCTCATCGCTTCCAGAAACACAGAGAAATTATCTACAACTACAGGTTGTCTCGTGCACATTGTGCAGTGGAGACCACAACTGGAATCTTGTCTCAAAGGTAATTATTTATAATATATATATTGTAATGTATTGATAAAACAGTTGCATTTTCATTCCTTCTTTTGAGTTAGAAAATGTATCTGTAAAGTTATGTTTATTATAAATGTAGCATTGCTTCATAATTTAATTCAGTGGTAGGGCACAGCTAACCAAAAAGTTAGCTTCGATAACTGGTAATCAGCTAACTGAAAAGTTATCTTTTTTAACACTAAACAAATAACTTGTATAAAAACGTACTGGAAGCTACAGATAACGGATAACCGATAACTTTAAATTTTGCCTCCCATACGCTCTCAGCTACTAAGAAGCTGATTTTGAGTTTAAACATCGCCAAAGCTTCTAATAGAACCAACGGTGATCACAAACCCAATCAGCCAATGAGCCAGTGCTTCTGTCTTTGTGCACTCTGCCCCCTGTTGTAGGAAAGCATCATTTACCCTAACAGGATACGGTGGTCCAGCGATGAGGCAGAGGTCTTGAAATGGAAAGCAGGTTTGAATTATGGTTTTGCTTTATAAATAAAATTATTCCGGATAGAATAACTACATTAATGTGAACTCTTAAAATGTACAAAGTGATATATAACACATCTGTTAATTTTAAAATAATGCACTAATTCTGAAGATTTGAACATTAACACACCAAAGGGATTATGTGTAAACTAAGCCTCCGCTCATGCTGATTGGTTGACTCTATGTAAAAACCAACACAGGTGAATCAGTGTAACGTGTTGGTGTTTACAAATAAATGTGCTTTTGTAAAATATGTAATTTTTCTCATTTGTATAAAAAAGAAAGAAATTTTCAAGATCCCGCTAGCGCCTCAGCGCACACGTGATGACATCACAACTCTATCTAGTTAGGGAGCCTAGGTTTCTTTCAATCAATCAATCAATCCATTTTTTTTTTATATAGCGCCAAATCACAACAAACAGTTGCCCCAAGGCGCTTTATATTGTAAGGCAAGGCCATACAATAATGATGTAAAACCCCAACGGTCAAAACGACCCCCTGTGAGCAAGCACTTGGCTACAGTGGGAAGGAAAAACTCCCTTTTAACAGGAAGAAACCTCCAGCAGAACCAGGCTCAGGGAGGGGCAGTCTTCTGCTGGGACTGGTTGGGGCTGAGGGAGAGAACCAGGAAAAAGACATGCTGTGGAGGGGAGCAGAGATCGATCACTAATGATTAAATGCAGAGTGGTGCATACAGAGCAAAAAGAGAAAGAAACAGTGCATCATGGGAACCCCCCAGCAGTCTACGTCTATAGCAGCATAACTAAGGGATGGTTCAGGGTCACCTGATCCAGCCCTAACTATAAGCTTTAGCAAAAAGGAAAGTTTTAAGCCTAATCTTAAAAGTAGAGAGGGTGTCTGTCTCCCTGATCTGAATTGGGAGCTGGTTCCACAGGAGAGGAGCCTGAAAGCTGAAGGCTCTGCCTCCCATTCTACTCTTACAAACCCTAGGAACTACAAGTAAGCCTGCAGTCTGAGAGCGAAGCGCTCTATTGGGGTGATATGGTACTACGAGGTCCCTAAGATAAGATGGGACCTGATTATTCAAAACCTTATAAGTAAGAAGAAGAATTTTAAATTCTATTCTAGAATTAACAGGAAGCCAATGAAGAGAGGCCAATATGGGTGAGATATGCTCTCTCCTTCTAGTCCCCGTCAGCACTCTAGCTGCAGCATTTTGAATTAACTGAAGGCTTTTTAGGGAACTTTTAGGACAACCTGATAATAATGAATTACAATAGTCCAGCCTAGAGGAAATAAATGCATGAATTAGTTTTTCAGCATCACTCTGAGACAAGACCTTTCTGATTTTAGAGATATTGCGTAAATGCAAAAAAGCAGTCCTACATATTTGTTTAATATGCGCTTTGAATGACATATCCTGATCAAAAATGACTCCAAGATTTCTCACAGTATTACTAGAGGTCAGGGTAATGCCATCCACAGTAAGGATCTGGTTAGACACCATGTTTCTAAGATTTGTGGGGCCAAGTACAATAACTTCAGTTTTATCTGAGTTTAAAAGCAGGAAATTAGAGGTCATCCATGTCTTTATGTCTGTAAGACAATCCTGCAGTTTAGCTAATTGGTGTGTGTCGTCTGGCTTCATGGATAGATAAAGCTGGGTATCATCTGCGTAACAATGAAAATTTAAGCAATACCGTCTAATAATACTGCCTAAGGGAAGCATATATAAAGTGAATAAAATTGGTCCTAGCACAGAACCTTGTGGAACTCCATAATTAACTTTAGTCTGTGAAGAAGATTCCCCATTTACATGAACAAATTGTAATCTATTAGACAAATATGATTCAAACCACCGCAGCGCAGTGCCTTTAATACCTATGGTATGCTCTAATCTCTGTAATAAAATTTTATGGTCAACAGTATCAAAAGCAGCACTGAGGTCTAACAGAACAAGCACAGAGATGAGTCCACTGTCCGAGGCCATAAGAAGATCATTTGTAACCTTCACTAATGCTGTTTCTGTACTATGATGAATTCTAAAACCTGACTGAAACTCTTCAAATAGACCATTCCTCTGCAGATGATCAGTTAGCTGTTTTACAACTACCCTTTCAAGAATTTTTGAGAGAAAAGGAAGGTTGGAGATTGGCCTATAATTAGCTAAGATAGCTGGGTCAAGTGATGGCTTTTTAAGTAATGGTTTAATTACTGCCACCTTAAAAGCCAACTAACAAAGATAGATTGATCATATTTAAGATCGAAGCATTAAATAATGGTAGGGCTTCCTTGAGCAGCCTGGTAGGAATGGGGTCTAATAAACATGTTGATGGTTTGGATGAAGTAACTAATGAAAATAACTCAGACAGAACAATCGGAGAGAAAGAGTCTAACCAAATACCGGCATCACTGAAAGCAGCCAAAGATAACGATACGTCTTTGGGATGGTTATGAGTAATTTTTTCTCTAATAGTTAAAATTTTGTTAGCAAAGAAAGTCATGAACTCATTACTAGTTAAAGTTAATGGAATACTCAGCTCAATAGAGCTCTGACTCTTTGTCAGCCTGGCTACAGTGCTGAAAAGAAACCTGGGGTTGTTCTTATTTTCTTCAATTAGTGATGAGTAGAAAGATGTCCTAGCTTTACGGAGGGCTTTTTTATAGAGCAACAGACTCTTTTTCCAGGCTAAGTGAAGATCTTCTAAATTAGTGAGACGCCATTTCCTCTCCAACTTACG
Source organism: Thalassophryne amazonica (assembly GCF_902500255.1). Lineage (NCBI taxonomy): Eukaryota > Metazoa > Chordata > Actinopteri > Batrachoidiformes > Batrachoididae > Thalassophryne > Thalassophryne amazonica. Next base: position 44,770,792 of record NC_047103.1, on the reverse strand, counting down.
GGTTATCTGCTTTAAGCTACGAGTTTGAGAGTTATACCATGGAGTCAGACACTTCTGATTTAAAGCTCTCTTTTTCAGAGGAGCTACAGCATCCAAAGCTGTCTTCAATGAGGATGTAAAACTATTGACGAGATACTCTATCTCCCTTACAGAGTTTAGGTAGCTACTCTGCACTGTGTTGTTATATGGCATTAGAGAACATAAAGAAGGAATCATATCCTTAAACCTAGTTACAGCGCTTTCTGAAAGACTTCTAGTGTAATGAAACTTATTCCCTACTGCTGGGTAGTCCATCAGAGTAAATGTAAATGTTATTAAGAAATGATCAGACAGAAGGGAGTTTTCAGGGAATACTGTTAAGTCTTCTATTTCCATACCATAAGTCAGAACAAGATCTAAGATATGATTAAAGTGGTGGGTGGACTCATTTACTTTTTGAGCAAAGCCAATAGAGTCTAATAATAGATTAAATGCAGTGTTGAGGCTGTCATTCTCAGCATCTGTGTGGATGTTAAAATCGCCCACTATAATTATCTTATCTGAGCTAAGCACTAAGTCAGACAAAAGGTCTGAAAATTCACAGAGAAACTCACAGTAACGACCAGGTGGACGATAGATAATAACAAATAAAACTGGTTTTTGGGACTTCCAATTTGGATGGACAAGACTAAGAGACAAGCTTTCAAATGAATTAAAGCTCTGTCTGGGTTTTTGATTAATTAATAAGCTGGAATGGAAGATTGCTGCTAATCCACCGCCCGGCCCGTGCTACGAGCATTCTGACAGTTAGTGTGACTCGGGGGTGTTGACTCATTTAAACTAAGATATTCATCCTGCTGTAACCAGGTTTCTGTTAGGCAGAATAAATCAATATGTTGATCAATTATTATATCATTTACCAACAGGGACTTAGAAGAGAGAGACCTAATGTTTAATAGACCACATTTAACTGTTTTAGTCTGTGGTGCAGTTGAAGGTGCTATATTATTTTTTCTTTTTGAATTTTTATGCTTAAATAGATTTTTGCTGGTTATTGGTAGTCTGGGAGCAGGCACCGTCTCTACGGGGATGGGGCAATGAGGGGATGGCAGGGGGAGAGAAGCTGCAGAGAGGTGTGTAAGACTACAACTCTGCTTCCTGTTCCCAACCCTGGATAGTCACGGTTTGGAGGATTTAAGAAAATTAGCCAGATTTCTAGAAATGAGAGCTGCTCCATCCAAAGTGGGATGGATGCCGTCTCTCCTAACAAGACCAGGTTTTCCCCAGAAGCTTTGCCAATTATCTATGAAGCCCACCTCATTTTTTGGACACCACTCAGACAGCCAGCAATTCAAGGAGAACATGCGGCTAAACATGTCACTCCCGGTCTGATTGGGGAGGGGCCCAGAGAAAACTACAGAGTCCGACATTGTTTTTGCAAAGTTACACACCGATTTAATGTTAATTTTAGTGACCTCCGATTGGCGTAACCGGGTGTCATTACTGCCGACGTGAATTACAATCTTACCAAATTTACGCTTAGCCTTAACCAGCAGTTTCAAATTTCCTTCAATGTCGCCTGCTCTGGCCCCCGGAAGACAATTGACTATGGTTGCTGGTGTCGCTAACTTCACATTTCTCAAAACAGAGTCGCCAATAACCAGAGTTTGATCCTCGGCGGGTGTGTCGTCGAGTGGGGAAAAATGGTTAGAAATGTGAACGGGTTGGCGGTGTACACGGGGCTTCTGTTTAGGGCTACGCTTCCTCCTCACAGTCACCCAGTCAGCCTGCTTTCCCGGCTGCTCGGGATCTGCCAGGGGGGAACTAACGGCGGCTAAGCTACCTTGGTCCGCACCGACTACAGGGGCCTGGCTAGCTGTAGAATTTTCCACGGTGCGGAGCCGAGTCTCCAATTCGCCCAGCCTGGCCTCCAAAGCTACGAATAAGCTACACTTATTACAAGTACCATTACTGCTAAAGGAGGCCGAGGAATAACTAAACATTTCACACCCAGAGCAGAAAAGTGCGGGAGAGACAGGAGAAGCCGCCATGCTAAATCGGCTAAGAGCTAGTAGCTACGCTAAGCTAGCGGATTCCTAAAAACACGCAAAGTGAATAATGTGTAAATAATTTAGAGGTGATTCAGCAGAAGGAGTGCTTTAGTTAAGGCACGTAAAGATTACACTGGGAAACAAATCGTAATCTAGATAACTAGATCAATCTAACTGCGCAGATTAAACAGCTAACAGATACAGAAAAACACCGCTGTGCTCCGGAACAGGAAGTGATACAATACCGCAGTGAGAGCCAACCACCAGTAGAGGCAAGCAAAGTACCAAGTACCAAGAACTGTCAAAAAACTTTGTGTGTGGTTGCTGGAGATGTGTGGCGATAGGAATCGCCGTTTGAATGCGTGAGTAATGATGTCAGTTGCACAAAGAAATCAAATAATAGTGAAAACATGTTTGATGCGATGTAACGCATCAATCAGTTGCTCCGTGAGGCGTCATAACATCAAGCCTGGTTCACATGGCAAGATAATTAGGCTGATATCGGACCTGATCTTCCCCTTCCGACAATCTTAAGGACGCCCTGACAATCGTGATGACCCACATATAATCTTAGCAGATATTCCTGCCGTGTGTGGTGTGTTAAGAAGAACGTGAGGAGCTAAATGTGACATGCAGCCAATCAGAAATCAAGGTGTTTGACCTGAGAATGTTCGTGTGTGAAATCTGTTTGTGTGTTGTTTTTACTGTGTGGCTGACACCACACACTGTACAACGAAACCTGTCAGATCTATGATTTTTTTTTTTTTTTAGTCTCCACGTGTGTAGTCTCTCAGGTTTTGGAAACATACAGATAATTTTAAAATCCTGCGGTTGACAACACTGTGATATAACCGGTCGCCAGTAGATGGCAGTGTTCTGTGCATTTTGACGCTGGTTATATCACATGGCCTGAATCACACTTTAACAGACTTTTCGGCTTTGGAGAAGCAATCTGGGATTCTTCTGGCATTTTTACGTAAAACAAACACTATAACAACGTCTATAAACCCAGAGAATATATTCACAAGAGTTTTAGGCACAATATACAAAGAGTTTAATGCTGGTGTCCTTGTGGAGCCTGATCAGAGCGTCTCAAATGCATTTCTTCTGTTGTGAATACCCATAATGCACCTGGACACAGCATGTCCAGGTGCAGGTCCAGGTGTCCTTCAAAATTAGCGCATTACTTTAACACTAAAACATATATCTGATATTTTCACTTTATATAACTTCAGATGTGACATTAATTTAAATAACTTGTCCGAAATTAGTTGGTTAACATTTTAACCATAAGTTAAAACTGTATGCCTCTGGATGACTTGAGTGCTATTGCCAGCGTATTAGTATGGGGTCAAAAGAAATGAGCTTTTTTCTTTTCTATGACCAGTTCTCCTTTGCCTGCAGAGGATAGCATGGGTTCTTCTAGAACCAGCTCTCCTCTGTTTGTAGAGGATAGAACTGCGTATCTAGTACAAAAAGCTACATCTGCAAAAATGTTAGCAGTCTAGAAATTATCGGACCAAAACTTATCGCAAGGTAATTGGTCTGATGATGGTTTTCAAAGTTACCTGAAAAGCTAATCTGATAATGAAAACATTATCTTTGATAATTAGCGGTTAGCGGATTAGCGGAACTGTACCCAGGTTCAGATGCCCTGCATGCAATGGCACACAGTGTTTTTGAATAAACTGTGCATGTTCATGCGAGTGGCATGAAATTTGTGTGCCACAAATTTTGGAACATTTCAAAATTCTCTTTGTGCACTGTTTTTGAATAGATTGTGCAATGGTCATGACTAATTCAAGTGACACGAAATTTATGCCTGCCAGAAATTACACGGGGTAAGATATACAGTACTTCTTTAAAGGAACAAAAAAAAAACCCCACAAAATATTAGGTCTCTGCTGGTTTTTGTTTTTTGTTTTTTTTTGGGGGGGGGGGGGGGGCGTACTATATTGAACAAAGATTTGGATGTTTTTAGCCTTTTTCTTCATTGTATTTTGAGGGATCATTTTAAAATTCCAATATCTGGAAAAAGATTCAAGATAAATCCTTCCGATTCCTTAATCTGTTTTGCCCCACTGGGAACAAGTGTATCACTGTCATTTTCTACTCACAATAAAAATCTCAAAGGTGCTAATGCAGCTTTTTCCATTTATATAAAAAACAAAATCTGGGCATAAACAGGTTAAGCTAAATAAATATTTGCGAATACAATTCTGTGAAACTTGAGATAGACCCTTGAGTGGAGTAAGCGGGTATAGAAAATGAATGAATGAATTCTGTGAACGTGGACTCTCAGTAGTGCACTGTCACTCAGGTTAACATAGAATGCTGAACCCCTGAATTTTCTCAAAATGTAAATATGCTCCCTGACAGCTTCTATAAATTTTAAAGCTGGGGGTCTTCTCATATGCAATGTGCAGTATGTTGCCTGAAATCAGGTGAGTTGTTTCTGAGACAACTGTTGGGAAGGTGTCGTAGCACGGACCCACAACAGGGGGCGCAAATGAATGGACAATGAGTAAGCCAAAAGGTAACAATTTACTGTTGTGACAATACACAACTAAATGTACAGAAATTGCAAAGTCAATTAACACCAGGTGACGTGTGGGCAGGCTCGAAGATAGAAGACCCCGACGAGAGAGAGGCCGCGTCCCACACGGCCTCCACCACCAACGGTCTGAAGAACACCGGAGCCGCCAAGTCCCGAATCCCCAGGTGACCTCTGTCTTCGGCTGTCGACCCTGGTACTGCTGGCAGAAAGCAGAGACAAGATGAATGAGTGTAAATCCTTACACTCAGTGGTCTTACAGTCTGTACACAGTTAGGAGGAGAACCTCCACCTCCGAATCACACACTCGTGCAGCTCCTAGTGTGACCACTTATCTGTAGCGCGGTTGTCGTCGTCACGCTCCACGCCACTTCCCAGATAAGGGTGAACACCACAGGATACCGGCTGCAACAGAAGTTCAGAATCCTACACAACGTGTTAGTCAGCAGAGAAAGTACCTCTCGGTAGTCGATTTCTCGGCGAGGAGGTGGAGTCGCGGTCCGGCTTTTAAGATGGTGATGATGATGATGAACGAGTGACAGCTGGTGCAGGGGATGAATGACAGCTGTCACTTCTTCTGGGTCCGACGCCCTCTCGTGCTTGGAGCCCGCACTCCAAGCAGGGCGCCCTCTGGTGGTGGTGGGCCAGCAGTACCTCCTCTTCAGCGGCCCACATAACAACAACAGTGTAGTCCCTCTCACACAGCAGGCCTGTGCATGGTGTGTTTGTGACAACCACTGGTGTGTTACACTCACAGCACTTGTCTCCAATATCGGCAACTGCCGACATGTATGTACTGTATCATGTGACTACTGTGCGTGCATGGAGTTCAGTGGCGTTTATTGCAGTGCATTGTGCCCTGCTTCCTGGCCAGTGTGTTATCAGATTTATCTCTGAATGACAGCTCTGCTCCAGCCTGTCACAGAGGTAGTGTGGCATGTAAGGGGTGACCGTGCAACAAGTGAAGTTGAGTGGCTGCAACCATGTGGTGTGCAACGTATTTTTGGTGGATAGTGGGTGACAAGTGCTACACCTTCCTATAAATATCACAATGTGTGAGAATAGCTCATGATTGAAATTGCAGATACCAAAAAAGACATTTTCAGCAAAATTTGTGCTATTCCCAGGGTACGAAACCAGCTACCAAACCCATTTTTAGGATGAGAAAGTTTCTGTTAATAGTACATTTCAGATTCGTGATGATCTCTCCCGTTTACCCTAAATACATTTTTGAAATACTCCTATGTTTGTGTATAGTGGCCCCTCAGTCTCTTTTCTAAAACGGATACAGTGAGGAAAATAAGTATTTGAACACCCTGCGGTTTTGCAAGTTCTCCCACTTAGAAATCATGGAGGGGTCTGAAATTTTCATCTTAGGTGCATGTCCACTGTGAGAGACTTAATCTAAAAAAAAAAAAAAATCCAGAAATCACAATGTATGATTTTTTTTAATAATTTATTTGTATGTTACTGCTGCAAATAAGTATTTGAACAGCCCTCTTTAAGAAGCCCTCTTATTCTGCACTCTATTCCTGTATTAATTGCACCTGTTTGAACTTGTTACCTGTATAAAAGACACCTGTTCAATCAATCACACTCCAACCTGTCCACCATAGCCAAGACCAAAGAGCTGTCTAAGGACACCAGGGACAAAACTGTAGACCTGCACAAGGCTGGGATGGATTACAGGACAACAGGCAAGCAGCTTGGTAACAACTGTTATGATTATTTATTAGAAAGTGGAAGAAACACAAGATGACTGTCAATCTCCCTCGGTCTGGGATTCCATGCAAGATCTCACTTTGTGGGGTAAGGATGATTCTGAGAAAGCTCAGAACTACACAGGAGGACCTGGTCAATGACCTGAAGAGAGCTGGGACCACAGTCACAAAGATTACATTAGTACCACATGATGCTGTCATGGTTTAAAATCCTGCAGGGCAGCAAGGTCCCCCTGCTCAAGCCAGCACATGTCCAGGCTCGTTTGAAGTTCACCAGTGACCATCTGGATCATCCAGAGGAGGCATGGGAGAAGGTCATGTGGTCAGATGAGACCAGAATACAGCTTTTTGGAGTCAACTCCACTTACCATGTTTAGAGGATGAGTACAACTCCAAGAAAACCATCCCAACCGTGAAGCATGGGGGTGGAAACATCATACTCTGCCTCTCCTTAGGAGGGGTCTGGTTAGGTTTAAAACGCCAGCTTTTGTGGCTTTAGTTTATTCTTCTCTACAAGAGTCAAGATAGAAGTCAGACTACCAGAGCAAGAATTTTAGCTAAGGAAGCTTCTGTGATTTGAAACTTCCTCGCGTCAAGCAACCCAGTCCAGTCGAAGATTCAAGCTTCTCTACCATACTCTGGGGGTGCTCTTCTGCAAAGGGGACAGGACAACTGCACCGTATTGAAGGGAGGATGGATGGGGTCATGTAGTGCGAGATTTTGACAAACAACCTCCTTCCCTCAGTAAGAGCATTGAAGATGTGTCATGGCTGGGTCTTCCAGCATGACAATGACCCCAAACACACAGCCAGGGCAACTAAGGAGGGGCTCCGTAAGAAGCATTTCAAGGTCCTGGAGTGGCCTGGACAGTCTCCAGACCTGAACTCAATAGAAACTCTTTGGAGGGAGCTGAAACTCCAAACCTGAAAGATTTGGAGAAGATCTGTATGGAGGAGTGGACCAAAATCCCTGCTGCAGTGTGTGAAAACCTGGTGAAAAACTACAGGAAACCTTTGACCTCTGTAATTGCAAACAAAGGCTACTGTACCAAATATTAACATTGATTTTCACAGGTGTTCAAATACTTATTTGCAGCAGTAACATACAAATAAATTATTAAAAAATCATACATTGTGATTTCCGGATTTTTTGTTTTTTTAAAACTCAACAAAAATATAAACGCAACACTTTTGGTTTTGCTCCCATTTTGTATGAGATGAACTCAAAGATCTGAAACTTTTTCCACATACACAATATCACCATTTCCCTCAAATATTGTTCACAAACCAGTCTAAATCTGTGATAGTGAGCACTTCTCCTTTGCTGAGATAATCCATCCCACCTCGCAGGTGTGCCATATCAAGATGCTGATTAGACACCATGATTAGTGCACAGGTGTGCCTTAGACTGCCCACAATAAAAGGCCACTCTGAAAGGTGCAGTTTTATCACACAGCACAATGCCACAGATGTTGCAAGATTTGAGGGAGCATGCAATTGGCATGCTGACAGCAGGAATGTCAACCAGAGCTGTTGCTCGTGTATTGAATGTTCATTTCTCTACCATAAGCCGTCTCCAAAGGCGTTTCAGAGAATTTGGCAGTACATCCAACCAGCCTCACAACCGTAGACCATGTGTAACCACACCAGCCCAGGACCTCCACATCCAGCATGTTCACCTCCAAGATAGTCTGAGACCAGCCACTCGGACAGCTGCTGAAACACTCGGTTTGCATAACCAAAGAATTTCTGCACAAACTGTCAGAAACCGTCTCAGGGAAGCTCATCTGCATGCGCGTCGTCCTCATCAGGGTCTCGACTTGACTCCAGTTCGTCGTTGTAACCTACTTGAGTGGGCAAATGCTCACATTCGCTGGTGTTTGGCACGTTGGAGAGGTGTTCTCTTCACGGATGAATCGCGGTTCACACTGTTCAGGGCAGATGGCAGACAGCGTGTGTGGTGTCGTGTGGGTGAGCGGTTTTCTGATGTCAAGTGTTGTGGATCGATGGGGTTATGGTATGGGCAGGCGTCTGTTATGGACGAAGAACACAGGTGCATTTTATTGATGGCATTTTGAATGCACAGAGATACCGTGATGAGATCCTGAGGCCCATTGTTGTGCCACATCCAAGAACATCACCTCATGTTGCAGCAGGATAATGCACGGCCCCATGTTGCAAGGATCTGTACACAATTCTTGGAAGCTGAAAATGTCCCAGTTCTTGCATGGCCGGCATACTCACCGGACATGTCACCCATTGAGCATGTTTGGGATGCTCTGGACCGGCGTATACGACAGCGTGTACCAGTTCCTGCCAATATCCAGCAACTTCGCACAGCCATTGAAGAGGAGTGGACCAACATTCCACAGGCCACAATTGACAACCTGATCAACTCTATGCGAAGGAGATGTGTTGCACTGCATGAGGCAAATGGTGGTCACACCAGATACTGATTGGTATCCCCCCCAATAAAACAAAACTGCACCTTTCAGAGTGGAAAAAGTTTTAGATCTTTGAGTTCATCTCATACAAAATGGGAGCAAAACCAAAAGTGTTGCGTTTATATTTTTGTTTAGTGTAGATTACAGTCTCTCACAGTGGACATGCACCTAAAATGAAAATTTCAGACCCCTCCATAATTTCTAAGTGGGAGAACTTGCAAAATTGCAGGGTGTTCAAATACTTATTTTCCTCACTGTACATATTTGAAAACAATGCTGTTGAGGAGAGGGCTTAAATTCCTCACAGTTTTTTTTTCATATATTAGTTAGTTTCTCTTAACAAGAATATCTTCTAATTATTCTTTTATCAGGAAAATATTAGTCATGTGGAGAGTTTTCCTCAAAATAATTAGATTGATTGAGCTGATTGTCAGAAGCTGACTCTGTAACACTGTAATTTATACAAATTCATGAGCAAAGGTCACATCTCCTTCTGTGCCGCTTTTCCACTGTGACATTTGTCATCCTGGTCAGAATTATTGGCACTTCTGATTTTTACATACAGGATTAAAAATCTTGTGTTCTCGTTCTGACATGCAGGCTAAATCATCAAGGTGTGACAGGGTCTTTAAGCAGAAATTACAGGACAGATATTTGCCGCATTTGAAGCAAATTACTGGAACCGCAGTTTAAACAGTTGGGTAATTGCCTTCTGTGTTTTATATCTTAATATTGTGTGATTGGTGTTGGGATATCCATCATCTTGTAGTTGTAATCTGTTGCATATACTGCCTTCCTCCCTCTGTAGCTCAGTTTGCTCCTTCCTAGTCCTTCACGCTGAGATTCAATGGTTTGAGTGGGGTTTTACTGGAGCACTCTTAATGCAAGAGGCCCCTCCACTCAAGAGCTGAACAGCTTTCTGAAAAGACAGAACCGCAAAGGCATCCCTTCAGTGTATCCATCCATCCAACCCAAACTGGCAGTTAGCCAGTTTCTCTTTCTTGAGGCAGAAACAGGTCCTTGGGAAGAGACAAGTCATTGTCGAGAACTGCCAAAACAACTGGAGAAGTTTTAGTGTGACTTTCCTAAACATTACAGCAGCATTTTTTTTTTTTTTTTTTTTTTTTTGTATGTTATTGTTTTTTTTTATAGTCATGAGGTCTGTGTTGAGTGAGTTATGGCCAATACAGTGCTAATATAGTCGGCAGACATGTCTATATTTTGCATTGATAAAGAACTTGTGGAATAATCAAAGGAGTATTTCTGTTAGCAAAACCTGCAAGTATTTTACTCCATCGCCCCCTTGTGGTGCCAAGAATAACCTCAGTGATTAAATTGTTTTACATCTGAATGAAACTTGTTCAAGATGTCACTGTTAAAATTTAAAATTGAAGGATAAACAAATTTTCAACAGCACAAAGTAGTTTGTACTGTTTGGTAATGTTCTGGTAATGTTCTGGGCTCCAGTTTCCCCCAATCCTGTTTACAGTCTGAATCACTTTCTTTGATGGCAGACAAAGTGGGTCATTGTCCTTTTTCTGATTTATTTTTTTTTTAATTCCCTCATTTCACCCTTTGACTTTACCTTTGAAAAGTCTGTTACTATGACAACTATGATAGGCTGGTGGAGATGTCAATAATCATTTTGCATCACAGTTGTTGTCATTGTGCACAGGTGTGCACGAGTGCACGCAGAGGCAGACAGATGTCCCCGCTGAACCACTGCCACGAGATGTTGAATGAGAATGAACAAATTACAGAAAGTGTGTTGCTTACTAACAGCCAACCTATTTGGTGTTTTTAAAATGATGTTTGCAAGAGTTTGTATTCAGTTAGATATATATATAATCAAGTCGCCCATTGAACCCCGTTTGTTTTGTTCCTGTCTTATTTTTACTCACTGTGGGCTCATTGTTCACTGCACCTGCAAGTTTTGCACCTCTGTGTAAGCAGCACATCCATGATATGACTAGAAGGTAGAACCCAAAAATGTCTTTTATGCTGTACCATAGTTATATTATAAATCAGAAAATATCTAAGTTGAATTTCTTTATTTTAGAAAAACAAAAAATAAAATTGAATTGCAAGTGTTAACAATGTTTTTTGTTTTGTTTTGTTTTTTCGGGCGGGGGGCGTGTGGGGGGGTTACATACTTATACTGCACATGTAAGTATGCTTTGGTTTCTATGTTATTCTCAGCAGTCTCTCCATTCTTTCCACCCTTTTCCTTCTGTTACAACCCTTCTGTTCAGTTAAAGATTTGTTAAATTTTTGTCAAATGACTGTTGGTTTCATTGGAGTCAGTCAACTTTTTCTGTTTGTGCCGAGCATTGCAGATTTTTTTCTTCTTTTTTTTAATCAATATGGGGATAGAGTAGAAATTATTTTTGGGCTAAATTTTAAATGACATAGAATAAAGTGAAATACTACTATTTTAAGTCTAGATTTATTTTTTCCCCCCGACAGATGTGTACATGATGGAATTAAATGTGATTACTTCAAGGAGTGTTGGAAATTTCAAAACCCAAGGAGTTTTTAATGCTGGCTTTGTTTTTGGTAGAAAAATGCGGCTTTCAAACCAACTGGCAGGTTATGGGCTTTAAACTATTAATTAGTATAATTTCCTTTCCTCCATGATTGTTGTTCTTGTATATTTGCCTTTGCCTCTTTACACAGGTCTGTGCCAAAATGTGAAAGTCAATTCGTTTGAATTTTACATAATCCTATTACAAAATTGAACAGATGCAGGAATATAACATTTGATTCTGTTAATAACCTTGCATCATTAGTTTTCTTTAAATTAATAGATTTGTGCATTGTATAAATGCATATAAATGCATTTTGTTTCCTTTACAGGGTGTTCTTATACACACTCTCTGCATCTTTAATTACCATACTTTTTGGGACAGACTGTGAGAGGGATTTATATCACACACATTGTTCTTGTTGTTGTTTCTTTTCAGAGACCTCAAGGCTGGAAACATTCTCCTCGGGGATGATGGTTCAGTGCAAATTGCAGGTATTTGGCAACAAAGCGCCAGCTGTCATTCATGAAGAAGCTCCACCCTCACTTTCCTGTTAGACCTCTTGATTGTGTTTTTTCACTGCAGCGTGTTCATGCTGACAGCACGTGTTGGTTCACTGCTCTGGTTTGCCTGTAATGTTGGTGTTTTGCGTATGTGTGTTGTTCTGTACCATCAGATTTTGGCGTCAGTGCCTTTTTAGCAACAGGTGGTGACATGACTCGAAATAAAGTGCGCAAGACATTTGTGGGAACGCCATGCTGGATGGCACCAGAGGTCATGGAGCAGGTCGGTCCACTTTACATAATATATGCAGCATAGAATCCAGCTGTCTAATTTAATTTTGCGTTTTATTGACACCGTTTATGGAGTCTGAGTGCTGAAGTTATAAAATAATTTACAAACAAATTGTCTGACTTAACTGCAAGAAAGTTATATTTGTTTGTTTGTTTTTCCTTACATTTTACACATGTGGATTTTTCCTCTCAGTATATGAAGGCAGAGCTGATGTTTATGCTCAAAGTGATTTCTACCTCTGCAGTTGAAGGGTTATGATTTCAAAGCTGATATTTGGAGTTTTGGAATCACAGCCATTGAACTCGCCACAGGGGCTGCGCCTTATCATAAATACCCTCCAATGAAGGTGAGAAAAGATCCTGCCAGTTTCCATAAGCCTTGTGAAAGGTTGGTGTTCTGATATTTGAGGTTTCAGGTGTTGTGTCTTCAGGTGTTGATGCTGACACTACAGAATGACCCCCCGACTCTAGAGACCGGCATAACAGACAAGGAGATGGTGAAGAAATACGGGAAATCTTTCAGGAAGATGATCTCTCTGTGTCTACAGAAGGACCCCGAGAAAAGGTGCTGCAGTGCAAACAGCTTTTCCTTGTAGCAGACCTTAGTTATGTTCATTAGGTACAAAATGAGTGAAATATCTTTAGCTTTTGCTGACATCACTGTGTGCTTCAAATAAGTGTTATTCCTTCTGAGACAGCATAAAACCTCTTGGCCTAGTTTAAAAATAATGAAGCCTAACTGCTGATTTGCATTGCATTTGTCATGAACATGCCATTATTTTATTTATCACCATCCAGATTTATCTCTGAGTTGCCTATAGTCTCTTTGACAGGTACTGAACATTTCATGGAAAAATTCCACACGGTTCCAGAGATATGCACGAAATTTAGCACTTTTTTCATCAATTTTGTATGACACTGATATTTAGCATTATTATTTAAAGTTGAATGTTAAAAAATAACCTTGTATTTTGTCAGTTTGTTTGTGCTTCATGCTAACACACAGTAATACATTTTTGTAAAGGTAGAAATGTCATTTCCTAGAAAAAACATCATGTTTCTAAAGCAAGGTAAAACTGTCGCAAGCGTAACGCTGAGAATAAGTCCTTGATTTATTTGTGTCAAAACCTTAACTATTTCTCCTACTCTGCTTCAATAGAATAATTATATTACTTGTTCAATAATACCAGGAACTAATGGACAGAATTTCATTATTTCAAGCTTCTGCAGACTAAAGGAGATACGTCCAAATGTAGCACATTATAGTATATATACACTGATAATTTCTAGCAATGACTGAACCGAGACCAATAGAAATATTGAAACTCAGATATATAACCATACTTAAAATGATAACATTTCACAAAAAAGACCACTTTTAAATTTTTTTGATGGTTATGTCACACTTTGGCTTCATTATTTTTGAACTAGGCCTCTTGACACTTTAACAATTTGAAATTGACTCATTTTTTTTATTTTTATGGTTGTTTTGTTTTTGTTTTTTCCTTTAGACCAACATCATCCGAGTTGTTGAAACATAAATTTTTTCAAAAAGCAAAGGTAAGTTCACTCCCTCTGGCACTGAGGTTTACACACACACACACACACACACACACACAAAACCTTAAAATTAAGATGAAGCACCCTAGTGGGCAATGCCAAAATTTATTTAACCTGGGTTCTATTTTTTACTGTATTTGTCTTCAACTTTTCACTCAGGACCAGAAACTCTTGTTTCAATATTGATTTAGTCTGCAAATATGTTTTAAGCAGCGACACACACAGTGTAACTGTATGTGGCAAGCTAAAAATATTCCCAGTAAACTGCTTCTTGTTGCTGCCGAATAGGTGAAAATGCCATTAGAAGCGTCTGGCAGTACAGAGATGATCCCTGCTGGGGTAAAGATGTACATGTTTATCTCAGTAAATGTAAAGAAACCTTTTTAAATGACAGACTATGGAGTTGGCTGCTTACCTCCGCTTCCAGCTTATTCGGCCACCTACCCTCCTTTTAGTCATTACAAATAGATTGTTGATGAGGGACTTGGTCCTGACTAGTGGTTCCATTATGTGGCTGTTGAACCTGCAAAGGTGTTTTCATTCTGAATCTGTACAAGACCAATTAAAAAGATGTTCCAATTGAAAAGCTGAACAAAAAAGCTAAAAAAAATAATAATAATTTGGGGTTCCCTGTTACAGAAGGTTATTTTGATTGCTTATAATGAAGTTGGGCATCTTCTCACTTTGCTTGGCTTCTCGGCATGTGTAACCAGGCAGAGGGCATCACAGAATTCCTCTCAATATTTACCGTAGAGATCTGTTTCCATCAAAGGTCTGGATAGCTCTGCTTCCCTAGAGCACTGGTTCAGGGTGTCAACCAACCACATTAAGGCTGGTTTCTACTTCTGCGCTGCTGGCGCATCTGCATAACTTCTGGCCTACAATAAGGAAGATAGGAAATCAAACCACACAGAGCTTATTGGACACGCTGATGTACCCCCCCCCCCCCCCCATCTTGTAACTGCTGATCATCTGCTACATGACAGGCCTGAATGGTAATAAACTTTTTTGGATTTTGTGGTTCGTGTCAAAAATACAGATACATTTCAGCACACAGAAACAGCACACTGTGCTTCACTGTCAATGTGAGCATACATGAAGCATGTCGGTCAGGATCCATGTTTGTTGTGCACGTGGTCAGCATCAAGACACGCAGTACTTTGTTAGTCCAGCAGAGGGCATGCTGTCCAGACAGGAGAGTCATAGTAGAAATGAGTATTATGCATCATTGTTGCTCTGACATTTGTGTATTTGATATTTGATGAACAAAATGAGTTTTCCTTTTCTTTTTTTAAGAAAAGTAACAATTAATGCAAAATTTTTTAAATTGTGTAAGACTTCCAGAGATGCCAAAAAGAGAACTAAAGCAGCCATTTTGTAGTAATGTCTTTATTTTTTTTATTTTTTTTTTTTACAGAACCATGAATATTTACATGAGAAGTTACTTCAGAGAGCACCCACAATAACGGAGAGGTCACGAAAGGTAAGACAGAAAAGATTTATACATAAGTGCTGCAACCAGCATTGCTGTTGGAAGGACATTTCTTCATAACCTTAGTCATATTAAAACATTGCTAGCTTTTCAAGCCTGTGATTGCTTGTTTTTTTTCCAGACCTGCATTGTGTAGCTATGAATGCATTTTATGTTTGCTTAAAAATGCAGTATATTACTGGTGATATTTAATTTCCACAAGGACTGTATCCCACTGGTGACACTGCTACTGTTAACCTTCGCTGAAGAGTCAATTTCCACTTTTGTTGGTTGTTGTTCAGTAAAGTTTGATTTTATTTAATATGTATTTATTTTTGCATTTTCAGTGGTTTCTCTAATGGTGCACAGAGTCAATTCTGATTTTCCCCACAGAGCCTTGCAGCACACGTTATCTTGTACTTCTTGCTGCTTTTCTTGCCTGATTTTTGGTTTTATTTTGATTTCTGTAGTGCATTTCCAATATGTTATTCATGAACGGTTTATGTATTAAATAATAATGCTAGATCCATGCATTATCGGTAAATAAACTGACTGCATTGAGCTTCTGTCTGTAAATCTATCCCTGTTCAGATGGAGAAACAGTCAGTGCCTGCAAACGTCTGTATGTCCTTTACGTTTGCAGGACTATTAATTAAAGCATCCAGTAGCGGTCTCTGTGGAAAGTTTCTAACAGCATCAAAGACGGCCATGGTCATTATTATTTCTACCGCAAAAGAGTAGGCAGTGGTGTAGATGATGGTGGTCTGTGTGGCCATTAAATATTTCATAACACAAATATATATGTAAAATGCCCATTAAACTATTACACCATTGTTAACGGTCTTCTTTGTGTCCTTTTGCTTTAAGGTTGTGCATGGCTTGAACTGTGGCTACACTTCCCCCTGAAAGTGGACACAAATATAAAAGAAATGTTCAGAGTGCAGACAGCAGGTTCTGTCCGTGTCAGTACTTAACACTGAGCATAAATGAGCCTTTAGACTGACACAGTGTTGCTATGAAGTGTATATTTGGAAAGATACTCATACAGTGCATCCAGAAAGTATTACACCACTTCACTTTTTCCACATTTTGTTATGTTACAGCATTATTTCACAATGGGGTAAATTCATTTTCCCCCCAAAATTGTACTCACAACACCCCATAATGAAAAAAGTTGTTTGTTTTTTTTGCTTTAATTTTTGCAAATTTATTAAAAATAAAAACTAATAAATCACATATACGTAAGTATTCACACCCTTTGCTCAATACTTTGTTGATGGACCTTTGGCAGCAATTACAGCCTCAATTCTCCTTGAATATGATGCCACAAGCTTGGCGCACCTATCTTTGGGTTGTTTTGCCCATTCCCCTTTGCAGCACCTCTCAAGCTCCAGAGATCAGCTTTTCAGATCTCTCTAGAGATGTTTAATCGGATTCAGGTCTGGGCTCTGGCTGGGCCACCCAGGGTCATTCCCAGAGTTGTCCTGAAGCTACTCCTTTGATATCTTGGTTGTCTGCTTAGGGTCATTGTCCTGCTGCAGGATGAACTGCTGCCCCAGTCCAAGGTCAAAAGTGCTCTGGAGCAGGTTTTCATCCAGGATGTCTCTGTATGTTGCTGCATTCATTTTCCCTCAATCCTGACTAGTCTCCCAGTTCCCACCGCTGAAGAACATCCTCACAGCATGATGCTGCCTTCACCATGCACCACTGTAGGGATGGTGCCTGGTTTCCTCCAAACATGACGCCTGGCATTCACACCAGAGAGTTCAATCTTTGTCTCACCAGACCAGAGAATTTTGTTTCTCATGGTCTCAGAGTCCTTAAGGTGCCTTTTGGAAAACTGTAGATGGGTTGCCATGTGCATTTTACTAAGGAGTGGCTTCCGTCTGGCCACGCTACCATACAGGCCTGAATGGTGGATTGCTGCAGAGGTGGTTGTCCTTCTGAGAGGTTCTCCTCTCTCCATAGAGGAATGCTAGAGCTCTGACTTAGTGACCATTGGGTTCTTGCATGGTCACCTCCCTGACTATGGCACTTCTCCCCCAGTCACTCAGTTTAGACAGGCAGTCAGCTGTAGGAAGAGTCTTAGTGGGGCTGAACTTCTTTCATTACGGATGATGGAGGTCGCTGTCATCATTGGGACCTTCAAAGCAGCAGAAATGTTCCTTTACCCTTCTCCAGATTTGTGCCTAAATTATGTCCAATCAGCCACTCCAGGTGGACTCCAGTTAAGCTGTGGAAACATCTCAAGGATGATCAATGGAAACAGGATGCACCTGAGCTCAATTTTGAGCTTCATGGCAAAGGCTGTGAATACCTATGTACATGTGATTTCTTTTTTAAGGAGGGGCTCCGCAAGAAGCATTTCAAGGTCCTGGAGTAGCCTGGCCAGTCTCCAGACCTGAACTCAATAGAAAATCTTTGGAGGGAGCTGAAACTCCAAATCTGAAAGATCTAGAGAAGATCTGTATGGAGGAGTGGACCAAAATCCCTGCTGCAGTGTGTGCAAACCTGGTGAAAAACTACAGGAAACGTTTGACCTCTGTAATTGCAAACAAATGCTACTGTACCAAATATTAACATTGATTTTCACAGGTGATCAAATACTTATTTGCAGCAGTAACATACAAATAAATTATTAAAAAAATCATACATTGTGATTTCCGGATTTTTTTTTTTTAGATTATGTCTCTCACAGTGGACATGCACCTAAGATGAAAATTTCAGACCCCTCCACGATTTCTAAGTGGGAGGACTTGCAAAACTGCAGGGTGTTCAAATACTTATTTTCCTCACTATAAATCTTTTAGGTTGACTCCATTAAGCATATGCATGCTCTGCCAATCACAGGGAAATTGCAGAATAACTAAATAATGATGTTTGATAGGGTGGACCCAGTTTGGTGTTTTGATAAATAGCTGAAACACCCCCCCCCCCCCCCCCCACCCCCCCCCCCCCCCCCCACCCCCCAGCAGAGTTTAGGTTGTCTTAAATTTGTTATCAAGTTCTGTTGTGTACCTGTGTCTCTGTGTCAGGTACGTCGAGTACCAGGTTCCAGTGGCCGGCTGCATAAAACCGAGGACGGCGAGTGGGAATGGAGCGATGATGAACTGGATGAAGAAAGTGAAGAGGGTAAAGCAGCCGCTGCTGCTTTAAGGGTGAGACGATGGGTGTTTGTTTCATGCACACATTCACTTTTTTGTAATTGCGGTGGACTGTGACTGAAATGTCCCTCATGTCTGTGTAGTACCTTGTTTGTTCAGCGTTTCTTCACTGAGTCTTCTGTGTGTATGTTCTGTCTAACGACAAAGGAGCAGCAGGTGAAGCCTGTTGGCATCCCGAGGCGACAAGTGCGCTTCTCGTACCCACTCGAGCTGCCTGCGTCCAGGGTTGTCCACTTGTCAGGACAATACAGATGGTGTTCCCCTAACAAGGAAGGACTCTCTGCACACATTAGCCAGAGAGCGTTTGAAAGTTAGCCAAGGCTGGAAAGGGTTCTAATGAATAATGTATTCATATCCTTAAAGGAGACCTGCATTGAAAAAAATGCAGTCAGATTTTTTGAACAAAAAATGACTTACATTTACACATGAGATTCTTCTGAATGTAGTAAAATAAATCTGCAAGCCCAGATCTGTCATTCAATGGAGAAATCTTCATTTGAAAATGACAAATTTACAGCTAACATTTAGCCCTCCGCAAATTGTCCCTCTCATCATGGACGCTGCCGAGATGTCACGGACAAGACCCTCTCCCAGCATGCATTGCGCCAATTGTAATTTGTGGATTTACGTCAGTTTGCATCTGCACCTTTTTCTTGTCTTATACGGAAGGATCTACTTTTTTAAAAACTTCATATTGTCTTGCAGCACATTTGGTGAGTACACATTTCTTTTATTTGTGCTTGAAAATTATTTTGGGGGACTTTTTCATACGCCCGTTTGATTGAGTGGTGTCGCAATGAAAATCTACTGTCTTTCGCCTCTGGTACCATCGCGGGATATGGAGGCGAGACCCGCAAAGAATCCCAGTCATTAAAAATATATAAACCTCTCTCAGCGTCCATGGAGCTCTGGGGCTCCGATTGCCGAGACATGCGGTGCTGTGGATTTTGCCGCAAGAAGTCTGTCCTTGCAGCAACAGGTGTACCGGCCGCTTCGCATTAAAACAGCGAGCGTAGCGGAGGCAGAGAGCGGAAGAGGAAGAACGGCGCCAGCTGTCGATGTCGTTGCTGATCTGAGCACACAGATCTGTATCTCACATTCATTGCAGCTTACTTTTGGATGTTGAAACCAGGACGTGTATAAGTAACATTACTAACAGATAAAATCAATTTCAGTGCGGGATCGGACTGAAGGCGGGAGCACGTCGTCTTGTCCCTGACGTCATGGAAATGATACGGCTGTACAAACTGTTTTCACAGAGGGCTAAATTGTAGCTGCAAATTTGTCATTTTTAAACGAAGATTTCTCCGCTGAATTACAAATTTGGGCTTACAGATTTACTTTACTGCATTCACAAGGGTCTTATAAATACATATCAGCTATTTCTTTCTGAAATCTGACCACATTTATTTCAATGCAGGTCTACTTTAAGTTTATCTTTACATTATGCTGAACTAAATTATCACTCCATAAGAACGTTTATCATAGCTGTTGTTTTTTAAAATTTATTTTCCCTAAAAAATTTTTAATCCCAGAGCTCTCCACCACACAAATGAGCTCTTATCCTCAAGATAGTAGTAGCTTTGTTGTCGAGCTGTGTAAAGTGTCAGAAAATCACATGTGAGGAGATGCTTAAGGAGTCTGTAATCGTAAGAAGATGGGTCATAGTGACATCATTTGCGAGATGTTTTTACATACTGTAAATAAATGAGGTGGCATATGACCCCAGTTAGCCTTTTGACAGTCAGTTCCTGTTAAAACGTTATTTATTTGAATATTAGCATATATGAATAGGCATTATTTCCTACATTGTTATTCTTTAACGTTAAAGGAGGGTAAAGGTCCCAATTTCACTAACTGATGAACAGCCGTTGATTAAGACACTGAAGTCACACTTTTTTTGCAGAGGTGTTTAAAAGATACCAAAAATTAAAATAACATGTTACAAAATTGTATATTTCACATTAATACTGTTTAAAATAACAGATTGTAAGTAACCTGAGGGTTGCTTTTAGACAGTTTTATTTATTTAAAGCAGTGATGTTCCTTTCCTGGAAGCCATCTGTATTTCCACTTCTATTTTCTAAATGATGTTATTCAAGCAATCTTAATCAAAATAAAACAAATGACCTATTAACCGTTTAAGTGGTCCTCAGTGTGAGCACTAATACCTGTCATTTAAAGTCTGTTCTGCACTGCTCTAAATCTGCTTTTATTCACTACATGTTGACAAACTGAACTTTCCTGCATACATACACACTTGTATTTATGACCAGGGGCATAGGTACAAAGACTAACGTGGACATTCTACTAAAACTTGGCGTACGCCAAAACCCTGAATCTGGCGTATGTATGTATCTGTTGTATGAAAGTGTGCGTAGGCATGAATTCACGCATGTTCCGTTTATACATCCCACTGAATGTGGAACTGAGTGTGAAACCAAACTCCTCCCTGGCCACACCCCATTTAAATATGCAATTTTATGGAAATAGCCCCTTGGAATAGGGATTCCCCACAACGTCACATCAGATAACATGAACACAGAGAAGAAATTATACTATAGATGACTGGGAATTATGTGGAGACACGCAGGGACAGTTTATTCAGTGCGCTGTTAAACAGCTTAATCGTGAAACTGAAAAAATGTTGGTGAGAGTTACCGTGCGTGTTTGAGGCCGACACGCAAAACAGCGCGTGCAGAACTGACGTTAAAAAGGTGAGGTGCACCTCTGCTGACAGTGTGACATCACAATTTAGACATGCGTTTATTGACAAATACTGAACACAGGGAGCCTGTTAAGAAGCTCTGCAGCTCACCATCTAGTAAAAATAAAAAAGACATTAAACTTATTTGAATGCGCACATGCCCAAATGTGTCTGCGCTGGTTTTCGTTCGGAACAATTACACAAATAGACTATTTTAACACAAGCAGCCCCCCCATGGCTCGCCGTACCAGGTGCCTGATGCACATCACATATATTTGAACATTGATGGAATGAAAATGTTTCCTATTAACTGAAACAAATTCATCATGTGATGTGCCTTTATAGCAAAATATGTGCACTCGGGAAACTGGCTCTCGCTGCAAAATGCGCTGTAATGTTGGAATGTATCTGGATGACATTCAGATGATTGTATTCCACACAGCTGTCATGGCTCGGCGCAAGTTTGACTGGCACATGCCTGACTGATCAGCCAGCTCACGCTGATGTCAGGACGCCCAGCGTGGTCAGCACGTGTGTGTGCACAGACAACTCCTGGGTCCACATCATATTGCACTCTGGGCCGACCGCAGTTCTGTGCGCATCTTCAGTAACAGTGGCCTTGGTAATCAAAATCGGTTTATGAGCCAATTATCCTCATTTGGAAGTAAATCCTTGTGTTCCCTGAGTACACGCTCACATCAGATTGCACCATTTTCAAGGTCCTCCGATGCTAATGCAGCCACTGTTAGTGCCATTTTACGCATCACTTTCCGTGTGCTTTTATAACCATCCATATAATTGCAAACACGTGGGTGTGTTAAATGTTCATCAGTGTGTCTCTGATGTGCACATCACTCTGATGACTTCTTGTTTTCGCACTATTAACAGTTCCCTGCATCAACTGTACAAGTCGGTGGTGGCACAATAGCTGTAAAAACGTGTGTACGCCAGCCAAGATTTTAGCGTGACGCACTGCACATTTCCATGCTCAAGTCACTTTTGATACATCTGCATGTGGACGTGGAGACGGGTGTACGCCAGGTTTTTGTGCATACGCACGCTTTGTACTTGAGGCCCCAGAAGAATCTCACAGTCACTGACATGAAACTGTCTAATGTTATGGGCCCTATCTCAATGATCCATAGTGCACAGCATGGCACCAAGTACATCTGAGGTGTGTCCGGCTCTGCTTTGCTATTGGCACAGCGTGGCATACCTGTAAGAGTGTGCACTCCAACCTGGTGAAATGCAATCACATATCTGTAGACTGCCCTATGGTGCTGTGCGTTATGTTAAATATTATGAAGGTGGAAACCCCTTTAAATTGTATCTGAATACTTTGCCATGTAAATAGCAGAAAAATCTTGGTGCTCAATTCTTGACCAGGTTTTTGATGGTCTATGGTACTGCTTTTTTCTGCATTAAAATAGCAATGCACCACGCCTGGCCATGCCTCATTTCACAGCCAACATGCCCATGAAAGAGCAACTGTACTTGTTCAAAGCATAAGTACAGTTGCTGCTTCAAGAACATGGGCGTTGGGTGTGAAAGTGACATCTGCTTCAGTTGGACACTTGCAGTGACACGTGTGTGGTTTTTTTTCCGCCAAGATGTAAGACAGGGCCCTGTGTATTGTTAAGCATTGGATTCTTTTATTCAGATTACTGGCCTCTTTAGTAATGGTCTCTTTATCTGAGTCGGACATCTGATGTGATTTCTGAGCTCAGAAAAATCTCCACACCTTCTCAGTTTGTCTTCATTTCCATCTGCATTCTTTGCTGGGGTTTTTGAGTACTTGCTGCCAAACATTTTGACTAACGTGACTTCTTGTGATTATGTGTGTGTGTGTTCTAATTCTGCTTCTAAACTATTTAAATTTAAAATGAAATTTCAGTGGTGTATTTTCACTCGTTTACATCTCAGTCACCAGGACAGAGAGGCATTTTGTTTTGTATTTATAGGGAGCAATAATGCTTGACAAACCACAAGCTCTAAAAATGACTAAACCGGTCCTTAAAACATTGTTGTGATGTAATCCTGCTCACTGATTCACAACACTGCTTGAATTAGTTGAATACATTTTCAAAACCACACTGTTGCTATGTAATAGAAACTGTGCAGCAAAACCTGCACAGGAATATGTGTAAAATAAAAAGTAGATTCCCCCCCCAAAAAAAAAAAAACAAAAAAAAAAACTTTGCTCCCACAGTAAAGACTGAATTTTTCTGTAACGAGATGAGGAACGTAAACGAGTGATCAGTTTGTGGTTTTATTTTTCATGTTTTCTGTTTGCTCCATGCACCAATGTGTGAATTGTTTTGCTAAAAGCATCACATGGACATCTGATGATCATGCAATAATCATTTTTATCTGTTTGTAACAGTCGCCAAGAGTGAAGGAGGGATCACAGAATTCAGAGGTGAGTTTTAAAATGCAATTTGCAGGAGCTAAAATGCAGTTTGTCTTGAATTGAATATACTCATGATCTTAGGCTCTTCTGAAATCCCTATAATGCCAAAGGGAAAAAAATGCTGACTTATTCCTGGAATATTTGGGCAATCACTTCTCCAGTTTAGTAACACCCTGGTTCTTCTTCACTGCATACAGCAAAAGAATGAAGCTAATCTGCATGAAAATTTGTTTTCGAAGGAACATTCTTGAATCGGCATTACAATAATACACTGGCATATTCTGCAATATGTTTCATTCATGTTGCCAATAAAGCAGTTATGTAAGGTAAGTAGATCACTGAGATGTTTGACTTCTAACAATGTTTTAATCAAGTGGCAACCCCTGGTGCTGGAAAATTAAGTCAATGCAGAACTGCCAGACATTTCCTTGAATGGCCACTTGAGGCTGGCTCCAAAAGTGAGTCACCACCCATAGATTCTCATGTTAAAATCGATAACTTTACAGCAGATGTAAACATGAGCATGTTTAGAATCTGGTCCGCCAAAGGTTTTGGTCTAGTAGCTAATTTCAACCTTCATGCAGGGCTGTGAAAACTCAGCGGATCCGCAGAATTCTGTGGATTTCGTCATGGGGGGGGTGCTAGTCTTGTACTCTGTTATCGTGATTGTCACAGAGTTTGTAAAATGCCCATCACAAAGCGTTCTTTTTTATGACATCGTGCGAGTTTTAGAAATCAGCAGAATTCTGCGGAATAAAATGTCTCCGTCGAAGTGTGACTCTTAACGACAGCTGGACTGGTTGGTTGCTACAGTGACGCTGTGTGCCTGCTGTTAGACGCTGTTCTAAAGCTAAAAGTAGGATGTGGATATCTCATACTTTTAGAGCAATCAAGTTTTTAAAAGAAGAATTTTACGGTGTGTCTGTCATGGAGCAGTGTCAGACAGAGAGAAGATGGAGGCAGAAGTTTGATAAGGAATCAAGAATCCGTGGAATTGACGCTTGCTTGAATTTAAAGTCATCTTCATGATCACATCTGAAAGATAAAAGAAACAGGAAACTCAAACTGCATCTTGTACCCTCATGAAACATTGCAAGCATTTTTCTTTCCCTGAAAAATAAGCATTGTGCTGTTCAAACAGGATTTCAGACAAGATTATGTGACTTTTTTATTAATGTAGATTTTCTTTCATTGGAAAAAGACACTGTGGCTTTGAATAGATTTACAGTAATTCACACAAGAATATGTGACTTTTTTACTATAAGGTATGTTATTGATATTTTACCATGATTTTCAAAATATTCTACAAGCTTTGCCTGTGATCTTTGAAATGCTTTAACAGTCTTTTCAGTCTTCATGAATATCATATAGTTTAATTGTTCTGAGTTAATGTATAATTTGGTTTCCACTTAAAAGGAAAATCATTCCAGGTCCTACTTCCATGTCATATTCTGTTATTTTGTAGGACTAGAAGGAGAGAGCATATCTCACCCATATTGGCCTCTCTTCATTGGCTTCCTGTTAATTCTAGAATAGAATTTAAAATTCTTCTTCTTACGTATAAGGTTTTGAATAATCAGGTCCCATCTTATCTTAGGGACCTCTTAGTACCATATCACCCCAATAGAGTGCTTCACTCTCAGACTGCAGGCTTACTTGTAGTTCCTAGGGTTTGTAAGAGTAGAATGGGAGGCAGAGCCTTCAGCTTTCAGGCTCCTCTCCTGTGGAACCAGCTCCCAATTCAGATCAGGGAGACAGACACCCTCTCTATTTTTAAGATTAGGCTTAAAAGTTTCCTTTTTGCTAAAGCTTATAGTTAGGGCTGGATCAGGTGACCCTGAGCCATCCCTTAGTTATGTTGCTATAGACTTAGACTGCTGGGGGGTTCCCATGATGCACTGAGTGTTTCTTTCTCTTTTTGCTCTGTATGCACCACTCTGCATTTAATCATTAGTGATTGATCTCTGCTCCCCTCCACAGCATGTCTTTTTCCTGGTTCTCTCCCTCAGCCCCAACCAGTTCCAGCAGAAGACTGCCCCTCCCTGAGCCTGGTTCTGCTGGAGGTTTCTTCCTGTTAAAAGGGAGTTTTTCCTTCCCACTGTCGCCAAGTGCTTGCTCACAGGGGGTCGTTCTGACCGTTGGGGTTTTTCCGTAATTATTGTATGGCCTTGCCTTACAATATAAGGCGCCTTGGGGCAACTGTTTGTTGTGATTTGGCGCTATATAAATGAAATTGATTGAATTGATTTCGTGTGAATCAAAATGGCACGCACATCCAAAATGTATAAAATGGCATGCTGGATTAAAGTGAGACGGTATGAAATTAAAGCAAAAATCTGCACAGCCTGAATGCTCCCATGCAAATTCTTTAATAGACATTGTGTCTATTAAAGAGAGTGTTCAGGCTGTGCGGATTTTTGATTTAATTTCATATTCTGTTATTTCAACATTATCATTGACTGTTCAAATGAAAGGTTGAATCTAGGATAATTTAAATAGGCACTTCTTTTGAGATTATTTCTTTCAGGAGATGCTGGAAATGTAGACCCCCTGCAAATGTTCCTCAGATCTCACAATTTTTGTTTCACAGCCCTGTTCATGAAAACTGCACTGGCATGAAAATTTTATATAACTTAGCAATTTAAGATATTTGAAGCCATAAAAGTAGGAATTAGGTGCCTGGCTACTTTGAGGAATAGGGAGTGTGTTCCAGCTCTTTAATCTTGCAAGGATATTGGAGGAATCTTAGGAGTATGACCAACCAGTCTGCATGTATTTTGTGGACTTGGAAAAGGCGTATGACTGGGGGTATCCTGACTAAAGATGGAGCTGTGTCCGTCATCTCTGCATTACATTACACTTGTTTCTGGTGGGAGTTGGACTCTGCCACTGCTGCCCCTTGTCACCAGTCCTGTTTGTGATGCTCATGGACAGGATTTCAAGACGCAGTCTGCAACTGAAGGGTGTCCATTTTGGTGATCCCAGAGTTGTATCTCTGCTTTTTGCAGATGATGTGATTCTGTTGGCTTCATCAAGCAGTGGCCTTTGATGCACACTGAGCAAGTTTGAGGCCGAGTGCGAAGCAACTGAGATGAGTCAGCAACTGCAAATCTGGTGCTCTGTCTGAAAATGGTGGCTTGTCTTGTCTGAGTTAGGGGAGAGTTACTACCCCAAGTGGAGGAGTTGAAGTATTTAGAGGTCTTGTTCACAAGTGGGGGTAAATTGGAGTGGGAGATCGATAGACGAATTGGGGCGGGGTCTGAAATTTTATGAACGTTGTAACGGACAACCTTGGTGAAGAAGGAGCTGAGCCAGAAGGCGAAGCCCTCAATTTTCCAGTCGATTTATGCTCCTGTCCTCACCTATAGTCATGAACTTTGGGTAATGACTGAAAGAATAAGATTGCAGACACAAGCGACAGAAATGAGCTTTCTCTGTCAGGTATATTCCTGGACAGGTGAGAAGCTTGACTATCCGCATTGAAATTAACAAGTTGAGGTGGTTCAGGCATCTTGTGAGGATGCTCCCTGGTCGTCTCCCTAAGGAGGTCTTCCAGGCACGTCCAATCAGAAGGAGGCTCCAGGGAAGACCCAGTACACACTGGAGATATTTTCCAGCTGGTTTGGTAATGCGTTGGGATCCCTGGGAAGAGTTACAGGACTTGGCCTAGGATAGGGAAGTGTGGAATGAGCTGTTTGCTCTGCTGCCACTGCGACCTGGACCCGGATAAGCGGCAAGCAACTGACAATGAATGAATGAATGCCAGGTGCAGCACGGATTAAAGTTCTCTGGCACAACGATGGGGTTCTGTTAGTTGGGCTGCAAAAAGGCCATATATGAGATCAATGCAGATCCGATGAGAATTTATTAAAGGACGGGGGGTCTTATTAGGGGCTTGATATGCACCTTCAATGATCACAGACATGCAAGTCTTCTGCTGAAAGGTGGATTTCAGGTTTTTTTAGATTTTCCCCCAAAATTCGTATTTTCAATGATTTTTGTGCACTATCATTTGCAACGGAGCTGAGAATCGCGCTCCAGCTCACCTGCAAATGACTGCATTCTTCATCAGCCACCCAATACTTCCCCTGGCAGGATTTCTTATGGCACATCTCATTGGTCATGTTTCTGAAATGATGATGCCATAACCCCATCTTTCTCACACCGAGGGACATTTTTTTTCCCCACGATAAAGAATTAAACTATTTCCAGACATCATATTCTAAAACAGTTTTTCAGCAGGCTATGATGATCAATCCGACTGAAAGCAGGAAACAGGTGAGCTTAAAAGGCTTTATATTTACTCTGTGCCGCTTTGTAAAGTTGCTGCTACATTGATTGGCACTTTAGCCCAGGAGGACAGGTTTGGCATGACACTAATTCTGCATGAAAACTCCACACAGAAAGGACCAGGAGGGAAACAAACCCATGGCCTTCTTGCTGTGAGGCAACCACTAATCCAGTGTGCCACCCATAAATAAATATTAAAAAAAATAATAATAATAAATAAATGTGACTTATAGTCCAGAAATTACTGTAATGAGAA
Source organism: Thalassophryne amazonica (assembly GCF_902500255.1). NCBI lineage: Eukaryota > Metazoa > Chordata > Actinopteri > Batrachoidiformes > Batrachoididae > Thalassophryne > Thalassophryne amazonica. Next base: position 44,742,867 of record NC_047103.1, on the reverse strand, counting down.
TCCCATGTCTGACCATTAACTAGTTCCCTTTTGAACTGTATGAGAATGACACTGATTTGATGGTATTCCTCTTTTCAGACTCCTGAATCTTTCAGCAGTCAGCTTCAGACGGTGGCCGTGAGTCAAGCAGAGCTACCTCAGGCTGCAGGTCAGGTTCCACTGCAACCCTCACCTGTCAGCACCCAACCCACTCTCCAGGCTGCTTCTCCCACACCGGGCTTACCTAGTGCTCCCGCACAGGTTGGTCCCTCTGTAGATATGTGTCGCTTTAGGGCTGTAAATGTGCCTCTCATCTTTTAATTGTCTATTCTGCTGTGCAAAGCTTTAAGCTCCTTTCACACATGAAGCAGTGTATATTTATTGGTGGCAATCAACCCTGGGGCAGCAGAGATTTGACATCCACACTTCTGTTTTCATCACATCAGATTTCTTTCTCTGTTCACGCATATCACAGATGTAGTCTTTGCAGCCATGTCGGTTGTTTGAGCTGATCAACAAATTGATATTAATTAAGGAGTTGTGCAATGGGACACAGTTATATTGCATTGTGTGTGGCCTCAGACCGTCTGCTGTCTGGCATAGAGCTGCAGTGTGCAGGGCAGTGCATGTGGCATAGATTGCAAGTGGCAATAAATAAAATAAACATTGCTGTAAGATGGAGCATCTTTATGAAGTCATTAGATTAATGGAGTCAGTGGACTCACAGACTGCATTCTCTTTTGAAGTGAGAGAGAGAGGGAGAGAGAGAGAGAGCTTTTCTGTGAATTTAGAAGATATTATATGTTACTTGCAATTCAGTTTGCCGTCTGCATTAAGCCCATATTAATTACAACTACAACCCAACACCTGTGGGCAGTAGATAGGCACATGAAGTGTGCGTGAAGGAGGAATCGTATGCAATATGTATAAAATCATAGCTGAAACGTAGCTCCAATGCCTCGTACACCTGTTGCTGCAACTATTTGCGCACTGCCAGTGGAGAGCCCATCTAACCCTCTCGCGGCAGGTGTCGGCCAAATTCCAGCTGACACACACGAACATCCAACACCGCTCCCTTGGCACTTAGAAAATGTATGGCCATTTGCGCTATTAGACGATCACTTTTGAGCTGGATGTGAAATTTTTCTAAGTGCCCCCATGAGTGTGGCTTTGCAAACAGACACAGTGACATGTTGGTGTCACTGTGAACTGACAGGGGGTGTGTCCGCCAACAGGAGCAGCTGTGGAAATCTGTGGTTCTGGACGTCCCAGCTGGAGAACACATACCATGTTTGGATGGACATGAACTAACTGTCCATTGTGGCGTGTATGTGTCTGCTTGCTGTCCTCACATGAACATACATAAAAACATATATTGCTGTTGCAATGGGCTGCAGCGAGCCTGCGCATGGCGCACACATTGACAGGCTACCCCGTGTGAAATGGACCATCAGATCATAACACGCAGCGGGCGATCTGAATGTCACATCACCCACATGAGCTCTGCTCCACATGACGCGATGTCAGTCCTGTGGTGTGCCATCCACAAGACACACGTGTCGGGCAGGACACGCCACCAGCAGATGTGGACATGATAAGAGCACACTCTGCTTCTCATTCATGTCATTTCATGACTGTATGTCTGTGACCATGGGTCACCTACAGAGCAATAGATGGATTATACTTGTATTGTCCACTTGATAAGAGGGATTCAATAAAATGCAGTGTTTTATATGGTGTGTGGTTGTATTTTTTAAATATGTCCATGTCCTTCTTGATAACAGGCATTTTTACCTTTTACAAGACAGTGATGGTAACTCAGTGGGAATGTTTCTGGCTGGCAATCAGAGCTTTTGGAAAATGCAGGTTTGAATCCTGTGGGTGGCATGTATTTTAAAAAAAAATTTCCCCCCCAGCAGCTGCGCAATGTGGTTACACAGGTTGCAGCTGCTCGCGCTGTGTTCCCGCGTGCACGAAACTGTCGCAATGGCATCATTCAGGCCTGCCCGTTGCCTCAATGTTTTGTGGTTCACTTATACAAGCTGTTCCGCCGTGATTTGCCATGATTTTTACTTATTCGTACTATGTGTGAAGGGGCCCTGATCAGTGACAGTGGAAGGAACTGTTGTCCACATGTGCACAGTAGACTCAAACCTTGCTGTGAGGCAAGAGTGCCAACCGCTGTATCACTAAGCTGCTCCCAGTATCACTCCATTCTAGCTCCAGAAATCAATCAATCAATCAATCAATCAATGTTTATTCATAGAGACTTTTACAACACTCAAGGTGACCAAAGTGCTTTACAGTAAAATAAAAACACTATCGAATAAAAAAATTAAAAACACATTAAAACAATTACAAAACAAGAAAACACAAGAAGGTAAAGTGTCAGCGTGCTACTCAGTGTTAAAAGCCAGCCTGAATAAATCTGTTTTGAGCCACAACTTAAAAAGACCAACATCATTATAGAACGCATATCAGAGGCCAGTTTATTTCAGAGTCTGGGCCCAACAACAGTGAAGGCCCGATCCCCCCAGTGCTTGGATTTGGTTCTAGGGACTTCCAGTAGTCTGAGTTACGACTTGTGAACATTCAGAAGTTCGCTGCGATAAGAAGGGGCAAGGCCGTTTAAGGCTTTAAAAACAAACAGTAAAATTTTAAAATTAACTCTAAAAGAAACAGGAAGCCAATGCAAAGAATAAAGGACTGGTGTGATGTGCTGACGTCGCGGTGTATTTGTTAAAAATAAAAAACGGGCCGCCACATTTTGTACCAGTTGAAGACGACTGAGACAGCGCTGGGAAACTCCAAAATAAAGTGCATTACAATAGTCTATTCTGGAGTTTATTAAAGCATGAATAGTTTTCTCAAGGTCTATATTTAAAAAGGCTTCACTTTGGTTAAAAGATGCAGTTGGTAAATACTTGCTCTAACCACACTCAGTCTTTTTAGCAAATCTTAAATTGCAATATAAATATTACTCCAAGGTTTCTCACTGCAGATTTAAAGTGAGATGACAACAAGCCAAAATTAGAAGTTACTAAGTCACCAAAGAAAACACAAGGTCTGTCCAAAAAGTATCAGACCTTTTTATTTTTTGCAAAAACCATATGGATTTGAATCACGTGTGATTGCATCAGCCAAGCTTGAACCTTGATGCAATCACACGTGATTCAAATCCATATGGTTTTTGCAAGAAATAAAAAGGTCCGATACTTTTTGGACAGACCTCGTATCTTCTTTATTTCCCACTTTATCTGTGTAGAAATCTTTTATGGACTTGGACTTCCCCAGTACAAGGTCAGTACCCACTTGCATCTGGGTGGACTGAGACAATGAAGATGGTGTTCAGCCTAGAATTGAGCCCCGATCTATATATTGGTATTTCGACTACTATCCCTCAAAACCATCTGTGAGGTTGGGAAGGATTCAGATCAGCTGATCAGTCGCTCTGTTTTTCATTTACACACAACCAGAAAACAGATCATCACAGAACACACATCTTTCAGACCATGTGTGAAAGGGGCACATGATTTTCTCAAGCGACAGTTTTCCTGCAGTTGACTGTGTGTGTGTGCGTGCGTGCGTGCGTGCGTGTGTGTGTGTGTGTGCGTGCGTGTGTGTGTGTTGAAACAGGTTCCAGGCTCCTCAGATGATGCTGTTCAGGCTCCCATTAGTTTGGTATTAAGGTTAAGGTGTGTTTCATCTGTATCTTTATAAAATAACCACACTGTCAGAGATGGATTTGTGTTCTGTCATTCCCTCAGATACTAGAACCAGGCATTTATTTCCCAATACCTCCATGTGCCTGCTATAATCAATGTATAATCCGATTACCACCATCGTTTTACCTCTAATTAGATGTACTTTCAGTTGAGGTGTGTAAGATTACATAATAATAATCTCTCATCTCGTTTCTCTTTCCCTCATTTCTACAGAAATTCAAGGAAGGAGCTCAATGATATCCGTTTTGAATTTATGCCAGGGAGAGGTATGTGGATTTTTTTTTTTTTTTTTTTTAGATTTTCAGGTTAAAGAAAACCCAGTGGTTGCTCCTCTAGACACTGTCTATGTGTTGATAGTGCAGGCTAACTGCTTTGAGAACCCTCATTTTCATGAAATGGAGGATATTGGTAAGCACAAGAGAAGTCAAGGGAGCATGAATCCCTGTTGCCAATGAAGAGAAACGTGAACAGAAGCAAAATTGTGGCTGGCAAACTCATAATGCAACCAGCACACTCATCACTGGATGACGCTAAATCTTACACACTGCAACTTTAAACGACACTTGAGAACTGAGTTGCATTTTATTTTTCTTATCTGCAGAGTGTATAATAGTATTGTATTACCAGTTGTGTAAAATGGATCTCATGCTCGAAGAAAGACCCTGAATGATCCTCTCCCAATTATATATGGAGCTCAACAATAAATTAAACTCATTTAATGCAAGTTTGTCTGCAGTGCCATTTTTCATGGTCATGGTTTTGTTTTTTGTTAAGTTGGCAAGAAACTGATGAATTGATCGTCACAGTGTTGCAGAAATGACAAAACTACATTTGCACCCTGTTGATATTTAGTGTGTGTGTGTGTGTGTGTGTGTGTGTGTGTGTGTGTGTGTGTGTGTGTGTGTGTGTGTGTGTGTGTGTGTGTGTGTGTGTGTGTGTGTGTGTGTGTGTGTGTGTGTGTTAAACATTGTTTTGGACCAGCTGTCACAGTTTGTCTTTTCTGTTGTGACTTTTCAGACACAGCAGATGGCGTCTCCCAGGAGCTGGTGTCAGCAGGCCTTGTGGATGGCAGAGATTTAGTAATAGGTCAGTTACGAAGTGTTCTCCTACCCAGAAAAAACTTTCTTTTCTGACAAGAAGATCAAAATGAGATGTTTTTGGTTGATATGCAGTCTTTCATGGACCCAAAGTTCCTGTCTCGGCCTGCATTCACTTAGCTGTGAACAGATGTGCGAAAATCAGTTTCATGCTGCTTTCCCAAGCAACGCAGGTATTCAGAATTATTGCTACCTGCAGTGATCGGGGCAGAAAAGACAAGCATAATTAAGGAGCTATAAGGAGTTAAGTTGGATTTAATAAAATTTTGTGTGTAAAAAAAAAAAAAAAAAAAAAAAAAAAAAAACATTGTGTGTGATGTTATTATGATTGTTTTTTAATTCTGTTTTTTCAAGTACTGGTCTTTCAACAATTAAATTTTATGGTAAAACTGTAAATTTTAATGTTAACTGTAATTAATACAGCCTTCAATGAGACCGTAACGACCAGAATTATTCCAAACGGCCATTGCATTATGCGTCCCTGCAGGACCGAATTAAAAAGCTTCACGTCCAATATCACCATCGTCTCTGCAGTTCCGATTGTGCGCAGGGGGGTGTAAAATTTTTTCTTTTTCTTCTTTAGACAGCATGTGAATGTTTTATTATAGAAATGATATATATGTTTGTATTTTCTTTTTTATTCCAGTTGCTGCAAATTTGCAGAAAATAGTTGATGAGCCTCAAGCCAATAAAAATGTCACATTCAAACTGGTGAGTGTAACATTTTTCAGTCCGAGACTTCTCTAACACACTGTGTAGTAGCCATTAAAAATGATAGATGTTTATGTTAAATGATATTGTCTTTTTTATTTTCTATTTGTTTGTGCCATGGGTCTTCTAAATTGTAGGTAATTCATTCATTTGCAGTTCATAATTACTAAATGCTGTTACTGTTTTGTCCAGTGCAGCACAATGTTATGTGCTTAAAAAAAAAATTATATATATATATCCATACATACATACATACATACAGTGCCCTCCAAAAGTATTGGAACACTTGGTATTTCTTGCTATTTTAATTTGTTTATGCCATTTCAAATACAAAAAAACTATAAAAAAGTAAAAATGTCTAAAATTATTTTACTTCAACTCAAACTGAAAGTAAATCTCTGCAACATGATATAAATCAATTAAAAATATAAAAGCCAAGGTGATGGGTTGCATAAGCCATGGAACACTTTGGTATAATATCTGCAAATAATCAGTTTTATTGCCAGTTTTCCTCAGACAAGTCAGGGGATGGATACATGGACATATCCAATCATTCAGTATGTCTTGGACTTTATTTACATCAGTTATGGAGAAATACAAACAGTATGGAACTCTATGGTAAATCTGTGTGTAGTTAGATAGTTCTCAAAAGCTGAGTGACTGTGCAAGAAGAGGAGTGAGGAAAGCCACCCAGACAACCCAGAAGACATTATAGGCTTCTTTCACCAAAACATCAAATCTAGGCTTGGGTCTCAGATATACCTTCTGGCAAAGTCAGGTGTTCTTTTCAAGAAAATCCTCCTCTATACCACTTCATCATGAAGCTGTGTAACTGGTGATACAAAATGCAAAACATGCACAGTGCACAATTTCTCCAATCACAGCCACAGGGGCCTATAACATCTTCTAAAACAAAGATATACTTACTAATGTTAGCCTGTTAGCGATGCTAATATCAGTGTGTAAACTATCTAGAATCATGTAACGTGATGCTAACATTATCATGCTCTGATTGTCTCCATTGTGGCTGTTGGTATTTATAATGCACTTAAAAACATACTTAGAGTTACACTTTTGCTCAGAAAATGCTTACTGCATAGCTTCAGGTGATATTAAATGTTGCCTGGAAAAATTACAATCTAGCTATGTGTGGTTTTTGAGTTTTTCTGCAGACAGACTAAGTAACATGTAACAGGCACAGATTTGGGCCTTAGGGAATTATGGTTTAGATGCTGTGTTAGTGGTTTATTGACAGATTCATTTTTGTCAGTTTACCACATGCTAAACTCTTTAGCAAATGCTAAACAGAGCTAGAAATAGGCGAGCTGAACTAGTGTTAGCTTTTATGTTTTAGCCCTGTGGGCTGGGCATTCCGACATGCCATTCCACTCGGCTCACTGCTGGCCTTTCTGGAGACACCCAAACATGTTCAACAGCAATTGTTGTGGTGTGTGCTTCACTGTTTCATGATTGGATCTCCACAGATGTTTTAATTTTCACGACGTGCTGAGACATCAGGGTGGTGGGCGGTGCTCACAGACTGGTTCATTTTAAGTTGTGTTTGTTATTTTTATAACAAAATGCTGGACAAAATATGTAAATGGGGAAAATTGTATTGTTGCAACTGACAATTTATAGTTTATTCATAAAATAAGTCTTCAGTGCTGTAATATATTTATTTATATTGCATACTCATGTACTCACTTTATTTGACTTTTTTTTTTTTTTTTTTTTTTGCAGGCTTCTGGAATTGAGGGATCTGAAATCCCAGATGACATCAAGCTGATGGGCTTTGCCCAGCTCAGCATTAGTTAAATATTTGTTCTACTTAGGACCGTGACTTGCCTAAAAAAATTTGAAAAACAAAACAAAAAAAAAAACCAAAACAGTTTAAATGCATTTTTTTTCCTTTCAATGGCTGTAAAAGAAACCACTACTGCCAAAGAAAACAATACAGTTTTTCCTCACCCACAGAATTCTAGTACATCTCCTGTTTGAAGTAATCGGTTGGCTAAAGTATCAGAGCATATCCTATAAATTAACACTTATAAAAGGTATGGGGAGTATCAACAAGAAACATTTCCATTCACCATCCTGGACTCCGTTATTCTGTTACTTCTTTAATATGTCATGCATTTGCACAATCGGAAATAACACCCTTAAACCCTGATAAGTGTAACAATGCCTTATATTCAACAAACTACTGAATGCACATTGTTACCATGTGGAGCATATGATGTCTGAAACATGCAAATGTGGTTTCAGTTACAAATGTCAAACTTTTTACTGAATTTTGAAAGATTAGATGCCGCATAAATCAACTCAAATCAGACTTAGATACACTTTAGTCACAATGCACTAATATATAGTGCACTATATATATATTTTTATGTTTCATATATCCCATATGGAAAATTGTGATTACATGATTCTAGCACTAACAGTCTTACACTAGCAGCAGCAGCATTTGAAAGTCATTGCAGCAGCATTTGAAAGTTGACACCCCTAGTGATAAATATAATTACTAGACAGTAGGCTAAAAATGATTAAATTTAAATGTATTTCATTTTATACAGCGCCAAATCACAACAAAGCTGCCTCAAGGCACTTCACACAAACAGTGGTAAGGAAAAACAACCTCTGTTGATATGGAGGAAGAAACCTCAAACAGACCAGACTCAGAGGGGTGAAACACTGCTTAGGCTGTTCTAACAGTTACAAGGTTTTTGCAAAGTTTTACAAAGCTGAAGAAACTGAAAACAGCAAATCAAAACATTTGCTGTATCACCTTCAGGCATGGCATCTCGCAGTCATTCCAGCATTCTGTTGTCCGCAGACGCCAATCCTGTGAGAAAAAGAGCAGAATCAGTCGGCTGGAAAAACCATACCTAAAGTATAATTCATCAGCAGTAAATTGACAGGGAAACAGAGGATTGCTGGCAGGTAGCCCTAAGCTTCACTAACATATCCAGAATTTAGAGTTGAGGCTGAGACCTGTTCTGTTACTAATAAAATTAATTTAAAAGGAGAGGAACTATGCCAGCATACTATAATAAATGTGTCTTAAGTCTGGACTTGAATGTCTCTATAGAATCTGAGTGTTTTATTTCCATAGGGAGATCATTCCACAAAACAGGTCCACGATAAGAGATGACTCTGTCGTCCGCAGACTTTTTATTCACCTTAGGGACACAAAGTAGTCCTGCACCCTGAGAACGTAGAGCCCGGGCCAGTACAAAGAGTATAATTAGGTCAGCGAAGTAGGGAGGTGCTAGTCCGTGAATAATATTATAGGTTAATAGCAGAACCTTAAAATCTGATCTTACAGAGACAGGAAGCCAGTGAAAACATGCCAAAATGTGGTTGAACTTTCTGATTCCTGTCAAAAGTCTGGCTGCAGCATTTTGAACCAATTGGAGACCCCTAATGCTGGACTGCGGTAAACCAGAAAATACAACCCCTGGCAAAAATTATGGAATCACCGGCCTCGGAGGATGTTCATTCAGTTGTTTAATTTTGTAGAAAAAAAGCAGATCACAGACATGACACAAAACTAAAGTCATTTGAAATGGCAACTTTCTGGCTTTAAGAAACACTATAAGAAATCAGGAAAAAAAATTGTGGCAGTCAGTAACGGTTACTTTTTTAGACCAAGCAGAGGGAAAAAAAAATGTGGAATCACTCAATTCTGAGGAAAAAATTATGGAATCATGAAAAACAAAAGAACTTTCCAACACATCACTAGTACTTTGTTGCACCACCTCTGGCTTTTATAAGAGCTTGCAGTCTCTGAAGCATGGACTTAATGAGTGACAAACAGTACTCTTCATCAATCTGGCTCCAGCTTTCTCTGATTGCTGTTGCCAGATCAGCTTTGCAGGTTGGAGCCTTGTCATGGACCATTTTCTTCAACTTCCACCAAAGATTTTCAATTGGATTAAGATCCGGACTATTTGCAGGCTATGACATTAACCCTATGTGTCTTTTTGCAAGGAATGTTTTCACAGTTTTTGCTCTATGGCAAGATGCATTATCATCTTGAAAAATCATTTCATCATCCCCAGATATCCTTTCAATTGATGGGATAAGAAAAGTGTCCAAAATGTCAACGTAAACTTGTGCATTTATTGATCATGTAATGACAGCCATCTCCCCACTGCCTTTACCTGACATGCAGCCCCATATCATCAGTGACTGTGGAAATTTACATGTTCTCTTCAGGCAGTCATCTTTATAAATCTCATTGGAATGGCACCAAACAAAAGTTCCAGCATCATCACCTTGCCCAGTGTAGATTCGAGATTCATCACTGAATATGACTTTCATCCAGTCATCCACAGTCCACGATTGCTTTTCCTTAGCCCATTGTAACCTTGTTTTTTTCTGTTTAGGTGTTAATGATGGCTTTCTTTTAGCTTTTCTTTATGTAAATCCCATTTCCTTTAGGCGGTTTCTTACAGTTCGGTCACAGACGTTGACTCCAGTTTCCTCCCATTCGTTCCTGATTTGTTTTGTTGTGCATTTTCGATTTTTGAGACATATTGCTTTAAGTTTTCTGTCTTGACGTTTTGAAGTCTTCCTTGGTCTACCAGTATGTTTGCCTTTAACAACCTTCCCATGTTGTTTGTATTTGGTCCAGAGTTTAGACACAGCTGACTGTGAATGACCAACATCTTTTGCAACATTGCGTGATGATTTACCCTCTTTTAAGAGTTTGATAATCCTCTCCTTTGTTTCAATTGACATTTCTCGTGTTGGAGCCATGATTCACGTCAGTCCACTTGGTGCAACAGCTCTCCAAGGTGTGATCACTCCTTTTTAGATGCAGACTAACGAGCAGATCTGATTTGATGCAGGTGTTAGTTTTGGGGATGAAAATTTACAGGGTGATTCCATAATTTATTCCTCAGAATTGAGTGATTCCATATTTTTTCCCTCTGCTTGGTCTAAAAAAGTAACCGTTACTGACTGCCACAATTTTTTTTCTTGATTTCTTATAGTGTTTCTTAAAGCCAGAAAGTTGCCATTTGAAATGACTTTAGTTTTGTGTCATGTCTGTGATCTGCCTTTTTTCTACAAAATTAAACAACTGAATGAACATCCTCTGAGGCCGGTGATTCCATAATTTTTGCCAGGGGTTGTATTAATTAGAAGAGTGCCGTTCAAGCCAGACACTAAGGAGGCAGCCCATCTGGGAGAATGTTGCCAGGTCAGTGTTGCCAGTGTTGCCAAATGCACAATGCCCATTACTTAAGATTGTAATACTTTTAACTATTGATACATATCTAAAAATGCACTGGGCATTTTCTTTGAAAAATACTGCACAGCACACATAAACTTAAAAAGCTTTTTTTCTTTAAAATCACAAAATGTTATAGCTAGTAGAAAATAGAACATATGTGGTTCAGTGAAGGTTATATAAAGCAGTTTTAAAGGAATTGCTCTCAGAGAAGTGCAAAAAATGTTAACATCTACCAAAACCCTCTATCCATTTAAAAAACATAAAAGGAAATTAATAATTGCAGACTACATTTTTTAGCTTTTTGTAATTAACACAAATACGAAAAAAAAAAATCAGAAATTTGCTTTATGGTCATCCACCTGCCCTGCTGAGATGATTTATATGTCTGCAATAATATCAACTGAGTGCTAATTGTTTTCCTGTCATTTGTACCAAAAACTGCTCCACTACTCTAGGCTCTAAAAGTAAACATACATACCCAGTTTTTTTCTTGATAATTTATTTATTTATATATATATATATATACACTCAACAAAAATATAAACGCAACACGTTTGGTTTTGCTCCCATTTTGTATGAGATGAACTCAAAGATCTAAAACTTTTTCCACATACACAATATCACCATTTCCCTCAAATATTGTTCACAAACCAGTCTAAATCTATGATAGTGAGCACTTCTCCTTTGCTGAGATAATCCATCCCACCTCACAGGTGTACCATATCAAGATGCTGATTAGACACCATGATTAGTGCACAGGTGTGCCTTAGACTGTCCACAATAAAAGGCCACTCTGAAAGGTGCAGTTTTGTTTTATTGGGGGGGGGGGGATACCAGTCAGTATCTGGTGTGACCACCATTTGCCTCATGCAGTGCAACACATCTCCTTTGCATAGAGTTGATCAGGTTGTCAATTGTGGCCTGTGGAATGTTGGTCCACTCCTCTTCAATGGCTGTGCAAAGTTGCTGGATATTGGCAGGAACTGGTACACGCTGTCATATACGCCGGTCCAGAGCATCCCAAACATGCTCAATGGGTGACATGTCTGGTGAGTATGCCGGCCATGCAAGAACTGGCACATTTTCAGCTTCCAAGAATTGTGTACAGATCCTTGCAACATGGGGCCGTGCATTATCCTGCTGCAACATGAGGTGATGTTCTTGGATGTATGGCACAACAATGGGCCTCAGGATCTCGTCACGGTATCTCTGTGCATTCAAAATGCCATCAATAAAATGCACCTGTGTTCTTCATCCATAACAGATGCCTGCCCATACCATAACCCCACCGCCACCATGGGCCACTCGATCCACAACATTGACATCAGAAAACCGCTCACCCACACGACACCACACACGCTGTCTGCCATCTGCCCTGGTCAGTGTGAACCGGGATTCATCCATGAAGAGAACACCTCTCCAACATGCCAAATGCGAGCGAATGTGAGCATTTGCCCACTCAAATCGGTTACGATGACGAACTGGAGTCAGGTCGAGACCCCGATGAGAACGACGAGCATGCAGATGAGCTTCCCTGAGACGGTTTCTGACAGTTTGTGCAGAAATTCTTTGGTTATGCAAACCGATTGTTTCAGCAGCTGCCCGAGTGGTTGGTCTCAGACAATCTTGGAGGTGAACATGCTGGATGTGGAGGTCCTGGGCTGGTGTGGTTACACGTGGTCTGCGGTTGTGAGGCTGGTTGGAAGTACTCCCAAATTCTCTGAAATGCCTTTGGAGACGGCTTATGCTAGAGAAATGAAAATTCAATACACGAGCAACAGCTCTGGTTGACATTCCTGCTGTCAGCATGCCAATTGCATGCTCCCTCAAATCTTGCGACATCTGTGGCATTGTGCTGTGTGATAAAACTGCACCTTTCAGAGTGGCCTTTTATTGTGGGCAGTCTAAGGCACACCTGTGCACTAATCATGGTGTCTAATCAGCATCTTGGTATGGCACACCTGTGAGGTGGGATGGATTATCTCAGCAAAGGAGAAGTGCTCACTATCACAGATTTAGACTGGTTTGTGAACAATATTTGAGGGAAATGGTGATATTGTGTATGTGGAAAAAGTTTTAGATCTTTGAGTTCATCTCATACAAAATGGGAGCAAAACCAAAAGTGTTGAGTTTATATTTTTGTTGAGTGTATATAGTATGACCTCTAAAAATAAGTGCTACCATCAAATCCTCGCAAGACCATAAAATTGCACAAGCATATTTGTTTGTTAAATTTGACCCCGTGTGAGGCAGTTTATCAGATTACAGTCGGTGTCCTGCATAGAAAACCAAACTTATGACCACTCACACTTGTTCTATTCTATAAAGATGGTTTTATTTTACATGCACAGTAATGGGTGTCTTTTATATATTGAATCACACTGACTGGTCACCTTCTCTGGTACTTCTCAGTGACCTAATAAAGTGTCACTGAGTTACTTGGTGTTTTAATTTCTGAAGGCTGCAGTAATCAAAGGGAAGTTGAGAGCACTGTGGTTTTATTGCTAGCACTATTTTACGGACTAGGGTTGTGTAAAAATAAAAAGTGAACTTTTATATCTGGAAAAACGATAAGATGCTTTTGAACAACTCGGCATGTCCACATAACTTGCAGAGTTTTCTATGATGCATGCCTTATAAAGTGTCCAGTATGTGCAAGTTGAGATGGTTGTAAAAGGTTTTACCACAGCTGAAGCCACAAGTGTGCGTGTGAGCAGATGTGTCTCTTGGTATTAGTTTATGTGTTTGGAATCGGTCTCCAATTCTTAAAAAAACAAAACAAAAAAAAAAAACAACCATAAGTGCATATTTGTATATGTAGTTGGAAAAGAAGTACTTGGTTTAAACAATAGTATGTAAATATTGACACTTGGCTTTGATTTGTTTTTTATTGGGTGTTTCACTATTGGCCTTTTCCTGTCCTGTGACACGATTGTGGGTTGTAGCAGTGCATGAAGGAAGACAGCAATGCTGCACATTTGGCTTCAGATTCCCGTTTACACCACATGCTGCCACATATCTCCTGTACTTACTTGCCGCTCATGAAAGTTTTTCACTTTCTGCCTTTGACGAACTGCTAAATCCATGCCCACATTAAACACCCTGAAATTCTGAGTCCAGTAATGGACCCATTTGTCTCCTACTCAACTGGAGACTGTTTACAGTCGTTATTTTATTTTCTTACATTCATCTGAAGTCATGCAGCTGCCTTGTCGCCTTTTGGAGATTTAACATTGTTGAGCGTTGTCATAGCTGCTCAGAGTGTCAGACCGCCATTGTTTAGAAGTATCTTGTAACTGTAACCAGTACCACTCAGGATAGTCTTATACCCAGAGCCACATCCAGTTCGTAAATGCCAGCAGGATTTACAGTTTAATTTGGTGACATTAAATGCAATAACCCTTAGGATGCCCTACTGGAAAAAAAATTTTTTATTTGCACATGAAATGTTCGAGCAGATCCTTGTAATATGACAGACTTTCAACATGATTGGTTTGACGCTCACCGTAAATTGAAAGCAACCACAGCTTTCTTTGTTGATTACATTGAGTTTTAGACTCAGATTTTCAGTGTCTTTGAAATGTCATTCATTTTGTACGTGAAGATTGCTGACATAAAGACATACGGGTGTGTTGACCCCACCGTGTCCACTGCAAACGCAGCGATCCACCCAACGTTACTACAAGATGGTAAATTGCAGTATTTGTGCCATTGTCCTTGTGCAGTCTGCACCTGCAGACCGACGGGATCGGTATGTATGAGCTTTGTATGTACGAGTGTTGTGTAGAGTCTTGCTTCTGACATGGTTCAACATTCAACAGCTGTGTTTTCATCTGGCCTGCTTTTCCTGTATCGTTTGACAATGCTGTACACATGGTCCGAAACAACAACAAAACCTGTTTTGTCTTGGCAATAACTCATCAAGGCTGTAATATATTTTACTTTTCCACCTGGTTTCAGTTTTGCAAACTTTTGTTTGCACTTTTTTGATTGGTTGGAGTTGAAAGCATGTCTCTTAATTATTTTTAATCAATAAAGATTGAGCATATGAGACACCTGATAGCATTTTCTATTCCTTGCTTGTTCTTAATATGCTATGTTGACTGGTAATTTTTTCACAGTATGTCACTGAAGTTTTTTTCTTGACAACTCTTACAATTTTACTCTTAGACCTGTTGGTTGTTTTGCTCTATTGCCTCAATGTTAATGCTGTTTGTATTTTGAGATTGCAGTGAGTGTATTAATAACCAGTGCCTAATTTGTAAAGTGAGAGGTCCCGGAGCGCAGAAGATGGTGGCTCCGGTGCAGAAAAAAAAAGAAGGGCGGGGGGGACTTGCGAACAATGCTGTGCGCTACACCGAAAATAAACTGGGCATGTATTGTAGGCCTAATAACACTAGTCACACCAAATCCAGATAGAGTACAAATTCCTGTTTAATGATGTACAGTGGTCCCTCGTTTATCGCAGGAGTTACGTTCTAAAAATAATCCGCGATAAACGAAATCCGCGAAGTAGCCAGCACTATTTTTTATAATTATTATAGATGTTTTAAGGCTGTAAAACCCCTCACTACACACTTTTCTCAAACAGGCATTAACATTTTCTCACTTTGCTCTCTTGTGTAAACACTCTTTTTTCTTCTGGGCGAGAAGATTATAAACAGACACACACAGAACACAATGCGCAGCTCTCCCTTCGCTCACTGCCTCCGGGGGTACGGATGCGGGACCCGCAAAGAATCCAAGTCCTCTCTCGGTGGTCACGGAGCTCTGCGGCTGTGGTCAACATCCGGATCAAAACTGAGCGTAGCCTGTGGACCTGTTGCCAGATTTGGCGCAATTCCGCACAGCAGACAGGAGGGCGGTATGAGTGGCAATGAGAGCAATCGCATTGATTTTTTTATATATATACATATTTTGTTAGTCAAGAGAGGTGGCGGATCACCGGATCCAGTATAAATAGCTGGCGGAGCCAACGTCAGAGGTTCCGGAGCGTGCTCCGGCTTGCTCCCCCTCAAATTAAGCCCTGTTAATAACTGCTCACCGGGGGCTCTAAAGACTGAGGCAGTATGGAAGTTACTCTTAAGCCCATATCTCACAGAGTGGCGAGTGCTGACGAACGTAGTGATTTTGGGGTTTTGTCAGGGTTCTTAAAAGGTTGCATAACAGTTTGCAAACAGTTGTTAGGGTTGCAAACAGCATTTCTTATCGCAAATAAATTTTGATCATTTTGAACAAAATTTCTTAGCAAATTTATTTCTCCACAAACATTTGTAAAACAGTTGTAAACAGTAACACATGTCGCTGAAGTTCTTTTGGTTTGCAACAACTCTGACCCAAACAGTGCACCTTTTCTTTTTTCTTTTTCTTTTCTTTGCTTCCTCTTTTTTCCTTCTGCAGCAGGATAGCTGCAGCAGCAGCCAGACAAAGCAATTCTTCCTCAAAGGCAGCATCACGTTGGGCTTCTTCCTGACTTAAATTCATTTCCATACAATGAAAGGTTGGATTTCTTGAGTAAACAGGGATTGCTACATCTGGGTGATACCCACGGATGTGTGTTAGTGTGCTGGAGGCCAGCAGGTGTCGCTGTGCACATGGTAGTCAATACGTCTCACTCCCCCGACAGCCAAATGATGCTCTGGCTACTCAGGCCAAAGTCTGGGTTTTAGCTGACTGTTTAGAGCATCTGTATCATCACGACACGCAGCAATGTAAAGCAGCTTATCATCAGCGTAACTCTGCAAGTTTCTGCCATGTCTCCTGATTACCAAATGGCAGCATTTAAACATAAAAAAATTGAACCTAAAACTGAGCCATGGGGGCACTGTCTATATAATAATAGTCAAGTGGCCTCCGTGTGTGTATGCATGCATGCATGCATGTGTATGGCTTCAATCACGGACAAACTGGGGAGAGCTGACATTTGATGCTTGGTATGCATACTGTTGTGCTCAAAGGTTTACATACCCTGACAGAATTTTAGATTTTCTTGGCCATTTTTCAGAGAATATGAATGATAACACAAAACCTTTTACACTTCTGGTTAGTAGTTGTGTGAAGCCATTTATTGTCAAACAGCTGTTTACATACCCCATTTCTTAATGCTGTGTATTGCCCCCTTTAACATCAATGACAGCTTGGAGTCTTTTGTGGTAGTTGTGTGTGAGGCTCTTTCTTTTCTCTGATGATAAAGCTGCCCATTCTTCTCAGCAAAATGCCTCCAGTTCCTGTAAATTCCTGGGCTGTCTTGCATGAACTGCATGTTTGAGATCTCCCCAGAGTGGCTCAATGATATTGAGATCACGAGACTGAGTGGGCCACTCCAGAACTTTCACGTTATTCTGCTGTAGCCAATGATAGGTTGACTTGGCCTAGTGTTTTGGATCATTGTTATGTTGGGACATCCAAGTACATCCCATGCACATCTTCCGGGCTGATGAGTGCCAATTTTTCCCCAGTATTTTTTGATAACATGCTGCATTCATCCTGTCATCAAGTTTGACCAAGTTTCCTGTGCCTTTGTAGCTAAGACATTAGCAGTCCACCTCCGCGCTTCACTGTAGGAAGGGTGTAACTTTCATCTTAAGCCTTGTTGACTCCTCTCCAAATGTAACATTCAGTGATGCCGGTAACGCGTTACTTAGTAACGCGTTACTTAGTAACGCGTTACTCTAATCTGACCACTTTTTTTTAGTAACGAGTAATCTAACGCGTTAATCTTTCCAAATCGGTAATCAGATTAAAGTTACTTCTTCATGTCACTGTGCGTTACTATTATTTTTCATTGTGGGTCGATAACAGCATTAAACTTAGTCTGTGGGCAGGAGGTCGGGGTTCGACTGAACTGCCCACTTTCAGTGAGCTGTGAGCTTTTAATCCGCGGTTTTTTGCAGCTGCTCGACTCGTCCTCACCTCTTAAAGCACGGTGATCAGCACACCTGCACTGAGCTTTACAAAGACATTTTTATACTGTTTTTTCCTCCTTTATTTAGAGCTGAGCTGAGCCGCTCTGTATCTGCACGTTAAAAACAGCTGATCCTCCGCGACGCGTCAACAACTAACACTATTTTCCACTCAAATGCACCTAAACTCTCTTTCTGAGGACCACATGATGTGAAAACACAATAAAACTTTCTTACCTGTAAATCTGGTCACGTTTTCTGCATAAATAAATGTTATCCATTCTTTGTGCTCAAACGCCAAAGTAGGGGCGAATCCAGATGGAATGGGGGCGTGGGGCAGGGATGTGCCCCCCCACAACACCCCTAGATTAAAGGTCCAGTTTTGAAGCCTTTTTTTACTACAACTACTAATACTACTTAAAATAATATTAATTTCGACAAGTAAAAATTTAGAGAGAATTTAAATGTTAGAAAAATGCTAGAATTTAATAGTTACATTTATAAACAATGTAGGTTTGAAATTGCAAGTTTTACTGTTACAGTGCTGTCAACAGTTAAATATGAGGTCAAGAAAGACGTCTTTATTTTACTTTTTATAAAACAAGTATTTATTTTCATTGAAGTCAAGAAAGGGTGACTATAAAGTAAGTTTTGGCAAAACAGGTATCATTGTCATGTTGAGGTGGCAGAGGGTTGTTGTCGGCAGCTGGGAAAGTAACTAAAAAAGTAACTAGTAATCTAATTTAGTTACTTATACAATTGAGTAATCAGTAAAGTAACTAAGTTACTTTTTCAAGGAGTAATAAGTAATTGGATTACTTTTTCAAAGTAACTGTGGCAACACTGGTAACATTTGTGGTTGTGGCCAGAAAGTTGAATTTTGGTCTCATCACTCCAAATGAATTTGTTCTGTCTGTTGTTTGGCATATTGTAAGCAGAATACTTTGTGGCATTTGTATAGCAATGGCTTTCTTCTGGCGACTCGACTATCTAGCCCATTTTCCTTCAAGTGCATCCTTATTGTGCTTCTTGAAACAGTCACAACACTTTTTTCAGAGTTCTGCATTTCAGCTAGTGTTTTTTATCATTCAGTTTTTTTAACTCATTTTCCCTTTTAAAAAAAATAAAGAGAAACTTAACAAAAAGCACCCAATTTACACAACAAAAAGATACACAACAATAAAATAATGATATAACAAAATAATCAACGGCACAATCATGGTATTTTGATGTCAGCAGAGTCTTGCTTTTTCAGAAATGGCACGAAATATATCCACATTTTGTTGGCTTTGTACTGGACATTATGTACTTTTGGAGGTGAATGTCTTGTGTGCCGCGGTCTCCGACATCAGTTTAATCCAGTCCTCGAGTTTGGGTCTATGAGGACTCTTCCAGATGCGTAGGATTGAAATGGCGGCCTCTATAAACGTAGCCACCAAAAATCCGAACACTCCTTTTGAAGATGAATGGGGCATGAAAGACTTGTCTCCCACCAGGCACAACTGCGGTACTGCTGGGACAGTTACCCCAGTCCATTTTTCCAGGTTTTTGATAACCTCCATCCACAATGTAATAGTGAGGATTCCCAGAAACAGTGGTATGTTTCAATATCTGTGCCACATTTCCAACAAATATTACTCTGTAGTAATCCCATTTTGAACAACTTTGATGGTGTAAAATAATATTGATGTATCATTTTGTAATGGATAAATTTGCTTTTAGCATCTCTAGTTGCCCAGCCTATATTTGAAATTATATTACACCACATCTCTTTGTTGATTTCAGTTTGTAAATCCTTTTGCCGGGTCGATCTTAAACCATTATATAATGTACATTAATTACTCAAAAGCTTCATATAAAACAGTGATGCTTATTGTAGTTTACCTTGTCTATTCAGCCATTCCTGTAATATACTGTCTTTCTGTACCTGATTTAAGACAAACACAGAGCCCACACTATTCCTAATCTGTAAATATTTCCAGAAATCCCCTTTGTCAACCAAGTTTAAATGTTTCTTTTAACATGCTAAATTACATAAAATTATCCTCTTGACAAAGTTTTTGACAGTTTTTTTTAATTTGGCACACAAAATATTCAAATAGAAAAAAATGAACAATTCCACAAACAAACACAGACAAAACTAGTGAGTCCGAAAGGGTGTGGGCTGAAGCAAAGCTTATTAGCGCCCACCCCTGCTAGTACAAGTCCAACAATTCTAATCAGTCATATTTACATAAATATAAATTCACTACTACATGTCGACACACAGACATACACATCAATATACTATTCACTTATAATTATATTTATATAGTACCAGATCATAAGAAAGTCGAATCAAGGCACTTTACGCCAGTAATGACTAACCTTACCAACCCCCAGAGCAAGCACTAGGCAACTGTGGTGAGGAAAAACTCCCTATAAGGAAGAAACCTCAAGCAGACCAGGCTCTTGGGGGTGACCCTCTGCTTGGGCTGTGCCATATATACCTATATACATACTTATATACTTTACAAACATAAATATATACATACATATACACAGCCACTTATATACATATACACCTACCCATATCTATATATCTACATACGCATATACATACCCACACATTCAAATATACAATAAGTCCCACTTATAAATTGAACATTCCATATAAATCAAATTATATTTGCTTCTTTATGATACTTAGACATAATGTTCTTTTTGAGTAGTTTCTTAAATCTCACTAAGGTACTACTCATTCTAACCTCTGTTGAACATTTGTTCCATTTCCTCACCCCAACCACAGACACACAAAAACCCTTTACATTTGTTCTTACTGGTGGTTTCATAAAAATTGCACAACCTCTTAAACTATATCTGGATTCCCTCAATCGGAACAGACTCTGGACATGTCTCGGTAAGGCTTGGTTTTTCGCTCGAAATAAAGTTTGAATTGTAATGTAATCGACCAAATCAATGAATTTTAATAAATTTAAAGACACAAATAGAGAATGAGTTGGTTCACAATATTGTTTATTGCAGATGATTCGTATGGCTCGTTTTTGCAAAAGGAATATTGGATTGGTATTTGATTTGTAAGTGTTTCCCCATGACTCAACACAATATGTCATATATGGTACCATCAGAGAATGATATAAAGTAAGTAACCCTTCTTGCGGCAGTAGGTCTTTGACTTTATACAAAATGGCTATAGTTTTTGACAATTTTGATTTCACATAATTTATGTGGTTTCCAGCTAAGTTTATTATCAATTATAACACCTAAAAATTTATTCTCTGTTACTAACTCAATTTCCTTATTGTTTATAGTTAAATTTTTACATTTGGGTGCCTGTTTATTTCCAAATATAATACATTTAGTTTTCCCAAGGTTGAGTGACAACTTATTAGCGTCAAACCAAACCTTAAATTTTTCCAGTTCTTTCTCCACTATGTCCAGAAGCTGTTCAAGATTTTCACCGCTACAGAACACAGTTGTATCATCCGCAAAAAGGACACATCTCAGTGAACTCGACACCCAACTTATATCATTTATATAGATTATAAACAACAAAGGACCCAGCACTGAGCCCTGCGGCACCCCACATGTGACATCCCTGAGTTCAGAATTTGTGTTATTGAATTGAACATACTGAAATCTGCCTTGTAAATAACTAGCTATCCATTCATATGCCAGACCTCTGATTCCATATTTCTGCAGTTTACTTAATAGTATTCCATGGTTAATTGTGTCAAACGCTTTCTGTAAATCAAAAAAACACCTATTGTGTATTGTTTATTATCAATTGCAGTTGCTATACTTTCCACAAAGTCCATCAAAGCATGTGATGTAGTTCGAGACCTTCTGAATCCATATTGTTCTTCACAAATGATGTTGTGCTTCAGTAAATAATCATTTAATCTTTTAGCAAATATTTTTTCCAAAATTTTGGAAAATTGTGGCAGGAGTGATATAGGTCTATAATTAGAAAATGTGTGTTTGTCACCAGTTTTAAACAGAGGAATTACTTTGGCTATTTTCATTTGAGAAGGAAATTTACCAGTACTTAGTGACATATTGCAAATATAATTGAACGGTTTTACTATACAATCAATAACTTTTTTTAATAAAGCCATATCCAAATTATTAAAATCAGTCGATTTCTTACTTTTTGAACCATGAACCAGATCAAGTATTTCCCATTTCCCTTTAATTACTGCGAAAACACCACAAAGGATGAAAACAGACAAACTACATAAGCATTTTGAGTGGAAGCCTGTTAATGATGACGAAACAATGCATGGACGGAGACCTCCGTCCTTCTTGCCCACAAAAAAGAAACCTGCACCTAACGAGGATGAAGAATTTCGGATTAGCCCGGCAGCTAATGAGTCCTGGATGTATGTCTCCATTGATTCGCGTTCAGGATGTGAGAGGTTGTACAGTCTGCTGGACGGGTACTCAGTGCCTGGAACCAAATCAATGGCACAATCATACGGTTGATGCGGGGGCAGGGTGAGTGCCAGATCCTTGCTGAAGACGTCAGCAAGGTCATGATACTCAACTGGCACCTCCGTAAGATTTGGGGGGACTCTGACCTCCTCTTTAACTTCATCGCCGGGTGGCACTGAGGATCTTAAACACTCCCGGTGGCAGGTTTCGCTCCATTGAGCCACAACCCCAGACGGCCAATCAATCCGGGGATTGTGCTTAACCATCCATGGAAATCCCAAAATAATTCTGGAGGTAGAAGGTGTTACAAAGAACACAATCTCCTCCCTGTGATTTCCAGAGACAACCAAAGTTAAAGGCTGTGTCTGGTGTGTGATTTCTGGTAGTAGGGTGCCATCTAGTGCCCGCACCTTCAATGGTGAAGGAACGGCCACCAGAGGGAGCCCTACCTCCTTAGCCCACCTATTGTCCAGTAGGTTCCCTTCCGACCCCGTGTCGATCAGTGCTGGAGCGGTAAGGGTTAAATCCCCACAGAGGATCGTGACTGGGAGTCGTGCGCATTTGCGTGGGACACTCGTATGGTTAGTATGACTCACTCTTAGCCCAGTCTCTAAGGTTGAGCCTTGTTGTTTAACCAACTGGTGCCCCTTATTCTGCGCATGCTCATTCGAGCCGCAGTAAACACACTCTCCACGTGCCAGTCTCCTTTGTTTTTCCTTTTTTGTCACTTTTGCCCTGCTCATTTCCATAGCAACGTCAGCAGGGGGAGCTGGTGTAACGCGGAGAGCCCTGGCTTTGGAGCAGGGAGAGGACGGCACTAACTCAGATCTGGATGGGAGAGGGACAGCGCGCACCCGGCCATGCCCTTCGTCTTGCTCCCGCTTAAATTCCTCTAACCGATTGTCTAAGCGAATAACCAGATCAATAAGCCTATCTAAATCCCGCGGCTGATCCTTAGCCACCAGATGCTCCTTTAGGGCCAGAGACAGCCCGTTTACAAAGGCGGCGCGGAGTGCTACTGAGTTCCAACCGCCCCTCGCTGCCGCAACACGGAAGTCAATTGCGTACTCAGCTGCACTCCGGCGTCCCTGTCTCATTGACAGCAGCATATTTGAAGCGGACTCGCCTCTATTGGGATGATCGAAATTCCCTGATAAACCCAGTATATGTCGAAAGGAGCTGTGAGTCCTGCTCCCAGAGCGCCATAGCCCAGGTGCATGCCCTGCCCCAAAGCAAATTAATTACGTAAGCCACCCGGCTGTGGTCTGACGCGTACATCACGGGCCGTTGCGAAAAAATGAGCGCGCACTGCATCAAGAAGTCCGCGCATGTTTCGACACACCCCCATACGGTTCCGGGGGGCTAATGCCTGTTAATGATGACGAAACAGTTTTTGAACAAAATGCTGCTTGTTGGCTGTAAGATGGTGTTAGTTTGACACTGTTCCCTGGGTGTGATGAGCCAAACAGAACCGCTTTAGATCACAGCTCCTCCGCGGGCTGTGGACCCTCCCGTAGCCGGTGAGAAAATATATGCTTTTTTTCCCTCCTGCGTTGAAACTGGAAGTGAGTTTACAAGCGCGCTCATTGGTCGGTTGTGGATGGGCGTATATGCTCGCATATTTACTTTATTGAACCAACGGTTGGGCGTATAGCCACTCTCTTCTAAGAAGTAATCATAACAGTTGTTGTCTTCTACCAAGCTGCTTGCTTGTTGTCCTGTAGTCCATCCCAGCCTTGTGCAGGTCAACAGTTTTGTCCCTGGTGTGCTTAGACAGCTCTTTGGTCTTGGCTATGGTGGACAGGTTGGAGTGTGATTGATTGTGTGAACAGGTGTCTTTTATACAGGTAACAAGTTCAAACAGGTGCAATTAATACGGGTAAAGAGTGCAGAATAAGAGGACTTCTTAAAGAAAAATTAACAGGTCTGTATGAGCCATAATTCTTGCTGGTTGGTAGGTGTTCAAATACTTATTTGCAGCAGTAACATACAAATAAATTATTAAAAAATCATACGTTGTGATTTCCGGATTTTTTTTTTTTTTTTTTAGATTATGTCTGTCACCAGTGGACATGCACCTAAGATGAAAATTTCAGACCCCTCCATGATTTCTAAGTGGGAGAACTTGCAAAACCGCAGGGTGTTCAAATACTTCTTTTCCTCACTGTGTGTGTGTGTGTGTGTGTGTGTGTGTATATATATACGAGGTCTGTGATATAAAAAGCAGTCCTTTTTATTTTTTTCAAAAAATAAATGGATTTGATTCATATGTTTTTAGGTCAGATAAGCTTGAACCCTCGTGCGCATGCGTGAGTTTTGTCATGCCTGTCGGTGACGTCATTCGCCTGTGGGCAGGCTTTGAGTGAGGTGTGGACTCCCCCTCCCGTCGGAATGTCTTTGTCTGAGACGCTGCAGGGAGATGGCGCGCGTTGCCTTATCAAATTTTTTCAGGACCTGTGAGGGATATCCGTGTGGATACTATTCGAGAAATTCAGCTGGTTTTCGGTGTAAAGTTTAACGGCTGATGAGAGATTGTGGAGTTTCTTTCGCTTTAAGGACAGCCCACAAAGCGGATCGGCGCGGCGCGGTCGGAGGTGGCGTCCCTCTGGCTGTTTCGAGCTGAAAACATCCTAATTTAAAGCTCTGTTCACCCAGGACGTCGTCAGAGAACAGAGAAGTTTCAGAAGAAGCCGACATCAGGAGTTTACCCGGACATTCCACTGTTAAAGGAGATTTTGTAATGAAAGAACGTGCGGACGAATTTGCTGAGTCGTTTCCGTGACGATGTGGCAAATCTGTGTGCGCCGCGACATGAAAAACACCTCCGTGCTGAAAACCATTTGTAAAATTCAGGCGGCTTTTGATGGCTTTCAACAAGTGAGTATCTGAGAAATTGTTTAACAGCTTGGGCATGTTCCAACTTGTCCGTTAAGCTTTCCAACGGAGGTGTTTTTCCTGTGGCGACCCCCTGTGGTCGGGTCCGGCCCGACATGCAAATCTGCCCGCACGTTCTTTCATTACAAAATCTCCTTTAACAGTGGAATGTCCGGGTAAACTCCTGATGTCGGCTTCTTCTGAAACTTCTCTGTTATCTCATGACGTCTTGGGTCCACAGAGCCTGAAATGTGGAAGTTTTCAGCTTGAAACAGCGAGACGACGCCTCCTCGGAGCACAGATCAGCGTCAGGCGCCGTGGGCCGTCCTTACGGCGACAGTAAAACTCCAAAATCTCTCATCAGCCGTTAAACTTTTCACAGAAAACCAGCTGAATTTATCGAATGGTGTCCACTCAGTTGTGCCTTATAGGTTTTGAAAAAAATTTTATCAAACAAAGCAGCAGTCTCTGAGCCATTCCTAAACAATGAAAAAACGACGAGAGGGTGGGCCACTCCCCACTCAAAGACTGCCCACAGGCGAATGACGTAACCGACAGGCGTGAAAAAACTCTTGCATGCCCACGAGGGTTCAAGCATGTCTGATGTAATCACACGTGATTCAAATACATATAGTTTTTGAAAAAAATAATAAGGTCCGTTACTTTTCTCACAGACCTCGTGTATATATATATATATATATATATATATATATATATAAAGACTTAGAATGTTTGTTCGTATTGATTAATCAAACGAAATACTTTGCATATAATCATTCCATTTTATTGATATGTGCTCCTTGCAACTGATGTGTGTAAGTAAATCTTTTTACATTACCAAAATGTTGATGTTGAAATATTCTGTTTTAACCAAATTGAGTGTTTAAGTGTCTATTAATACTGTGTATCCATTTGAATGTTTTAGGACAAATAGTTGCCAAAATAGTTAATGTGTTAAATAGTTGAATCATATCTGTCTGCCCTCTGAGGACATGAAGATTTCTGTGAGATTCTACACCCTAAATGGGCGGAGTTTGGTGATGTCAGTCCCCCTTTAAAAAGAACAGAGTCTTTTCTGCCCTTCTCCATGCTCTCTCTCTTCTGCTGGCAGCTCCTTTCTTGGAGCGCTCTGTAACTGTCTTTGCTTCTCTTAATGTTAATTTTTATTTTTGGCCAAGGCCCCATTGCTAAGATAAGCTAAGCTACCACGTGGCATTCATTCATTCTTTAATTTTGACAAATCTAAAGTTTAACCTGACCCTTTAAAGTTCGTCAAGTCTTTAGAATTTTTAAGAGAACTTCTGAGCTGAGCCTTTCAAATTAAGAGTGAATTTACAGAAAAGCGACTTTTCCTTTTCATTATAATTTTTCAACGCTTTTAAAGTATTACTTTTTCAAAATTCACGAAGATTTTTAATCTGGCTCCAACAAAATTTTTAAAAGCTATCAGAAACCATTTTCAACAAACGCCTTCCACAACCTCTGCGGTCCAGCAGCTGATGACGGAGCTGATTTCAAACCTGACTGCAAGCAGCCATCCTGTTGGTAAAGCCAGCCGACCTAGGCCGTTGGGGATCACATGGGGAAACACTGTGTTAACCCCTTACCCAAGTGAGCACGCTGCAGAACCTACATCAACAACGGACGGACGGGCCGTCGAACCACCTTTTCAACAGACCAGCTAAGTGACCCAGTTAAAGTTTCCAGGAAAAAGGGTTTGTTGTCAATGGATACAGGTGGCTCCTTTTTAAACATATTCATGTTTAATATTTTTCTTAATAATTGGCTTCAAAATTCATCACTAAATTCCAATCAGATTTATTTACTTAAAAGTCTTTAAGCTTTATCTCTCTTTCTTCCAACATCTCATGAGTAAGAAAACTTTCCTTGAATGAACTTATTTTAATCACTGTCCATAAGATGCCAGTAAAAGGTTCATTTCTTGTATAAATTGTAAATATTTCTGCTGTGGTTCATTTTGTGTTCAGAAGAAAACCCTTGGTCAACTGTATCGTGTGAATTCAAACTTCAGATCAAAGACTGATTAAATTGAGACTGATTAATTGATTTTTGGCTGATAAATTAATGAATGTTTAAAGTACCTATGCTATAAATAGGTGGTGCCCCGAGTAATAATTACATAATAAGTATTAAACCCTAAATTCTTAATTATTTTGGTGACTCATCAGATGGGCCTAATCCGATCTAATTAAATTTGGGAGGTTAACTACTTACTCTGCTACATCTTTATGGTTCCCCATTGCATGGCCTGAATATCTGTAAATTTATTAAACACTACATTTTTATGGTGCCTGCGTGTGACGTTTTATTCAATAAAGAAATGTTACATTATAGTGGTGCCCCTGGTGTGAAGCAGCATAAAGATTTAAATAAAAATGCTACATCTTTGCAGATGTAGCTTTTTGTAGTAGATATGCAGTTCTATCCTCTACAAACAGAGAAGAGGTGGTTCTAGAAGAATCCGCTCTATCCTCTGCAGGCAAAGGAGAATTTGGACAAATTAACTTTGGACAAGTTATTTAAATTAACAACACGTCTGAAGTTTTATAAAGTTAAAATATCAGATATATGTTTTAGTTTTAAAGTACTACACTAATTTTGAAGGTTTTAGTATGGACATGCTGTGTCCAGATGCATTATGGGTATCTCAGTACATTCATGACAGGAGAAATGCATTTGAAACGCTCTGATCAGGCTCCACACAGACAATAGCATTAAACTCTTTGTATATTGTGCCTAAACTCTTGTGAATATATTCTTTGGCTTTATAGACGTTATTGTGTTTGTTTTATGTAAAAATGCCAGAAGAAGCCCAGGTTGTTTCTCAAAGCAGAAAAGTCTGTTAAATTGTGATTCAGGCCGTGATTCTATGCGTCAAAATGCATAGAACACTGCCATGTACTGGCGACCAGTTATATCACAGTGTTGTCGACCGCAGGATTTTAAAATTATCTGTAGGTTTACAAAACCTGAGGGAGACGACACACGTGGAGATTAAAAAAAAAAAAAATCAGATCTGACAGGTGTGTGGTGTCAGCCACATGGTAAAAACAACACACACGAACATTCCCAGGTCAAGCACCTCACTTTCTGATTGGCTGCATGTCACATTTAGCTCCTCACGTTCTTCTTAACACACCATACATGGCAGGAATATCTGATAAGATTATGTTTAGCGTCATCACGATTGTTGAGGCGTCCTTAAGCTTGTCGGAAGGGGAAGATTGGGTCAGATATCGGCCTAATTATCTTGCCATGTGAACCAGGCTTGATGTCATGGCGCCTCATGGAGCGACTAATTGATCTGTTGTAACACCGCACCGAACATGTTTTCACTATTATTTGATTGCTTTGTGCGACTGACATCGTTATTCAAGCATTCAAAAGCCGATTCCTATCGCCACACAATTCCAACCACACACGAGAAAGTTTTTTTGACAGTTCTTGTTATTGAAAGAAACCTTGTCACCCTAACCAGATAGAGTTGTGATGTCGTCATGCGTGCGCTTAGGTGCTGTCTAGCAGGATCTTGAAAAATTCTTTCTTTTTTATATACAAATGAAAAAAATGACATATTTTACAAAAGCACATTTATCTGTAAACACCAACACATGCAACACAGTGCAGAGTAGCTACCTAAACTCTGTAAGGGAGATAGAGTATCTCATCAATAGTTTTACATCCTCATTGAAGACAACTTTGGATGCTGTAGCTCCTCTGAAAAAGAGAGCTTTAAATCAGAAGTGTCTGACTCCGTGGTATAACTCACAAACTTGTAGCTTAAAGCAGATAACCCGTAAGTTGGAGAGGAAATGGCGTCTCACTAATTTAGAAGATCTTCACTTAGCCTGGAAAAAGAGTCTGTTGCTCTATAAAAAAGCCCTCCGTAAAGCTAGGACATCTTTCTACTCATCACTAATTGAAGAAAATAAGAACAACCCCAGGTTTCTTTTCAGCACTGTAGCCAGGCTGACAAAGAGTCAGAGCTCTATTGAGCTGAGTATTCCATTAACTTTAACTAGTAATGACTTCATGACTTTCTTTGCTAACAAAATTTTAACTATTAGAGAAAAAATTACTCATAACCATCCCAAAGACGTATCGTTATCTTTGGCTGCTTTCAGTGATGCCGGTATTTGGTTAGACTCTTTCTCTCCGATTGTTCTGTCTGAGTTATTTTCATTAGTTACTTCATCCAAACCATCAACATGTTTATTTGACCCCATTCCTACCAGGCTGCTCAAGGAAGCCCTACCATTATTTAATGCTTCGATCTTAAATATGATCAATCTATCTTTGTTAGTTGGCTATGTACCACAGGCTTTTAAGGTGGCAGTAATTAAACCATTACTTAAAAAGCCATCACTTGACCCAGCTATCTTAGCTAATTATAGGCCAATCTCCAACCTTCCTTTTCTCTCAAAAATTCTTGAAAGGGTAGTTGTAAAACAGCTAACTGATCATCTGCAGAGGAATGGTCTATTTGAAGAGTTTCAGTCAGGTTTTAGAATTCATCATAGTACAGAAACAGCATTAGTGAAGGTTACAAATGATCTTCTTATGGCCTCGGACAGTGGACTCATCTCTGTGCTTGTTCTGTTAGACCTCAGTGCTGCTTTTGATACTGTTGACCATAAAATTTTATTACAGAGATTAGAGCATGCCATAGGTATTAAAGGCACTGCGCTGCGGTGGTTTGAATCATATTTGTCTAATAGATTACAATTTGTTCATGTAAATGGGGAATCTTCTTCACAGACTAAAGTTAATTATGGAGTTCCACAAGGTTCTGTGCTAGGACCAATTTTATTCACTTTATATATGCTTCCCTTAGGCAGTATTATTAGACGGTATTGCTTAAATTTTCATTGTTACGCAGATGATACCCAGCTTTATCTATCCATGAAGCCAGAGGACACACACCAATTAGCTAAACTGCAGGATTGTCTTACAGACATAAAGACATGGATGACCTCTAATTTCCTGCTTTTAAACTCAGATAAAACTGAAGTTATTGTACTTGGCCCCACAAATCTTAGAAACATGGTGTCTAACCAGATCCTTACTCTGGATGGCATTACCCTGACCTCTAGTAATACTGTGAGAAATCTTGGAGTCATTTTTGATCAGGATATGTCATTCAAAGCGCATATTAAACAAATATGTAGGACTGCTTTTTTGCATTTACGCAATATCTCTAAAATTAGAAAGGTCTTGTCTCAGAGTGATGCTGAAAAACTAATTCATGCATTTATTTCCTCTAGGCTGGACTGTTGTAATTCATTATTATCAGGTTGTCCTAAAAGTTCCCTAAAAAGCCTTCAGTTAATTCAAAATGCTGCAGCTAGAGTACTGACGGGGACTGGAAGGAGAGAGCATATCTCACCCATATTGGCCTCTCTTCATTGGCTTCCTGTTAATTCTAGAATAGAATTTAAAATTCTTCTTCTTACTTATAAGGTTTTGAATAATCAGGTCCCATCTTATCTTAGGGACCTCGTAGTACCATATCACCCCAATAGAGCGCTTCGCTCTCAGACTGCAGGCTTACTTGTAGTTCCTAGGGTTTGTAAGAGTAGAATGGGAGGCAGAGCCTTCAGCTTTCAGGCTCCTCTCCTGTGGAACCAGCTCCCAATTCAGATCAGGGAGACAGACACCCTCTCTACTTTTAAGATTAGGCTTAAAACTTTCCTTTTTGCTAAAGCTTATAGTTAGGGCTGGATCAGGTGACCCTGAACCATCCCTTAGTTATGCTGCTATAGACGTAGACTGCTGGGGGGTTCCCATGATGCACTGTTTCTTTCTCTTTTTGCTCTGTATGCACCACTCTGCATTTAATCATTAGTGATCGATCTCTGCTCCCCTCCACAGCATGTCTTTTTCCTGGTTCTCTCCCTCAGCCCCAACCAGTCCCAGCAGAAGACTGCCCCTCCCTGAGCCTGGTTCTGCTGGAGGTTTCTTCCTGTTAAAAGGGAGTTTTTCCTTCCCACTGTAGCCAAGTGCTTGCTCACAGGGGGTCGTTTTGACCGTTGGGGTTTTACATAATTATTGTATGGCCTTGCCTTACAATATAAAGCGCCTTGGGGCAACTGTTTGTTGTGATTTGGCGCTATATAAAAAAAATTGATTGATTGATTGATTGATGTTGCATTGATTCACTTGTATTGGTTTTTACATAGAAGGAATGAATCAACCAATCAGTATGAGTGGAGGCTTAGTATACCCATACTACCTTTGGGCTTCTGTGTGTTAATGTTCAAATCTTCAGAATTAGTACATTATTTTAAAATTAACAGATATGTGTTATATACAGTGGTGGGCACAGATAACCAAAAAATTAACTTCGATAACAGATAATCAGATAACTGAAAAGTTATCTTTGATAAAGATAAAGCTCCTCCCCTAACCCCGCCCCAAGCACCGCCTCCAAGCCCTACCTCCCCTCCCACCCGGGTCTAATATTTTAATGTCATTTTATTTCATGAATTAAAGAATGATTAAAAATACCTAGATCTTTTTAATGTATTAAATTCTGAAATAATTAAACATAAATCAGTGTCTATTATCTAATACCCCTTTAATATTTTTAATTCTTAAATTAAAGCGCCTCCTTTTATGGTTTTTTAATGCCTCAATTAAAGAAGGAATAAAAAATACCGTATCTTATGCATAATTATGGGAGGTTTTCTTCAATTTAGTGATTAAACACGAATATTTTAATACGCCTTTAATATTTCTTAATTCTTAAATTATCGCGTTTCCTTTTCTGTTTTTTTAATTCGTAAATTAAAGAAGGGAAACAAATAGCCGTCTCTCTCGGGTGTAAGTCTTTGCAGCAAGACGGTCAAATACCCACGCATAGAGCTGCTCGCGGAAACATGACCCCACGGCTGTAATACCTGTTGCAGACGCTAGCTGTGTCTGTGTGTGCGTGCGTGCGTGTGTGCGTGTGTGTGTGTGTGTGTGTGTGTGTCAGGCCAGATGGTCTTTTATAACATAGTAGAGAAGCGTTCGTCACGCTTGTTTGAAGGCTGAAAAAACAAAGCTCCTTCTCACCCACGCCAAATGGTGTTTCTTTTAAGATATTAGCCGATCGATCATGGTGCGCGGGACACCCGCTGATCGGAGATGCTGCCCCGAGGTGATGAACCCGAAAAATCAACAAACTTTGGTCTCACTCACGCCAAATGGTGTTTCTTTTAAGATATTAGCCGATCGATCATGGTGCGCGGGACACCCGCTGATCGGAGATGCTGCCCCGAGGTGATGAACCCGAAAAATCAACAGACTTTGGTCTCACTCACGTCCCTGGGAAGGAGTCACCGCGCATTTCCACTACGACCGGTGAAGAGTGAAGATGCCTGGACCCCCAGCTATGGGTATAAAATAGATTAAATTTGCGGAAAAAAAAATCCTGAAAAACCATGTTGTTTAATTAAGTTTTCTTGTCTTCGAGCAGAGTGCGAAAACCGCATCAGCTTTCAGGGTAAGTGATTTAAGTAATCTGTTTTGATAGAAATGACTGTTTTTAAATGATGCACGCCGTCTGAAACTGTCTTTTTTTCTAGACAAAACCACGCAGACGGTCCAGAGCGCGTTCGGACCCGTCCTCGGTAATATATTTGAAATATTACAGAATATCCGCTTGCGAGGGTGGTGCTTTGTATTCATTTATTTGTTAATTCTAGAAATCAAGTCAGAGCCCCCTGAAGAAGTTCGAAGGCTGGAAGCCCCGACTTCACCACGCAGATGTAAGTACAGCGATCGAAATTAAATCAATCAATCAATCAATCAATTTTTTTTTAGATTAGGCTTAAAACTTTCCTTTTTGCTAAAGCTTATAGTTAGGGCTGGATCAGGTGACCCTGAACCATCCCTTAGTTATGCTGCTATAGACTTAGACTGCTGGGGGGTTCCCATGATACACTGAGTGTTTCTTTCTCTTTTTGCTCTGTATGCACCACTCTGCATTTAATCATTAGTGATTGATCTCTGCTCCCCTCCACAGCATGTCTTTTTCCTGGTTCTCTCCCTCAGCCCCAACCAGTCCCAGCAGAAGACTGCCCCTCCCTGAGCCTGGTTCTGCTGGAGGTTTCTTCCTGTTAAAAGGGAGTTTTTCCTTCCCACTGTCGCCAAGTGCTTGCTCACAGGGGGTCATTTTGACCATTGGGGTTTTTACGTAATTATTGTATGGCCTTGCCTTACAATATAAAGCGCCTTGGGGCAACTGTTTGTTGTGATTTGGCGCTATATAAATAAAATTGATTGAATTGATTGATTGATTGATTTCCAAACACTCCACAAAATCTCAACAAAAATAAATTTAAGAAATATTACAATTTGAAAACAAATGCACCCGAATGCGATGACAGCTGCAACTGCTTAATGCTAACTTTTAACATTGAAAATACCATAGACATGCTAACACGTTAGCATCGGGATCCGGATCGTGATCTGGATCACCACTAAAATTTAATAACTTGTTCCTCTTGTCATTTCCAACCACTCCACAAAATTTCATCAAAATCCGTTCAAAACTTTTTGAGTTATCCTGCTGACAGACAGACAAACAAACGCGACCGAAAACATAACCTCCTTGGCGGAGGTAATAAACCCTTTAAAGTCTTTATAAGTGTAAATTGAATTCTGAGTTTTTTGTGTCTCTCACGGTTCACGAACACTCGAGGAACACTTCCAGGTCCTTTGGGACATGGGGAAGGGTATTATCCTCAACAAAATTGGTGACCCCAATGTGATTGTGAGTCACACATTTATTCTTAAAAGAAATTGTAATTGTGTTTTATTACACTCAACAAAAATATAAACGCAACACTTTTGGTTTTGCTCCCATTTTGTATGAGATGAACTCAAAGATCTAAAACTTTTTCCACATACACAATATCACCATTTCCCTCAAATACTGTTCACAAACCAGTCTAAATCTGTGATAGTGAGCACTTCTCCTTTGCTGAGATAATCCATCCCACCTCACAGGTGTGCCATATCAAGATGCTGATTAGACACCATGATTAGTGCACAGGTGTGCCTTAGACTGCCCACAATAAAAGGCCACTCTGAAAGGTGCAGTTTTATCACACAGCACAATGCCACAGATGTCACAAGATTTGAGGGAGTGTGCAATTGGCATGCTGACAGCAGGAATGTCAACCAGAGCTGTTGCTCGTGTATTGAATGTTCATTTCTCTACCATAAGCCATCTCCAAAGGCGTTTCAGAGAATTTGGCAGTACATCCAACCAGCCTCACAACCGCAGACCACGTGTAACCACACCAGCCCAGGACCTCCACATCCAGCATGTTCACCTCCAAGATCGTCTGAGACCAGCCACTCGGACAGCTGCTGAAACAATCGGTTTGCATAACCAAAGAATTTCTGCACAAACTGTCAGAAACCATCCCAGGGAAGCTCATCTGCATGCTCGTCGTCCTCATCGGGGTCTCGACCTGACTCCAGTTCGTCGTCGTAACCGACTTGAGTGGGCAAATGCTCACATTCGCTGGCGTTTGGCACGTTGGAGAGGTGTTCTCTTCACGGATGAATCCCGGTTCACACTGTTCAGGGCAGATGGCAGACAGCGTGTGTGGCGTCATGTGGGTGAGCGGTTTTCTGATGTCAATGTTGTGGATCGAGTGGCCCATGGTGGGGTTATGGTATGGGCAGGCGTCTGTTATGGATGAAGAACACAGGTGCATTTTATTGATGGCATTTTGAATGCACAGAGATACCGTGACGAGATCCTGAGGCCCATTGTTGTGCCATACATCCAAGAACATCACCTCATGTTGCAGCAGGATAATGCACGGACCCATGTTGCAAGGATCTGTACACAATTCTTGGAAGCTGAAAATGTCCCACTTCTTGCATGGCCGGCATACTCACCAGACATGTCACCCATTGAGCATGTTTGGGATGCTCTGGACCGGCGTATACGACAGCGTGTACCAGTTCCTGCCAATATCCAGCAACTTTGCACAGCCATTGAAGAGGAGTGGACCAACATTCCACAGGCCACAATTGACAACCTGATCAACTCTATGGGAAGGAGATGTGTTGCACTGCATGAGGCAAATGGTGGTCACACCAGATACTGACTGGTATCCCCCTCCAATAAAACAAAACTGCACCTTTCAGAGTGTCCTTTTATTGTGGGCAGTCTAAGGCACACCTGTGCACTAATCATGGTGTGTATTGAGAATTCCAACTGGAGTTATTGCGGAGTCTTCTCTCGGATCAAAGGATGCCCTATTTCCATCATCAGACACCACTCACACCCTTGGCTGGCCATACTTAAAGGGAGTGGTGGGCACAGTTCTGATAATCCGATAACAGATAATTATCGAAGATAATGTTTTCATTATCGAATTATCTTTTCAGATAAGTTTTAAAACCATTATTGGACCAATTATCTTCTGATACATTTAGTTCCGATAACGTTCGGTCCAATAACATTTTTTTGGTGGTGAAGTGAGTAAGGTTTAACAGTCAGAAAGGTTTGTAAACAGCTAAAATCATTCCTGGCTCCAGGCTGTGTGCAACAATCAGACCGCTGTCGGAGGAGCTCAGAAGGGGGAGGGCACGCTCACTGTGCCTTCACTGCACGTAGGTCCTTTCAGTGCTTCAGCAACAATTCATAGGTTATTGCCTCGTTTCTGCTTAAAACTGCGCTCCAGTCATCGTCTATCTCAGCGACAGTTATCTGAAGCTTTTGTACAACAATCATTTCCACATAAATTTTTAATAACAGACGTGAGCGCTCTCAGAGGCTGACAGAGTTCTAAATTTTACCAATCACATTGTACGCAACATGGGTGACATTATACAGAGATAAACTGTGACTCCTGCGATTTACTGTTTTTTTTAATGGTCTTTAACACACACACACACACACACACATATATATATATATATATATATATATATATATATATATTATACTATTTACAAAATAAAAACTGTGCTCTGCGCATGCTCTGACTGGCTGTTGCTGGCTGATGACGTTGACAGCCTTGTGCGTTTCGGACGTGACTAGCAGCAAGTGAGCGAGCCAGCATTATTATTTTTCTGAGTTTACTGTGTTTCTTGGAAAATGAGTGAGGGAAAACATTGTTTGTGTTCCACGGCTTGATGATGACGTCCAGGAGGAGGCTGGATCGAGTGGGGAGGTATCTGGAGCAGCTCAGGCTGAGGCCCAGGCCTGCCAAGAGTTCCAGAACCCGTAGCCTCACCCGGAGGATTTCTTTGTCTTCCAATCAGTGGACAAGAGGAATGCTAACATCCTTTTTTCCAGTGCGTCCTGTGTCACCCAAAGGAGAACAATTAAGGGACACACAACCAGCCTTTGCAATTTAAAGTCCCATGTGAAGAGGAACCCCCCAGGCCATGCAATCCAAGGCCAGCTCTTCACGTGGGAAACAGAGGCGTTCGTCAGCTAGCAGCAGCAGCAGCAGCCAGTCTTTATTTGGTCAGCCACCTGCAAAAAAAAAAGTCAGCTATCCCAGGCTACTATTGGGGGGCCTTTGCTCATTCGGCTGCTGGCGCTGGTGTCCACCAGCCTGTGATGGACTCGAAGATCGTGGACCTCTTTGTATGCAACATGCTGCCGCTGCATGTTGTGGAGTCCCCCACCTTCGTCAGTTTGGTCAAGACCTTGAACCCCAGCAAAACGTTGACGTCCCGCTGCACCCTGGGGAGGAAGATCTTGACCAGCCACAAACAGCTGGAGGAGTATCTTATAAGGTATTTTTGGCAAAATAAAGTGTATTGTATTTTGAAATTCAAGTAGAAGCTTGCTTAACAGTACATGATGATGAAATTGAAATTGTGAAAGATACTAAGTTTCTTGGAAGTTATTGATGTTAAATTAATTTTAAAAACACACATAAATTATGTTAAATCCAAAATGTGAAAGTCCATTGCAATTCTGTACAAAGCGAGATGTGCCCTATTACTTATTTTTGTTAAGATGATGAGACATTTAAGTTTATTATTATCTTCAAATGTTTGTGTTTTGCTTGTTCTTCTGCTCTCTTTTTGCTTCTGTTGTGAGGGGTAAAATGTGAAATGGGGACTGAAAAGTGAAAATCACAAAATGGGGTAAAATATAACGAAATTGAGCAGACTGAGTCCAAATAAGCACTTTTATTCAATTGTTTGGTCTTTGTTTTGCCGGCCCGCTATAAATTGGGACAGAAACTGGCCTCTCTCTCTCCTAGCCTGTGATTGGTTGGTGGTCGAGACGCTGAAGTCAGTGTTAGTGGGCCTCACTTTGGGCAAGTTTGGGGGTGTGGCGCGAGCACTGCTCTCCTATTGGTTGTTTGGGAGTTAGAACGCTCACTCCAAAATGGTAGCCACTGGCTAGTATCTGGCCCAATTCAGGGACGGTTGTCAGTCTAATGTATTTGAGGCAGCGACGCCATCTGGTGTTCAAGAGATAAAACTTCAGCTACTGGGTCAGTCTGCTCCATTTCATGATCAGCCCCCATTTTGCTCCATTGGGTATTATTTTAGTATAGCTGGTAAAATTTACTGAGGTAAAATGGGTAGTATAAGTGTGTATAAGCTTTTGCTAATTAATTAGTTAATTAGGTCAACTGAGAAATCAGTTTTGTGTATTAATTTATTATATATTTTTTAATATTATCATGTTTTCCTAATCTTCCTTTTTATCCAAATTTTCCATATTTAGAAATGCAATTTCATTACACTTAGGTTGATTTGCACACTTGATTTGCATAGGAAAGGTACTACAATAATAATCCCAAAATAATTTTGTATGATTGCTTTAATATTATTGCTATTCGCCCTACTGACGTTTCAAATCCCGCAAAACCTTGGAGAGGTCGCTGCACTGCGAGATCTCAGTAACATTGGGAACTGCATTGAGATGCTCTGATCACGCTGCACTAACCGCTGCACACAGACAACACCATTAACATCGCAACATTAAACTATTTTTATATTGTGCTTAAAACTCTCATGAATATATTCTCTGGGTTTATAGACATTGTTATTGTGTTTATTTTATGTAAACATGTTAGAATCACAGGCTGTCTCTCCGTTATTTTCAGTGGGAGCTGCTGTGAGCTACGCTCGCTTCCTGTTCATGTCATTCTGGAGGAAAGTAAAGTTTGCTCTTTAACGTCTTGATTATTGTTCTTTACAACACTGTTTGTCCTCTTTGTTCCAGACTAATATATATAATATGTCTGAAATTTGGTTTGCGTTTATTAAATTCCACGCAGATTAAACGTAACAGACACGGATTATTTGTTATAATTGTTTTAGCAAGTTTTCAAGGTATCATGCAGCAGTCTCTTATTAACGTGATGAAAAAATACATTTTTGTAGTATAATATTAATTTACAACTGTCATCGTGTTAATTCTCTATATTGTTTGACTGCAGCGACTCTCTGGCACGCAAGGGATTATGGGATATGTCAATAGGTCGAATTCGTTGTCATGTTGTCTAATGCTAAATTTCTTGTTTCAATTATTAAAAATAATTGATACAGATAGTCATTATTACATTTTAAATTTTACAATTTGTTTCTTTATGATTTATAGTTTTTAATTACCGATTGTTCAAGGATGTCCCCTGGGTGGCGACCACTGCGGACTGTTGGTCAGTCCACAACAGGTCCTACATGGGAATGACTGCACACTGGCTGGACCCCAAGACACACACCAGACAGCACGCGGTCCTGGCCTGCTCTCAGCTCAAAGGGCACCACACCTTTGATGTTCTCGCCGAGGCCATGGTGGACACCCACTATAAATTCCACCTGCAGGAAAAGGTGACCAGGACCATGACAGACAATGGCAGCAACTTTGTGAAGGCATTTGTTCAGTTTGGCACAGAACCTGAGCTCTTGCCAGACATTCCTGAGCCTGCTGCTGATTCGGACATTGAGGACATTGAGGGGGATCCCGAGGCTGGAACCATGGATGAGGTGGAGTACATCTCTGTTGAGGCTGCCCTTGAGGAGTCCAGTGGCCTGGGCCACAACCTTCCAGTCCACATGAGGTGTACAGCCCACACCTTCAACTTTGTAGCCAGCATGGATGCTGACAAGGTGCTTGCCTGTGCTCAATTTAAGCCTGCCTACAGGAAGGCCATGTCTAAGGAACAGGCGCTGTGGAACTAGCAGTGCCGCAGCACCGTGTCAGCAGACACCATTCTGGATGAGTTGAAGAGGAGGTTGGTAGTCCCCAATAGTACCAGATGGAACTCCACCTATGACTCAGTTGTTGTCCTCAGTGACCTGCTGCATTATATAAGGGGAGCTGTCCACTGGGTGATGACGCAGCTGAAGCTACAGAGCTTCACTGATTCCTGAAAGAGTATGCCCAGGTATTGTCCAATGTTGCCATGGCCTTGGACAAAATTCAGGGAGAGGATCAAGCCTATCTTGGGAACCTTCTGCCAACTGTTGCAGCTACCATTATGAAGCTGAAGGAGGCCAAGTCCACAGGCCTCCTATACTGCAGTCCTTTGGTAGATGCAATACTGGCAGGCATCACAAAAAGGTTTGAGCCCCTCCTAGAAGATCAGGAGTGCCAGCTGGCAGCTGCCTTCCACCCCAAGTTTTGTCTGTTCTGGCTGGATAAACACGACCATAGCAAGGTCAGCAGGGTCAAGAAGGCCATGGAGACCGCCGTGGAGACAGCCCTGAGGGAGACCGTGGTGGAGGGCAGCAGCAGCAGCACCAGTAATGAAGAGGAAGGGGCAGATGACTTTTTCAGCAGCATCACTCAGTCCCAGGAGTGCACGAGCCACAGGTCACTGAAGTCGAAGGCACAGAACGTGGTTAAGATCTGGCTGGAAACCAGCTCGAAGGACATCCTGACAGATGCTGCCTTCTTGGGTGAGAAGGTGCTGGTGGACCTCTTCAACAAGTACAACACAGCCATCCCATCCAGTGCTGCGGCTGAGCACCTATTTTCAATAGGCAAGGACATTTTGAGGGCCAAGAGAGCCGCCCTCTCAGATGTCAATTTTGAGAGGTTGGTGTTCATGAAGGGCAACAAGCATCACCTCAAGGAGATGGAGAAGCAGCAATAAATGTGTAATAGATGTGTATTGCATTTCTTACCATTTATTATTCTTTTGATACTTTGTTAACCGCCAAAATGTGAATCAGCTGCAGATTGACTTATCTGCAAACCGTTAATTGGAAAACATGATTACTGGAATATCTCCCAAAATGTGAACGCAGGTCTTGCAAAACGTGAATATCATTCATAATATATATTTTTTTCAGTTTAAGCAGTTTATGGATTTCAGTTTACGCATCAAGTACTGCAAGAAATCTTGATTACAAACCCTATCATGCAAAAATTATTTCTTTTTTGTATTTTGTTTGTTTTGTTTGTTTGTTTTACAGTCAGTGAGGTGGGGAGGTGAGCCCAGGGCGGGTCTCGCTTCTGTTGGCAAGCCCAACCTGCTCTGTTGCAGAGGTGTCAAGTAACGAAGTACAAATACTTCGTTACTGTACTTAAGTACACTTTTTAGGTATCTATACTTTACTCCTTTACTTATTTTTCTGCCTACTTCTGACTTCTACTCATTACATTTTCACACAAGTATCTGTACTTTCTATTCCTTACATTTTTAAAACAAACAGCCTCGTTACTCTTGGCTTCAGTTTAATGTTTATATATATATATTTCACGTCATGTGCGCCTGTAATCAACTTTTCTGCAGCGCGGCTTTGCTTTGAACCGTGAACCAATCCAAGCAGTGGTTCGCAGATTGAAGCAATGCTTCGACCTGTTGCTTCGTTTATTCTTTCTTTCGCTTAATTTTCCCCCGCTAAAACCCTAAAGAGCATACTTCTGTGAGTATTATTTACCTTTTCTATGTTAAACCGACCTGTTATGGTCTTCTGAAACAGTTGATAGATGTATTTTATAACTTAAAAACGGGAGCGACGCTAACGCATTAGCATGTCTATGGCATTTTCAATGTTAAAAGTTAGCATTAAGCAACTCTCATCACGTTCGGGTGCATTTGTTTTCAAATTGTAATATTTCTTAAATTTATTTTTGTTTATTTATTAATAATCTAATGATTATTATATACAGTTTTAGAGAAAGAGGCAAAAAGAACCTGAATAGAAACACAACAGAAAATATAAAAGCAACTAACAATGAACATACATACATAAATAAATGTTTCCTGTGAACACCTAGTGACTCTTACACCTCCACTTCATCCCTGTCTTATTCAATGACAGTTTGTTTCAGTCAAACCATATTTTCAATGTGTTAATTTTTTCAGTGATTTCCTCCAGAACTATCTGCCAAACTAGAAAACTGCTGCATCCTAGTAAGACCAGAATACTACTGGAATGAATTTGAATAAGGAAAGTTGTGTTTTGTTTTTTTTTTCCTTCACTAAATGGATGCTGCACTCACTGCAGTTTATTGTCTGGAATAGTCCCAGATTGCATTTCAGAGCTTCTAGAATTGAAACATTTTCGTGCAGGTGGTGTTGGGGGGTAATTTGGGGTTTTGGGTCTTGGGCCACATGTAGAACGAATCAGTTTTTAAATTAAGCTTTCAATTCATATAGTGGCATCTACCTTTTTTTTTTTTTTTTTTTTTTTTTTTTTTTAAAGGTTACTTTCTACTTTTATACTTTAAGTAGGTTTTGGAGCACATACTTTTTCACTTTTACTTGAGTAAAGAGGTCAAGTTGATACTTCAACTTTTACCAGAGTGTTTTTAAACTGCAGTATCTATACTTCTACTTAAGTAACAAATGTGTGTACTTTTGACACCACTGCTCTGTTGACAGCAGCAGGTGAGGAGTTTGACTGGGACGGTCCACTTGTCAAACGGTAACGTAGGTGTCAAACTCGGGGAGGGCAGGAACCTCCTTTGGAGATGTTAGAAAGATGGAGAAGTTAGAGAGATGTTCACGGCTCATAAGACAAACGTTGTAGAAAAACAAACAACTGCAAAAATGAAAGGAGACACACCAGAAAAATAATCAATAAATTCAGGTGTGGTGTCACCAAATTCACTGAACACATCAATGGTCTTCTGCTGGTTATTCTTTAAGTGAATTTATGACTTATATTGCTCATTTTATTACTTATTTTAATGATTAAAAAAAAATCACTAAAATTCAATTTTTGCACATTTTTCCAAACTGAGTGCTGTAGTATAACCAGCAAGAGACCACTGACGTGTGCAGTAAATTTTTAAACAAAGAAGAATTCTCTTAAATTTTGAAAAAGCCATTTTTCCAAACTGACTGCTGCAGTATAACCAGCAGGAGACCACTGATGTGTGCAGTAAATTTTGTCACTACACCTGAATTTATTGATTATTTTTCTGTTGTCTCCTTTCATTTTTGCACTTTGTAGAAGGTCCCTACGATGGCTCCTATGGATAAAAGTAAGGTTGTAGCTCATTACTTCCTGAGGTTAGTAACTAGTGTTTATTTTTCTATAACGTTTGACTTATGAGAATCTGTGAACATTTTTCTAACTTTAGCGGAGTCTTCAGGGGAGGTTTCTGTCCTCCACGAGTTTGACACCTACGTTACTGTGTGACAGGTGGACCGTCCCAGTCAAACTCCTCACCTGCTGCTGTCAACAGAGCGGGTCGGGCTTGTCTCCAGAAGCGAGACCCGCCCTGGGCTCATCTCCCCACCTCACTGACTGTAGTGAACTCACCCCCCCCCCCCCCCCCCAAAACAAACAAAATACAAAAAAAAAATTGCATGATAGGGTTTGTAATCAAGATTTCTTGCAGTAATTGATGCGTAAACTGAAATCCTTAAACTGAAAAAAATATATATTATGAATGATAATCACATTTTGTGAGACTCACATTCATGTTTAGGTTAACAACTTATTTTGGATTAAATAGAACTTAATTGAGGATATATTTGTTTAATAAACAGTGTTTAATAAACAGTATGTTGTACTCCTTAATTTAATTTGTTCATGTAATTAATTTATGTGCAGGCTTGGGGAGTAACGGAATACATGTAACGGCGTTATGTAATTAGAACACAAAAAAAAAGGTAACTGTACTCTGCTACAGTTACAGAAAAAAGACGTATTCAGATTACAGGTATATTTATTAAAAATGGGGATTAGTTCGCAGGATTACAATTTTAATGCATTTTATGATATCTGTATATAATATATTTTTTTTTCTTTGAAACGAAAACGTGGACAGCATGACGCCTCCTAACCGGGCAAAATATTGATAAAGTTCCCGGATGTTAATGCATTTTCAATGGATATTCGCCACTGAACACACTCAGAACAATGCTTGCAAAATATGTGTTAAAAAATGCCATTTTGTCCTGGATATCGAGCCAGTAAAATTAAATTACATTAAATTTTGTCAGGAAAGTATTAAACTTACACACACACACACACACACATTCCCAAATATTTGTGTTGAAAGTTACACGGATCTGCGCTGTTCAAGCTGCTGAGCTGAGGCGTCCTGCTGCAGCAGCTGCTGTTCAACGCAGCTCCTAAAACCATTACAATACATTTATATATATATATATTATATTTTTACACAATTATCCTTTATTGACCGAGTTTCATTCATGAAGTCAGTGGTGTGTGTACACATCTCTGTGTGGATGTGACTGTGAGCGGCACAGCACGGGTCATTATAATCTCATTATTTTAAGGTGCAGATTAAAATAAAAATCCCCCGTCTTGTCGAACAATTTTAATCACTAACGACAAGTATTTTAACTAGACATTGGTCTAGCAGTGGAAAATATCAACTAGACATAAGTGAAGAGTTAATGGTCCATGTCATCGGGCGACACAGGTACGGCAGGAAATATACAGCTGTTTATCATCCAAATATCACGGACAAAGTGACAAAAATAACCAAAACCACTTACTTATGGAAGGAAATATTGTCTCCCTTGTTCCTCCGTTTGTGACTTTGTCAACATGTGCAGCTTTCCGGTATATTCCACCTGTTTCTTGAACTTCTATGTGCGCAAATCACTAACTTGCCCGGAATTAAAATGGTGATCACGCCTCCTTACTGACAGTATTTACTTAATGGTTTTCATTATGCTTTTGTTCTTATTTTGAAAGTTCAATAAGTGGACTGATATGTTAAACATGGTGCGAATGCCATG
The DNA here is from genome assembly GCF_902500255.1 of Thalassophryne amazonica. Taxonomy (NCBI): domain Eukaryota; kingdom Metazoa; phylum Chordata; class Actinopteri; order Batrachoidiformes; family Batrachoididae; genus Thalassophryne; species Thalassophryne amazonica. Next base: position 44,698,725 of record NC_047103.1, on the reverse strand, counting down.
TGAAAGACTAAAGTAAGATAATTTTATGTTTACTGAACAAGTAGCAGAATTTTTTTTTTTTGTTTTGTATATTGTTCTGCAAGCCACTTTTAATTACAAATTCATCCGCCCACCACCTGAGTTTTCATTATCCTTCATTTGTTTGGCATTTTTTGTTGAAAATTTAGCAGGTGAACACTGCGTGTGTGTAAAACAATATTGTGGTTGCTCTTAATTCATAATGTGAAGTAAAACAGAGCATGCCATGTAAAAGAAACAGTTTTATTTTTGCTTAATAAACTGTACTGTGTGGTGAATACTATTTCTATTTAGTTTCTTTTGTCTGTATTAACTCAACTCAACTCAACTTTTTTTTTTTATATAGCGCCAAATCACAACAAACAGTTGCCCCAAGGCGCTCTATATTGTAAGGCAAGGCCATACAATAATTATGAAAAACCCCAACAGTCAAAACGACCCCCTATGAGCAAGCACTTGGCCACAGTGGGAAGGAAAAACTCCCTTTTAACAGGAAGAAACCTCCAGCAGAACCAGGCTCAGGGAGGGGCAGTCTTCTGCTGAGACTGGTTGGGGCTGAGGGAAAGAACCAGGAAAAAGACATGCTGTGGAGGGGGGCAGAGATCGATCACTAATGATTAAATGCAGAGTGATGCATACGGAGCAAAAAGAGAAAGAAACACTCAGTGCATCATGGGAACCCCCCAGCAGTCTAAGTCTATAGCAGCATAACTAAGGAATGGTTCAGGGTCACCTGATCCAGCCCTAACTATAAGCCTTAGCGAAAAGGAAAGTTTTAAGCCTAATCTTAAAAGTAGAGAGGGTATCTGTCTCCCTGATCTGAATTGGGAGCTGGTTCCACAGGAGAGGAGCCTGAAAGCTGAAGGCTCTGCCTCCCATTCTACTCTTACAAACCCTAGGAACTACAAGTAAGCCTGCAGTCTGAGAGCGAAGCGCTCTAATGGGGTAATATGGTACTACGAGGTCCCTAAGATAAGATGGGACCTGATTATTCAAAACCTTATAAGTAAGAAGAAGAATTTTAAATTCTATTCTAGAATTAACAGGAAGCCAATGAAGAGAGGCCAACACGGGTGAGATATGCTCTCTCCTGCTAGTCCCCGTCAGTACTCTAGCTGCAGCATTCTGAACAAACTGAAGGCTTTTTAGGGAGCTTTTAGGACAACCTGATAATAATGAATTACAATAGTCCAGCCTAGAGGAAATAAATGCATGAATTAGTTTTTCAGCATCACTCTGAGACAAGACCTTTCTGATTTTAGAGATATTGCATAAATGCAAAAAGGCAGTCCTACATATTTGTTTAATATGCGCTTTGAATGACATATCCTGATCAAAAATGACTCCAAGATTTCTCACAGTATTACTAGAGGTCAGGGAAATGCCATCCAGAGTAAAGATCTGGTTAGACACCATGCTTCTAAGATTTGTGGGGCCAAGTACAATAACTTCAGTTTTATCTGAGTTTAAAAGCAGGAAATTAGAGGTCATCCATGTCTTTTATGTCTGTAAGACAATCCTGCAGTTTAGCTAATTGGTGTGTATCCTCTGGCTTCATGGATAGATAAAGCTGGGTATCATCTGCGTAACAATGAAAATTTAAGCAATACCGTCTAATAATACTGCCTAAGGGAAGCATGTATAAAGTGAATAAAATTGGTCCTAGCACAGAACCTTGTGGAACTCCATAATTAACTTTAGTCTGTGAAGAAGATTCCCCATTTACATAAACAAACTGTAATCTATTAGACAAATATGATTCAAACCACCGCAGCGCAGTGCCTTTAATACCTATGACATGCTCTAATCTCTGTAATAAAATTTTATGGTCAACAGTATCAAAAGCAGCACTGAGGTCCAACAGAACAAGCACAGAGATAAGTCCACTGTCCGAAGCCATAAGAAGATCATTTGTAACCTTCACTAATGCTGTTTCTGTACTATGATGAATTCTAAAACCTGACTGAAACTCTTCAAATTGACCATTCCTCTGCAGGTGATCAGTTAGCTGTTTTACAACTACCCTCTCAAGAATCTTTGAGAGAAAAGGAACAGATGCTCAAGTTCCTGTTATTGATGGTGCCAGGATAGACGTTGCATCAGAATTTTGGCTCTCTGTTGGGACTGTTTACACAGAGACTGCTACCTGCTGCTTTGGACTTTGAACTAACAGTCTTTTTCAAGACTTTTTTACTTTTTTACCTTTTTACTTTTTTTTACTTTTTTACTGTGCTCCAACGCCTAAGGAAGACCTCTAATGGTCGAAACATCACGACGGAGCACTTTTATCAGCTAACTTTCATCAGCGTTGGCAAGCTAACTAGCTTGCTAACGCTTTCGTTTTTATTTTTTTTAGCACTGTTGTCGTGCGTTACCTGTGCTGCTCCACAGCGTGTTTAGTCGATTTTTATTTTATTTTAGCACCATTGTTGTGCGTTCGCTGTTGTCTGTATTAGCATATTTGATATTGGAGTAATCCAGAAGTAATTGAAAGTAATCAAATTACATTACTTTATTATTATGGTACTTGGATTACGTTACTGATTACATTTTTCAACAGGTAACTAGTAACTGTATCGGAATACATTTTTAAAGTAACCCCCCCAACCCTGTTTATGTGCATGTTGATCTTGATCATCATCTGATCTTGGTATGCTGCACCTTTTTGGAAAGCTCGGTGTGTACAACATATTAAAATTTCAGCTTTCTAGGTCTGTTTTTCAGGGTCTTAGAGGGAAAAAATTAAGTTAAATTCACTATGTTGGAACTTGCACGTCATCCGGACAGACTGAGGTCTTACTTCGCAACTGCTTGGTAGCGCCGGCTGGTGTGACAACGATAAACCAGCAGGCGTCAGTGCTCACTTAAAAAAAAAAGAAGATAGCTTCCAGTTCACAGTTCAAAGCACAAGCACTGCTGCTGTTGCAACACTCGGTGGAGAACAAGCTGAAAGAAGTTACACTGTGGACAAAAACGGTATGTAAGCACCTCAAAAGTCTATTTTTGTGCATTTGTTTTGTGAACGTAATATGAGCCACAGCTCCGTAAACGGTTTAATATAAACTGACTTCTAATACTGTGATTTACTGCTTTTGATGAAGATAATGACAGTGTTTGGGGTTTTACTTATTTTTTGTGCATTCCTTTTTGTGTTTGTGACTTAACCTTTACCCAGCAGCAGAGCCTGCAGTGCTGAGATTCAAAAGTATTAAGCCATTAGTGTAATCTAATGTGGCCGTGCGGCGTGCGCCCCCTAGTCAGTACTAAAAGTTATCGGTTATCTGTATCTTCTGATAATCCTTTTATCCGTTTATTGGGTTATCTTTATTTTTTAGTGGTCCATGACCAGTAACAAATCAAGGACTGAGACGTCGCCCGGTATGGCGGAGCCGGGGCCCCACCCTGGAGCCAGGCCTGGGGTTGGGGCTCGCGCGCGAGCACCTGGTGGACGGGCCTTAGCCCATGGGTCCTGGCCGGGCTCAGCTTGAAAGAGCGATGTGGGCCCGCCCTCCTGTGTGTTCACCACCTGCAGAGGGGGCCATGGGGGTCGGGTGCAGAGAGGATTGGGTGGCGGTCAAGGGCGGGTGGCCCCGCGGCCCGGTCCATGCTCACAGCCCCTGGCTGTTGGGACACCTCGCTAGGGGGGAAGGAGCCTGAAATTTGTGCGGGAGGTTGAGAGATACTGACTAGAGATAGTCGGGCTTGCCTCCATGCACAGCTTGGGCTCTGGTACCCAACTCCTGGAGAGGGGCTGGACACTTCATTTTTCTGGCTTTGCCCACAGGGAGAGGCGGAGAGCTGGGGTTGCATTGCTTATTGCTCCCCAGCTCAGTCGCCATGTGTTGGAGTTCACTCCGGTGAACGAGAGGGTCGCGTCCCTACGCCTTCACGTCGGGGACAGGTCTCTCACTGTTGTCTCGGCCTACGGGCCGAGCAGCAGTGCAGACTACCCAACCTTCCTGGAGTCCCTGGGAGGGGTACTAGATAGCGCTCCGACTGGGGACTCCATTGTTCTCCTGGGGGATTTCAACGCCCACGTGGGCGGCGACAGTGAGACCTGGAGGGGGGTGATCGGGAAGTACGGCCTCCCCGATCTGAACCCGAGTGGTGTTCAGTTGTTGGACTTCTGTGCTAGTCACAGTTTGTCCATCACGAACACCATGTTTGAGCACAAGGGTGTCCATAAGTGCACATGGCACCAGGACACCCTGAGCCAGAGGTCGATGATCGACTTTGTAGTCATATCATCTGACCTTCGGCCACGTGTCTCGGACACTCGAGTGAAGAGAGGGGCAGAGCTGTCGACCGATCACCACCTGGTGGTGAGTTGGATCTGCTGGGAGGGGAGGAAGCCGGTCAGACCTGGCAGGCCCAAACGTATCATGAGGGTCTGCTGGGAACGACTGGCGGAACCCTCTGTCAGCAAGGTCTTCAACTCCTACCTCCGGGAGAGCTTCTCCCAGATCCTCGGGGATGTTGGAGACATGGAGTCCGAGCCATGTTCTCCACCTCCATTGTCGATGCGGCCGCTCATAGCTGTGGTCGCAAGGTCTCTGGTGCCTGTCGCGGCGGCAATCCCCGAACCCGGTGGTGGACACCGGAAGTAAGGGATGCCGTCAAGCTGAAGAAGGAGTCCTACTTATCTTTGTTGGTAGGTGGGACCCCAGAGGCAGCTGACAGGTACCGGCAGGCCAAGCGTGCCGCAGCCTGTGCGGTCGCAGAGGCAAAAACTCGGGTCTGGGAGGAGTTCGGGGAGGCTATGGAGGAGGACTATCGGTCGGCCTCGAAGAGATTCTGGCAAACCGTCCGACGGCTCAGGAGGCGGAAGCAGCTCTCCACCAGCACTGTTTATGGTGTGGGTGGGGAGCTGTTGACCCTGACTGGGGATGTTGTCGGGCGGTGGAAGGAGTACTTCGAGGATCTCCTCAATCCCATCATCACGTCTTCCGAAGAGGAAGCAGAGACTGCGGACTCAGAGGTGGATTCATCCATTACCCAGGCCGAAGTCACCGAGGTGGTTAGAAAGCTCCTCGGTGGCAAGGCTCCTGGGGTGGATGAAATCCTGAGTACCTTAAGTCTCTGGATGTTGTGGGACTGTCATCGCTGACACGCCTCTGCGACATCGCGTGGCAATCGTAGACAGTGCCTCTGGATTGGCAGACCGGGGTGGTGGTCCCTCTGTTTAAGAAGGGGGACCAGAGGGTGTGTTCCAACTATAGGGGGATCACACTCCTCAGCTTCCCTGGTAAGGTCTATTCCAGAGTACTGGAGAGGAGAATTCGACCGATGGTCGAACCTCGGATTCAGGAGGAGCAGTGTGGTTTTCGTCCTGGTCGCGGCACACTGGACCAGCTCTACACGCTCCATCGGGTGCTCAAGGGTTCATGGAAGTTCGCCCAACCAGTCCACATGTGTTTTGTGGGTCTGGAGAAGGCGTTCAACCGTGTCCCTCGGGGCACCCTGTGGAAAGTGCTCCGGGAGTACGGGGTCTGGGGTCCTTTGCTAAGGGCTATCCGGTCCCTGTACGACCACAGCAGGAGCTTGGTTCGCATTGCCGGTAGTAAGTCAAACCTGTTTCCAGTGCACGTTGGCCTCCACCAGGGCTGCCCTTTGTCACCGGTTCTGTTCATTATTTTTATGGACAGAATTTCTAGGCACAGCCAGGGTGTAGAGGGGGTCTGGTTTGGGAACCACAGAATCTCGTCTCTGCTGTTTGCGGACGATGTGGTTCTGTTGGCTTCGTCAAATCAGGATATTCAGCGTACACTGGGGCGGTTTGCAGCCGAGTGAAGCATCCGGGATGAAAATCAGCACCTCCAAATCCGAGGCCATGGTTCTCGACCGGAAAAAGGTGCTTTGCCCTCTTCAGGTCGGTGGAGTGTCCTTGCCTCAAGTGGAGGAGTTTAAGTATCTCGGGGTCTTGTTCACAAGTGAGGGACAGATGGAGCGTGAGATCGATAGATGGATCGGTGCAGCATCTGCAGTGATGCGGTCGCTGTATCGGACCGTCGTGGTGAAGAGAGAGCTGAGTAGGGGCGCAAAGCTCTCAATTTACCGATCGATCTACGTTCCAATCCTCACCTATGGTCATGAGATTTGGCTCATGACCGAAAGAACGAGATCGCGAGTACAAGCGGCCGAGATGAGTTTCCTCCGCAGGGTAGCTGGGCGCTCCCTTAGAGATAGGGTGAGGAGCTTGGTCACTCGGGAGGAGCTCGGAGTCGAGCCACTGCTCCTCCACGTCGAAAGGAGTCAGTTGAGATGGCTTGGGCATCTTTTCTGGATGCCCCCTGGACGCCTTGCTGGAGAGGTGTTCCGGGCACGTCCCGTTGGGAGGAGGCCCCGGGGAAGATCCAGGACACGCTGGAGGGACTACATCTCTCGGCTGGCTTGGGAACGCCTTGGGGTTCCCCCGGAGGAGCTGGGGGAGGTGTGTGTGGATCGGGAGGTCTGGGCGGCTTTGCTTGAGCTGCTGCCCCCGTGACCCGACACCAGATAAAGCGGAAGAAAATGGATGGATGGATGGAAGGGTTATCTTTATAAAAGATAACTTTTCAGTTATCTGTTATCGAAGTTAACTTTTAGGTTATCTGTGCCCACCACTGCTTAAAGGTAAGCAGAACCTTTTCTAAATCTGCACATTGGCGATTTCAAAAAGTGTGTGGTGTCCGTGGGAAGGCAGGTGTCTCTGTTTTAACACCAGAACAGATCAAAGTTCTGAGAAAGAAAAGTACCATTACAGTATAAAAATAGGGTGTTAGAGAAACAGAAAAATAAAAGAGGAGTCACAGAGAAATAGAAAAATACGAGTAAGAAGAAATAGAGAAGTAACCGGTATACTGAGAGGAAATATATGTCAAAGAAGTAGTTTGAGTTTAGTAGTAAAAATAAAGGTACCACGTAGAAGTAAGACAGTGAAGAGAAAAAGTGCACAGAGAGATTAACCTTGTGGGACAAGGTCACAGTGTTCGGAGTGTTGATTTTCAGTTTCATTGTATATTGTGGGATTGTGAAGTGGGGTGGTTGGTGCTGTTTAGTAAATCCCCACACTGAAGAAATTCCAGGTTTGATGAAAATTCCTGTGATGATGTTCCACGGATGAAGATTCCAGTTCTGAAGAAAATTCCAGTGGCAATAAAGGGTTTGACCAGTACATTCTGTGGGGCAGACATGAGTGGGAGGTTTGAATTGTTGATCTATTGGCTTATTTAAAACCAAGGTGAGATTGGGAATTAACACCCTGGATCAGTACGCCGTGTGAAGAGGTACGCCTCGTTGCACTAGCACGGTAGAAGGTTGGCTGGTGGATCTCACATTGGGCCACATGAGCAATAAGTCAATAAATTCAGCAACTGTGTAATTTTATCGTGTTTTCCGTTACATATTCTGTGTGCTCCGTTTCAGTATTTCTATTGACAATGTCTGAACCATGGTCAATGATGGACCTCTGGTCCTCATTTAAAACATTATATCACAAATCAGTGGATCAGAAAAACCAAAAAGAGGAGGAAAAAAATCATAATGTCAATTTTGACAGAAATGCAGGAGGGTGAAACTCCTAAATGGCCTGATATGGGTGTTATCACCACCAGGCAGAAATTACTTACTGCTCTAGAGGACCAGTACAGGACAGTGCTAGTTTGTAAAGCAGAGGCGCTTAAAGCCCAAGGACAGGACAAAAGCCTGATCAAAGCTAAAACTGTGAAGGCATTAAAAGATGCTGAGAAAAAAATACAGTCATTACGACCGTGCTGTGATTCAGATGCGTGCATGTCATAACTGGGACGAAATACTGCAGGAGAGGAAAAGCTAAAAAAAAAGATGCAGATCCAAGTAAGGATCAAAGTGTAATATCTGATGTTGAACAACCTAATGATGAAATCAAGTTACCAATTAAAGGAGAAATCATTTCTCTGGTAGAAGGGAAAAGCATGTACCCCTCCCTGGAGGAATGTAAACAACCAAAATCTGCCACAGGTGCCACCTGCTCATTTTCAGGCTCCATTAGTAATGATTCAGACAGGCATGATGGATTGTGTGGAAATTCCAAGTGCACCAACTGTGACACAGCAGCCAGTGGCTGTAAGTCAGCCCCTGGTTTCAAACCAGGTTCCACCAACTGCCCATGGACAGGCCCCAAATGTGGCCTTTGAGCCTGGGCAGGGGGAACAGCATGATTTATTGCAACATTTTGATCCATACAAACCTGAAGTGCCTGTTGTTAAGGCAAAGCAGAGGTCTCCACCCAAGCTATCATGCAAAGCGGGTGAAAATGTAAATGATGAGGAGGAACTGAAAGATGTAGGATGGGACTTTCATGCATTCAAAGGTGACCTTAATGACCTAGATATACTCAGACAGTTGAGACTTGCACAGCAAACAAATGTTCAGACACGTAAAGACGACAGGTTATGGAAAGGGCTCAGCGCAGGGCTGACCAATGGCGCACACGCAGGGACACCCATATGTATGATTTCTCACAGGAGGCACCCAATTGGCAATGGGGGACATCAGGGCACCTGTAGCTGCTTGTTCAACCAGAGCTGACCAGATTGGTATTGAGGAGGCTGCACAGGTGTCCACTGCAGCAGATGCAATGCCATGTGATGACTGTAGAGGGCAGTATTATGCAGCCCTCAGAGATAGATTTCCTATTCAATCACAGCAGGAGCAGCGTCATATGCTCCAAAGAGGGGGAATCCCCTGAAAGTTTAATTCAGCGCACTATGTCAAATTGGCTGGATCTGATGGGTAAACATCCAGGCACTGGTGATACTGGTGCACAGATCCTGTTTAAACAGGCTGTGTACTCAGGTCTCCCTGCTGCTGTGAAGGAAAAAATGGATGATACACCAGAAGTGGCGGTTATGCCACTTGCCCACTGGAAATTACATGTGATTCAATTCCTGAAAGGCTACAATGCAAAACTAGCTGAAGATAAGGGTGAAAGAATGAAAATGGAGCTCAGGCTCCTAAAAATGCAGCTCAAAGAAGCTGAAAATAAAGTGAACAATAAGGGATCTAAAAATACTGACCCCTTACAAATGGCTCAAGGTCAGTTTGGGCCTCAGTCAGCAAATGAGCCTTTCTTTCCAACATATGTGCCACCACCTCCCTGGCCTGGCCAGCCCCAGTGGCCACAAAACCAGTACCCTAATTTTATAAATATAGGTGGAATGGGCCGAGGCCATTTCCAACCTCGAACTGGATGGAGGGGTCAGGGTGGATGAGTAAGGGGAAGAGGGTATGGTCCAGGGGGACCACCTGCTGCTGGATGCTTTAACTGCGGTCAGCCTGGACATTGGATCAAGAACTGCCCTCACGGGGAACTACCACCGCCCACCCAGCGGGGAGCGCCACAAGGAGCACTGCCACCCTCCCAAGGGAACCCCTTTTGGAACCACGGGGGTCAGTTTCCTCAGTAGGGAGGCCTAGAGACACTGGCGCTACATACTCCACCCTGAGCTTGCTGCTGTCTGCAAGCTCAGTGACAGTAATGGGGTTCTCTGGGAAACCTGTGGCTATACCATTGACTGTTCCAGTTACGGTGTGCATGGAGACTCAAAAATTCATGCACCAGTTTCTTGCTTCTCCGGACTGTCCAGTGAACCTGTTGGGATGAGACATCATGGTCAAGTGTGGTGTGGAAGTATCCTGCTCTGACAGAGGAGCTGTGGTTCATTTGAAAGATGGTCAGACTCTGACATGTGATGCCCATCTGGAGAATGGGATCTTCCTACTCCAGCCTGACTCCACACCATCAGCTCCAAGAGACCATGCTGAGATTTATTGGGGATTGCTCTGCCCAGAGACTGCAAAGACGCATGGCATCCTCTCTTTCTACACTAAATGGAAGCCCTGGATACAGTCTCTCAAACCCTATATTCACCCACCTGATCCTTTTCATGTCACCTTAAATTACACCAGACAGACTGATTTAGTCTATGATGAAGCTTTCGAGGAAGAGCTTGATCACACATTGGTTTATTGTGTCCTTGGGTATGGACTTAATGAGTGACAAACAGTACTCTTCATCAATCTGGCTCCAACTTTCTGTGATTGCTGTTGCCAGATCAGCTTTACAGGTTGGAGCGTTGTCATGGACCATTTTCTTCAACTTCCACCAAAGATTTCAATTGGATTAAGATCTGGACTATTTGCAGGCCATGACATTGACCCTATGCGTCTTTTTGCAAGGAATGTTTTCACAGTTTTTGCTCTATGGCAAGATGCATTATCATCTTGAAAAATGATTTCATCATCCCCAAACATCCTTTCAATTGATGGGATAAAAGTGTCCAAAATATCAACGTAAACTTGTGCATTTATTGATGATGTAATGACAGCCATCTCCCCAGTGCCTTTAGCTGACATGCAGCCCCATATCATCAATGACTGTGGAAATTTTACATGTTCTCTTCAGGCAGTCATCTTTATAAATCTCATTGGAACGGCACCAAACAAAAGTTCCAGAATCATCACCTTGCCCAATGCAGATTCTAGATTCATCACTGAATATGACTTTCATCCAGTCATCCACAGTCCACGATTGCTTTTCTTTAGCCCATTGTAACCTTGTTTTTTTTCTGTTTAGGTGTTAATGATGGCTTTCGTTTAGCTTTTCTGTATGTAAATCCCATTTCCTTTAGGTGGTTTCTTACAGTTCGGTCACAGACGTTGACTCCTCCCATTCGTTCCTCATTTGTTTTGTTGTGCATTTTCAATTTTTGAGACACATGGCTTTAAGTTTTCTGTCTTGACGCTTTGATGTCTTCCTTGGTCTACCAGTATGTTTGCCTTTAACAACCTTCCCATGTTGTTTGTATTTGGTCCAGAGTTTAGACACAGCTGACTGTGAACAACCAACATCTTTTGCAACATTGCGTGATGATTTACCCTCTTTTAAGAGTTTGATAATCCTCTCCTTTGTTTCAATTGACATCTCTCGTGTTGGAGCCATGATTCATGTCAGTCCACTTGGTGCAACAGCTCTCCAAGGTGTGATCACTCCTTTTTAGATGCAGACTAATGAGCAGATCTGATTTGATGCAGGTGTTAGTTTTGGGGATGAAAATTTACAGGGTGATTCCATAATTTATTCCTCAGAATTGAGTGAGTCCATATTTTTTCCCTCTGCTTGGTCTAAAAAAGTAACCGTTACTGACTGCCACAATTTTTTTTCTTGATTTCTTATAGTGTTTCTTAAAGCCAGAAAGTTGCCATTTGAAATGACTTTAGTTTTGTGTCATGTCTGTGATCTGCTTTTTTTCTACAAAATTAAACAACTGAATGAACATCCTCTGAGGCTGGTGATTCCATAATTTTTGCCAGGGGTTGTATATTCATTGCCGCCTTTGCACTTACCAAGGTGGAGAAAGTCTACTGACATGAGTTCAAAGGGTTTGGTGGTGACAATGCTTTTCAGAGGGGCCCTTGTCTCACGGCTAGGTTTTTTTGTTTCAGGCAAGTACAACTCATTACATATTGCTCTATTTCTCACTGCATGTGTGGCCAGAAGAAACGGTCTCTGATCAATGATACTGTCCTGTCAGTACCTTGGTGCCCCATCTGGTTATGTAGCTCCTGTAGTGCTGTGATTTTGTTTTTTTCGGGCAGTACTAGTTGTTTTCTGTGGGCTGTCTTTCTCCATAGGACTTCATTTCCATCTACCCCTAGTTTATCCCACTCTCATAGGAGACAACGGCTCTGTGCATTGAGTTTTCTCAGTTCTTGGTGTAAGGGCCTCACTCCAGCCATTTTGCACTGTAAAACTGGCCCAATGTGGGAGTCATTTTTCTGATCCTGTTGTATCTGTGGTGGCGTTAATGAGACAACTGAGGTATCTTGAGCGTCAAGTAAAGTGGTAGCAGAGATTGCCATTGACCATGAAGCATTTGACTCTGTCTATGTCTCTACTGCCTGAGCAGTTGTTCCCACTGCATCATAAGAGATCGCAAAATGTCTTCCTCTGCTTTGGGATGCCAATCTTGCAGCTTTCATCCCAGTGGTGCCTCCAAATGTAAATGGCCTGAAAAGAGGATTATTAGGTGAGTGATGCACAGACGCAAACTTTCCTCAGACCATCGATGTAATAATGACTTCAGAATAATAACAATACAACTCAAAACATTAGTAGCATAGATGAAATGTTATCACAGACAATGCAAGGTAAATAAATCATTATAACCCTCAATAACAATTGGAGTTCAACATAATACACAACCACACAATATACTCAGCTTATTCAATTGTATACTCTAAATTATGCTCTAACAGCACATTCAGTAGTCCAGCATTTAAGAACCTACACAATAAGCCAACATTACACACAAGGGTAACTTTTCCCGTGGCTACGAACCACCGTATAGACAGCAGCACAGTGCAGCTAGCATCGCCATGGGTTAGCTCACGTGGCTGCTCCTTTGCTCTTTATCAGGTAATTACCTTAATTACTTCACAATGCGTGGACATACTGTGACACAGATACTCTCCTTAGTCTGTCTACACGTTTGACTAACACTCAAGCAAATAACAACTCTTATTATGAGGGATACATACTTGAAAAGAGGATTATTGGGTGAGTGATGCACAGACGCAAACTTTCCTCAGGCCATCGATGTAATAATGACAGAGGAGCACGTCAAGTGCACCGTAACTTAGCTCACAGCATTCCACTCTCTCTGCTGTCTCCCTCTTACAACTACAACTACAGGTAATACTGTTGAAATTAGAATGGTATTTTAGATCTAAGGGCCCTGTCCCACTGGGGAGAGGATCAATTGCGCACGACCTGAGTATACAAATTGCGGGCGTTTGTTGTCGTCCGCAACAAAAATGGCCAAAAATGACAAATGTCCCAGTATGAATTATGGATATATTAATAATATATAGCGAATATATGATGAACAATCATGGTTATATAACACATGTAGTGAGGAAACTGATCCAAAACATTGAGATTATCACGGCAGCGTTACGGGTGTATTATGAATGCATCGCGCACGTGTTGTGCGTGCACAGCATCTGCATTGCGGTTATAAAGTAAGCTCACTCGGGCCGTCAGCATCACTATTCACACCAACAATACAGACTCTGGAGTATTTGCTGGACTTGGACAAGTTGATCACAGAGTTAATGTTCTTGTTGTCATGCGAGGGTTAACTGTTTGGGGGGGGGGATGGTGTTTTTTTTTTTTTTGAAGGCCTCACAGAAAACAGACTTCAGCATGAGTTGTGGCTATAAACAGCAACTCTACCTTTTGTTGTTGTTAAATAAAAGTCCTGGATTGCAGCAGCTATCACGTCTTTATGGATCTACACAGCTGGACCGGCACTGACTGTCAGGTATGTCACTTTCTGCCAAATATAGTACTTTGGGTTTATGTGACGTCTTTGTTACGCATTCACAGAATGTCCGCAAATCAGCTGCAAAGCAGGTGTAATAAAAACGCTTTATTCGTGGCCAATCTGTATGCAGTCGCTACAACATATTTTAGTTTGTGATGTGGACATGATAGGCACGATATACAACCCCTGGCAAAAATTATGGAATCACTGGCCTCGGAGGATGTTCATTCAGTTGTTTAATTTTGTAGAAAAAAGCAGATCACAGACATGACACAAAACTAAAGTCATTTCAAATGGCAACTTTCTGGCTTTAAGAAACACTATAAGAAATCAGGAAAAATAATTGTGTCAGTCAGTAACGGTTACTTTTTTAGACCAAGCAGAGGGAAAAAAATATGGACTCACTCAATTGTGAGGAATAAATTATGGAATCACCCTGTAAATTTTCATCCCCAAAACTAACACCTGCATCAAATCAGATCTGCTCGTTAGTCTGCATCTAAAAAGGAGTGATCACACCTTGGAGAGCTGTTGCACCAAGTGGACTGACATGAATCATGGCTCCAACATGAGAGATGTCAATTGAAACAAAGGAGAGGATTATCAAACTCTTAAAAGATGATAAATCATCACGCAATGTTGCAAAAGATGTTGGTTGTTCACAGTAAGCGGTGTCTAACTCTGGACAAAATACAAACAACATGGGAAGGTTGTTAAAGGCAAACATACTGGTAGACCAAGGAAGACATCAAAGCGTCAAGACAGAAAACTTAAAGCAATATGTCTCAGAAATCGAAAATGCACAACAAAACAAATGAGGAAGGAATGGGAGGAAACTGGAGCCAACGTCTGTGACCGAACTGTAAGAAACCGCCTAAAGGAAATGGGATTTACATACAGAAAAGCTAAACGAAAGCCATCATTGACACCTAAACAGAAAAAAACAAGGTTACAATGGGCTAAGGAAAAGCAATTGTGGACTGTGGATGACTGGATGAAAGTCATATTCAGTGATGAATCTCGAATCTGCATTGAGCAAGGTGATGATGCTGGAACTTTTGTTTGTTGCCGTTCCAATGAGATTTATAAAGATGACTGCCTGAAGAGAACATGTAAATTTCCACAGTCATTGATGATATGGGGCTGCATGTCAGGTAAAGGCACTGGGGAGATGGCTGTCATTACATCATCAATAAATGCACAAGTTTACGTTGATATTTTGGACACTTTTCTTATCCCATCAATTGAAAGGATATTTGGGGATGATGAAATCATTTTTCAAGATGATAATGCATTTTGCCATAGAGCAAAAACTGTGAAAACATTCCTTGCAAAAAGACACATAGGGTCAATGTCATGGCCTGCAAATAGTCCGGATCTTAATCCAATTCAAAATCTTTGGTGGAAGTTGAAGAAAATGATCCATGACAAGGCTCCAACCTGCAAAGCTGATCTGGCAACAGCAATCAGAGAAAGTTGGAGCCAGATTGATGAAGAGTACTGTTTGTCACTCATTAAGTCCATGCCTCAGAGACTGCAAGCTGTTATAAAAGCCAGAGGTGGTGCAACAAAATACTAGTGATGTGTTGGAGTGTTCTTTTGTTTTTCATGATTTCATAATTTTTTCCTCAGAATTGAGTGATTCCATATTTTTTCCCCTCTGCTTGGTCTAAAAAAGTAACCATGTTTCTTAAAGCCAGAAAGTTGCCATTTGAAATGACTTTAGTTTTGTGTCATGTCTATGATCTGCTTTTTTTTCTACAAAATTAAACAACTGAATGAACATCCTCCGACGCCGGTGATCCCATAATTTTTGCCAGGGGTTCTATATCTGTTTTACACACTGTCCCGGTCCGCTGTCAAGCTGCAAATCCCCGGCAGTTGCGGATATCAGCGGTTAATGGCAGATATACAGCGCATACAGTGAGTATGTATTGTGTATGACTTGAGTATATTTTGAGTATGTGAGGCGGATGTTATCCGCTTTCAGATTTTTGAACAGCTCAAAAAATCCTGGCTGCGGACATGCGTGCCTCTGCGGATGATCACGGGCGTGTTCGGATGACGGCCGACTCATACAGGCATGTTACACGGATATTGCGGATGTTTGGCGAATATGGGCCAATTTTGTGCGCAATCCATACACAATTGCTCCTAAACGCCAGTGGGACAGGGCCCTAAGGCATGAAGAAACACAAAAATACTATGCCGGAACTGCCACAACAGGAAGTAAATATTTTAACCTCAACTGTGATAAAATGGAGATGTTTATACTATTTCAAAATATGAAAATATTCCATATGAGACCAATTTAATCTGTTGCTGATTATTCAATCCATCACATGACCACGTAGCAGTGGTCAAGTGCAAGGGACACTCAAAGGACCAAGACCCTTTTGTTCATCAGGGAAATCACGAAGCTGACACTGCAGCTAAGGCAGCTGCAGGATATTAGGGGGAGCTGATAATGGCTATGACAAAAGAAGACAGTGAAGTGGAATTCTCTTACTTGACTAGAGAGGATGTGGTAGAGTTGCAGGAAAAAGCAGGTGCGTGGGAACACTTAGTCTGGAAGGATTATGGTGCAATAAAAAAGAAAGGTTTGTGGAGAGCAGTAGGCGGGAGAGTAGTGCTACTGGCTAGTTTAGCACATGTCATCTTAGGAGCACATGGACCATCTCATCTATCTAAGAGACAGACGGAGAAAATGGTCAGTGAACATTGGTGGCACCCGAAGCTGAAAGCAATGATTGCAGAACATATTGAAACATGTGAAACGTGTCCAATGTGTTCAATCCAGGATCAGCTATGATTCCAACAATGGGATCATATCCAGCTCTCACAGCCCCATTTCAGGAAATTGTGATTGACTTTACTGATATGGGTCCAGACAACAGAGCTCAAGAGTACAGGTACTTATTGGTAGTTGTGGATGCATTCACTAAGTGGGTTGAAGCAATTCCAGCAAAAAAGGAAGATGCAGCAACTGTGTGCAAATTTTTGATTAATCAGTTCATTCCAAGGCATGGGTTCCCACGAGCAGTAAGATCTGATAATGGCTCTCATTTTAAAAATGAAGACTTGGCCAAGGTGGAACAAAGTTTGCGGATTAAACACAGATTTGGCTCTGTTTATCATCCATAGTCCCAAGGAGTGGTAGAAAGGGCAAACAGGACGTTAAAAGATAAGCTGGCCAAAATTTGCGCTGATTCTAATCTCAACTGGGTTCAGGCACTGCCAATAGCTTTAATGGCTATTAGAGCCTCGGTGAATAGCTCTACGGGGTTTACACCCTATGAGCTGTGCATTGGTCGTGCATTTCAGAATCCTGCTGCTATTGGCATAAGGGGGACACCTCCTGATGTCAATGAAATACAACATTCTACCTATTATTCATTGCTAACTGCAATGGTAGCATCGCTCTCCTCGCAGGTCCAGCAACGAGAAGGGGACCCTCTGCTGGGACCAGTGGGGAGCAAAGTCAAACCAGGAGAGTGGGTTTGGCTAAAGGTGGTGAAGCGTAAGTGGACCGAGCCCAGGTGGACAGATCCATTTCAAGTGGTAAAGGCTAACTCGCATTCTGTACAGGTGGCAACTAAGGAAGGTGCTTATCTGCAATAGGCCCAAGCTGTTTGGTATCTTATCTGCCCCTACCTGTTTGGTAGGGGCAGATAAGATGCTGCAACAACAATGGTTAAAAATAATGCATGGTACCAATTTACTACATATACTGCTAAAGGCATGGCAATAGATAACTGCATATTATGCATGCCTTCTACATCCCCCTTTGACTATGTTTGAATTCCTGGGGAAGACAGTATTGCTGACTGCATCTCTTCCATGACCCACAGTAATAGCATCAAATCAGGCCCCTCCCCAAGTATAGTTAACTGAATTCCAAATGTTAAATTTCAGTGACTCTAATGGCGCTCACTATTCAATATGCGCTTTGCATTGTACTCTGTTGGCCGCCCAAGCACCAGTGAATGACTTTCTTTCTTGCTCCTGCTCAGTGCAAACCTCCCCTCAGCTATTATTTGATGCCGGCATGATGCTTATGCTATAACATGTTTAAGGATCTGATATTTTGCTAAAGTGCATGTAATCTTTTGGAAATGCTTTGGATGATTTATCATGTAGTTGGAATAATGTTTCATCATTATAAACTGTTCAAATGTATTACTGTTGTTGACTGAACTTTAATATGATCTTTTTCTGTGGACTCCCTGGAACTGAAACTTTTGACTGTTAAGAGGACATTCAGTTAGCCCCAGACACCACCACACCTCCACTATGCTATTTTTCCCCTCTCAATTTTCCGAAGACCGTTCATGTCACACCCCGGCCTTGCCCCGGCCGCCAGTTAGAAGATGGTAACACCCTAACTGAACTAAACTGAACTGTATAAAGACTGTGGGTTTCCATATTTCAGGGTTTTTTGCTGACACACAACCTGTTGGTATCGTTGTTGTGTAATAAAGTGTGTTGCGTTGAACCCACCCTGCACTCGGTTGTTGACAATCTGCTGATCTGTTCAGCTGTATTCTTCAATAAACCCTTTAAGGTCTTTATAAGTGTAAATTGAATTCTGAGTTTTTTGTGTCTCTCATGGTTCACGAACACTCCAGGAACACTTCCAGGTCCTTTGGGATGTGGGGAAGGGTGTTATCCTCAACATGTACCACGTGCTGAGTTTGGACGCTGTGCTACGAGTGTTTTTCCGCTCCCTGTTCACTTAAGCCCCTGTCACATTGGCAAATTTGTAGAGCTGCTCATTGCAGCGTTGTGTTTCATTTATATATGCCTGAAATACGCACGTACTCGGCTTTTTCCTGTGTGCATTCCGTTAGCAGAGCTGCGTGTGTTTGCTTTTGAATGTGTGCACAAGTGCGTGTCACCCTTGCCGCTATAAAAAGCCACTTCCCCTTTTTTTTTCAGTTCTCTCCTGTTGGCTGAGCAGAACACATCACTGCGCTTGAAAATAAGTGGGATTTTATCATGAGGTTTTTAAGTCCTCACCTAAAAGCTGCAATCCTCCAACCTCTGGATGTTCTGGAAAGAGGGAGGGGGTGCGCGTGCGAGAGAGCACTTTGATTTTAAAGTCACAGCGACAACTCTTATCAGACACAGAGAGACAGAGAGAATGTCTTCTATCAGACTCTTTAAAATAAAAGCGCTCTCTCGCGCGCTCAGTCTCTCTCACGCGCGAGAGAGTGCTTTTATGAAATGACAACAGTCAGCTTTGCGACACAGTGAATGGTCCTCGTATAATGAGTCCAGTATGATAAAGTGAAGCAACGATCTTGCAGTATTTATAGCTCCAGAAGAACGATGGAGCCCGGCGGGAGGTGTGAAATGGCGTACAGTACCGTGTTGCAGCGTGGGCGGGCTCACAGTAGCGGACAGTACACTGTGTTTACTCGTGTGAAGGCTCCATGCTGTGTTGTACACCGAAGAAAATTAAACATGTTTAATTTCTTCTGTCTTACGCGCGTAGCCCTCAACATACTGCTGCGTATTGAGAAAAAAACTCCATGTAAAGTGGGCGGAGAGCTGCTTATTGCAGCATAGACGATACGCTGTAATGAGCAGCTCTCAGAATACGCCAATGTGACAGGGGCTTTAGTCCCATACAGCTGGCACTTTCTTTGAAATTATGCTATTGACATGAGTGGTTCTCGCTCCTCCTCTACAGCTGTTGTTCCATGTACTGAATTCCACGTGTTGAGTTGTCACGTTGTGCTGTGAGTGTCTCCACTCCTGTTGCACTGTTGCTCTAAATGTGCACATTGCTGGAGTATTTTCACTGCTGGTTGTGAGCGTTTTCTGCTCTTTCTTACAGCAGTTGTGTTGCGGTTTTTCTGCCTGCCTGAACTCCACCCGGTAGTGTTGTGTGGTGAACAAACTCATTAACTGACAGGAGATGGACTTCAAAAACAGATGTTGTATTAAGAGATGCCTATACTGTGAACAGAGTCACTAAGACAGCTCTGGGGTCTTCCAGAAGCAAAATGTGACATGTATTGTTGCAACAGAGAGCCTCAGCATTAGGTGGGCAAGTCTTGTCCTGTCATCGTGTATCAGTGGAGCTATGTGATTGGCTGCAAATTCTGGTGCATTGATGTGGTGAGAAGGTGACGTGATCGTGTTGTTTGTTCAAGCAGCATGTGTCATATCAAAACTTTGTGATGAATTTGTTTGTGTCAGTGTGATAAGCAAAGACGGAATGTTCCATCGGGCGCCTCCATTTTTCTGTCCCAGACAGACGTGAAGCACTTGGTTTTATCAGTTTAGACTGCATGCAAATGATAACATTTGGGTGTGCATCATGACTGTACGTAAAGCAGTCAGGTCAAATCCAGTTTTTAACATTAAGTGGTGTGACGACATTTGGGTGTGCATCATTAAACATTCTGACAGGTGTTTTTTCACTGCCTGTGTTGATTGCTCTTCTGTGGGTGACTTTCCAAAGTAGCTCCCAGCTACTTTGCAATTTGGTGGCTTAGAATTGTAACACCTACAATACATGTCACTTTGTGGGGCTGTAAGTGCTACCGCTCACTGATGTTCTCTGCAACACTGTTATCACACTCACGTAAGCGACCACATGCTGAGCTCCTTACTGCTACGGTTAAAGAAGGATACCCATGATCTCATCTTGTCTGATTAGGTTGACAACCTGCTTCTCAGTTTGCTCAGATAAAGTCACTATTTCTTTCTCTGCAGCTGTCTCCAACTTCTGCTGCTCCTGTCACGGAGCAGTTGACACCTTCCTTTGACTATAGTGAGGAGAAATTGAACACCCCCCCCCCACTGCCAAACATTGTGATGACGACATGATGTCAATTACGGCATCTGAGTCATTATGTAGTGGGGGCCAGCTGGGTCAGATTGGGGCCCAACAACAGGGGGGCCGTTCCCGCCATCCTACCATCACGGACTCCCACACTTTAGATGGTGATGCTCCTCAGACGTCTGAGTCTGGCCTGTTAATTGTTACACAGGCCATTCAGTTGGCCTTGTTACGGCTTGGTGTAGATGCTCCTCCCATGTACACTGCCTCTTCTAGTGCCTTTTTAGGGATACTCAGAAACCAGCTTTCGGTGTTCCGCCCTCCTTGCCATATATTGAAGACCTGCAGAACTGCTGGTCTGACCCTAAATCATGCTAATTGCACTCTCCCTCAAAACGTGTGGAATCTGTCTCATTGTGCTGTGTGGTAAAACTGCACATTTGAGTGGCCTTTTATTGTGGCCAGCCTAAGGCACACTGCAATAATCATGCTGTCTAATCAGCATCTTGATATGCCACACCTGTGAGGTGGTATGGATTATCTTGGCAAAGAAGTGCTCACTAACACAGATTGAGACAGATTTGTGAACAATATTTGAGAGAAATTTGTCTTTTGTGTATTGTGTGAAAATGTTTTAAAGTTTTGAGTTCAGCTCATGAAAAATAGGAGCAAAAACGAAAGTGTTCCGTTTATATTTTTGTTCAGTGTAGAAACTGCATAATTTATTACCACTCTTGAAAAATGTCAGCTATCTATTATATAAACGCTATGTAATCTAGAGCCTGTGGATCCCCAGGGGCAACATGCTACTCATTTAGTTAATATCTCACACATGATCATTCATCACTACTTCTTTATCTGTAAGTTTAGTACAGTACCTCTGATGCCATACCTTTCCATTTTTTTCCTTTAATGTATGGTGGTTAATAATGTCAAAAACGGAAGAGAAAGTAAGCCGGAACCCAGCCGTGCGCCGTACCAGGAAGAAATATACAACCGGTATGCAGGGGTACGCCTCGGAAGAACAACTTTCACTCCTGCAGTCTCAAGTGCCGTGTTTGACATAAAACAAGTTCAAAAGACAAAAGAAAAAAAGATGACAGGTTGAATCAAGCGCCCCCGCTGAGGAAGAGGAAGACTGTGGGGGTTGAGAAAAGGGGGCCATCTGCACTCCGGACTCCAAACGTGCATACGCTGATGCACACATACACATGCACAGGGGTTGGCCCCTGCTGGAGTTCAGCGCACGATCGAAGTGAACACGCACTTAAGGGGAAAACTTCAGTACTAACAAAACTCATTCATTTTATTTATTTTATTTGAAATTTTCGCGGAGAAGCACTGCGTAAAAGAGGCACTGCGTTTTGGATTTGAGAGTGCAAAGAGTGCCTTTGGTTGCTTTGCAGTGGTTGTTGGTGGTTTCAAAGTTATTTTTGTTGTGTTTAACAGAGATGTGTGGGTGTTCCAGGAAAAAGGCTGCATCTTAGATAAGATTGACAACTTTATTACAGTTATATACAGCACATCCACTTGCTCCACATCAGTGCTCACCACCACCAACAGCATCTGCTCTGCCAGAGGTGGATCCAACCTTTTGTAGGGGTTGAGGCCCCTACAAAAGGTTTCCTCCAGACAACACAGTTTTTTAAAATCCATACACAGAGCTAACAATGATATTTTCTTTTCCATTGTAACACACTCCAACACATCTTCCACCACTGTTGTCATGTTTCCACCATCCTGCAATCAAAGTTTTTGTCAACACACAATGCCAATTTTGTTGACTCTGCTCACTTTACACATTTTGCATCCAGACAGATCAAACTCCACGCCATTATCAGGCCAATGCAGGTTTCTTATCTTGCAATTTCAATGTACATGTTTATGATACCTTAATGATTCAGGAAACATTTATTACTCTGTTTTAGCTGACACTTTTGTCTGATGAAAACCCACTGCACATTCAGTCAGATACCAACATGAGTAACTTTCAGCAGATTCTCAAGGAAATTGGATCATTTGGTTTATTTCAGAAATACTTACTCTTTGCATTGGGCATCATCAATGTATTTTCAGCATTTGACATTTTTAGTCAGGTATTTACAGGTTTGTTTTTTCTACACCACTGTAACACTGACTGGATCTTGGACCATGACCCCAACTTAACCTCTGATAGACAAAACAATCTCACACTGCCAGTGGATGAAGATAGAAGGTTTGAAAGCTGTAAAATGTTCACACCTGTGAATTTGAGTTTGGAAACCATTGAAGCCTTTGTGATTACAACAGAACAGAACCTACAACAGAATGTATAAATGGATGGAATTATGAGACACCCCCAGGTGCCTCCAGCATTGTGACAGAGGAAAGGAAATACATAAGCCAAATTATTAAAAGTGTTTCTGGATCCTTATGGAAACCATGCTCTTGTCTGCTCTCACTTCTTCCTCTGATCTTCTCTTTTCATAACCCTTCATTTTTCAGTTTGAGCTCGTGTGTGACAGGAGTAGTTTGATTGAGACATCACAATCTGTCTACATGGCAGGTATTGTTGGATCATTGGTGTCTGGAGCAATTTCTGACAGGTATGGACATATACAGTGAGGAAAATAAGTATTTGAACACCCTGCGATTTTGCAAGTTCTCCCACTTAGAAATCATGGAGGGGTCTGAAATTTTCATCTTAGGTGCATGTCCACTGTGAGAGACATAATCTAAAAAAAAAAAAAAAAATCCGGAAATCACAATGTATGATTTTTTAATAATTTATTTGTATGTTACTGCTGCAAATAAGTATTTGATCCCCTACCAACCAGCAAGAATTCTGACTCACACAGACCTGTTAACTTTTCTTTAAGAAGCCCTCTTATTCTGCACTCTTTACCTGTATTAATTGCACCTGTTTGAACTTGTTACCTGTATAAAAGACACCTGTTCACACATTCAATCAATCACACTTCAACCTGTCCACCATAGCCAAGACCAAAGAGCTGTCTAAGGACACCAGGGACAAAACTGTAGACCTGCACAAGGCTGGGATGGACTACAGGACAACAGGCAAGCAGCTTGGTAGAAGACAACAACTGTTATGATTATTTATTAGAAAGTGGAAGAAACGCAAGATGACTGTCAATCTCCCTCGGTCTGGGATTACATACAAGCTCTCACTTTGTGGGGTAAGGATGATTCTGAGAAAGCTCAGAACTACACAGGTGAACCTGGTCAATGACCTGAAGAGAGCTGGGGCCACAGTCACAAAGATTACATTAGTAACACATGATGCTATCATGGTTTAAAATCCTGCAAGGCAGCAAGGTCCCCCTGCTCAAGCCAGCACATGTCCAGGCCCGAACAACCCCAAGAAATCCATCCCAACATCATACTCTGGGGGTGCTTTTCTGCAAAGGGGACAGGACGACTGCACCGTATTGAAGGGAGGATGGATGGGGTCATGTATTGTGAGATTTTGGCAAACAATCTCCTTCCGTCAGTAAGAGCATTGAAGATGGGTCATGGCTGGGTCTTCCAGCATGACAATGACCCCAAACACACAGCCAGGGCAACTAAGGAAGGGCTCAGTAAGAAGTATTTCAAGGTCTTGGAGTGGCCTGGCCAGTCTCCAGACCTGAACTTAATAGAAAATCTTTGGAGGGAGCTGAAACTCCAAAAGTGAAAGATTTGGAGAAGATCTGTATGGAACAGTGGACCAAAATCCCTGCTGCAGTCTGTGCAAACCTGGTGAAAAACTACAGTAAACGTATGACCGCTGTAATTGCAAACAAAGGCTACTGTACCAAATATTAACATTGATTTTCGCAGGTGTTCAAATACTTATTTGCAGCAACATACAAATAAATTATTAAAAAGTCATACATTGTGCTTTCCAGATTTTTTTTTTTAAGATTATGTCTCTCACAGTGGACATGCACCTAAGATGAAAATTTCAGACCCCTCCATAATTTCTAAGTGGGAGAACTTGCAAAACTGTAGGGTGTTCAAATACTTATTTTCCTCACTGTATTTACCCACTTTGCCAACATGAACTACACTCCTGGGCATCAATGTGATATATAATGTAAAAGCTTTGAAGAAAGTCAGTGTATCATACAGAAGTGCTACATGACTGCAAATTGTTGTATGGCTGGGGGGCCTGGCTGCCTTTTTGTTTCTGTCTTTTGTTTTTCCTTCCAGGTGGCTTGCATTTGGGACTGAGTGGCTGTGTTGCTGAGGTTATCAGGACCTCACCCTGATCACCTGCGGCTCGTCAGGACTCACAGCTGTGGTGCATCTATATGGATTGGAACATGGTGGCATTTAAGACTGGAGTATACGGTGTGTATTTGCCAGAGACTTGACCTTGTGACCAGACGGGTGAGATCGTCGTCTCGGGAGCCATCTCATCATCAGTGGATGCAGAGAACGTCCAGGGTTTGATGCACGGTCTGTGAAAGAGGAGGGGGTGAGGTCTCACGCTCGTCAGCACACTTCCTGAGGTACGTTAGATTTTGTGACTAACGTTTATACAGTCAGTAAATGTGGTGTCCCTCACACCTTATTATATTGGGCTGTACGTTAGTCATGTATCGGCTTCCACTGCAGTGGAGTTTTGTGAACTGGATGTTCTATGCCTGCAGGTTGGGAAGCTGATTAGTAATTAAGCCAGGAAGTGTTTGCTGTTTATGTACACCTTTGAGTGGTCTCTCTGTGTGTAGAGTGTGGACTCACATAATGGTTCCTTCTTTCACAGACTCGGTTTGTTGCGGCCACCTGGGGGGTGTCGGCGGGGTCCTTGGGTCCGAACGGCTTCTGGCTCCGGACCGTTAGCGCTGCTGGGAGCGCACCGTATCACCACCACGCCAGACCGCACATTCTTTTGTTGTTTTGTATCACATCACTGTTATGTATTAAATTCAGTTATCCTTTGTACCGTGCTCTGCTTATTTCATACTGGGTCCTTCAAACGCTGGTCGGTTCTCCGAGCTGCGTCCGACACATAACACAAATATCTTGAAGACAACCATAAAGTTGGCAGGTGTTTGAAATTCATGATACTTGAAAAGTTGTTTTTTATAAAGTACAGAAAACAAAGCAGGCTAATAATATAACAAGTGAAGGTGATGGTCTCTGGGTTAGACAGCTGGGCTTGTGACCCTTGTGACTGTCGGCTCCTTGGTCCTTCAATTTCAATTTCTTACGTCTGCCAAGGACATAATGAAAACATCGACGTTTATTTGTCTGGCTGTCTGTTAGCAGTATTACGTCAAAACTACTGCACAGATTTTGATGAAATTTTCACCACAGATAGATATTAGAGCATGGAAGACTCCATTAAATGTTAGAGGTGATCCGAATCTAGATTCTCGATCAAGTTTCACTTTATATAGGCTTTGAAGGATTACGTCAAAACTACTTTGTCCCCAATTTGGGTACAATTACTTTACTTACGTCCCACTGCAACCATTTGCACCAATTCCCAGATTTCTAACCCATTCAGTCATATATTGGAGAACTTGTCAGGGCTTTCCACTAAGTCCTTTGCTTTTTGACTTGGCAATTGAACCTCTTGGCATTGTGTTATGGACCTGTGATGCAATATCAGGAATCTGAAGAGGTGGTGTGGAACATGCTCTTCCTCTCTCAACCGACTGACACACTGCTGGAAAATGTTCAGGCTATAAATTAAACAAATAAAAGTGAATTTTTCCACATTAACACTTTTGTGCAGTGGACTTCAGCAATTGGCTTTTTAAAATGGAGAATTCTCAATTTTCCTAGGTGAGAGTTATAGATACAAGGCGGTATAAAGATTTCTATGAAGAAAACTTTGCCTTTCTGTTGAACCAGACCAAGCAGCCCTTATCCCGGTGGTCACTGCTCTCCATATCACTCATAGGCTGCATTAATTCCATCACTTTGCCTACATTTCTGTACCTTTTTCAAACCATTCTTGTTTTTTATTCCTGGATCATTTTTGTGCAGCTGGACTCCATCGTCTCATCTGTGGCAGAGAAACTGCCTACGCTTAAGTAAGACACACCTTCAAAAAACTAAGGCTGCTAGCGGCCTTGCTCTCCCAAATTTCTGTCTTTATTATTGGGCAGCAAATTTATGCTGTCTTGCATTCTGGTCATTTTGTTACAATAGGCCTGACAGCCCTGACTGGGTGGTGATGGAGTCACGCCGTAAGGAATCATCCCCCGTGGCCTTTTTGGGATCCTCGCTCCCACTTCCACTGCTTAAAACCACTGCAAATCCAGTTGTGGAACACTCACTAAAAATCTGGGCACAATTTCAGAAATGTTCCAATCTTCCTCGTTTTTCTCTTTACAGTCCTGTCGTGTGTTAACTACCTTGTCAAACCCTCATCTCAGGACTCTGTTTTTAAAGAATGGCAGAAAAAGGGCATAGTACACTTCAAGGACATGTTTTTTAATAACACGCTAGCATCATTTCAACAACTAAGTGACACATTTGGCATTCCCCAGTCAACTTTATTTAGGTATCTTCAAGTACGGTATTTTATCACTTCTCATTTTTCTAGCTTATCCATCTCAACAGACATAAATATTGTTGACACTCTTCTTTCTTTAAACCCGAACAAAAAACATCTTATTTCATCCATGTACAGTGAACTATTGGATTTTTTTTTTAGAACTTAAATTTTTTATTGAATGTTTTCATAACAACACAGCATATTACACAGTCATACGTTAGTAATATACTCAACAAAAATATAAACGCAACACTTTTGGTTTTGCTCCCATTTTGTATGAGATGAACTCAAAGATCTAAAACTTTTTCCACATACACAATATCACCATTTCCCTCAAATATTGTTCACAAACCAGTCTAAATCTGTGATAGTGAGCACTTCTCCTTTGCCGAGATAATCCATCCCACCTCACAGGTGTGCCATATCAAGATGCTGATTAGACACCATGATTAGTGCACAGGTGTGCCTTAGACTGTCCACAATAAAAGGCCACTCTGAAAGGTGCAGTTTTGTTTTATTGGGGGGGGATACCAGTCAGTATCTGGTGTGACCACCATTTGCCTCATGCAGTGCAACACATCTCCTTCGCATAGAGTTGATCAGGTTGTCAATTGTGGCCTGTGGAATGTTGGTCCACTCCTCTTCAATGGCTGTGCGAAGTTTCTGGATATTGGCAGGAACTGGTACACGCTGTCGTATACGCCGGTCCAGAGCATCCCAAACATGCTCAATGGGTGACATGTCTGGTGAGTATGCCAGCCATGCAAGAACTGGGACATTTTCAGCTTCCAAGAATTGTGTACAGATCCTTGCAACATGGGGCCGTGCATTATCCTGCTGCAACATGAGGTGATGTTCTTGGATGTATGGCACAACAATGGGCCTCAGGATCTCGTCACGGTATCTCTGTGCATTCAAAATGCCATCAATAAAATGCACCTGTGTTCTTCGTCCATAACAGACGCCTGCCCATACCATAACCCCACCGCCACCATGGGCCACTCGATCCACAACATTGACATCAGAAAACCGCTCACCCACATGACGCCACATACGCTGTCTGCCGTCTGCCCTGAACAGTGTGAACCGGGATTCATCCATGAAGAGAACACCTCTCCAACGTGCCAAACGGCAGCGAATGTGAGCATTTGCCCACTCAAGTCGGTTACGATGACGAACTGGAGTCAGGTCGAGACCCCGATGAGGATGTCGAGCATGCAGATGAGCTTCCCTGAGACGGTTTCTGACAGTTTGTGCAGAAATTCTTTGGTTATGCAAACCGATTGTTTCAGCAGCTGTCCGAGTGGCTGGTCTCAGACGATCTTGGAGGTGAACATGCTGGATGTGGAGGTCCTGGGCTGGTGTGGTTATACGTGGTCTGCGGTTGTGAGGCTGGTTGGATGTACTGCCAAATTCTCTGAAACGCCTTTGGAGACGGCTTATGGTAGAGAAATGAACATTCAATACATGAGCAACAGCTCTGGTTGACATTCCTGCTGTCAGCATGCCAACTGCACGCTCCCTCAAATCTTGCGACATCTGTGGCATTGTGCTGTGTGATAAAACTGCACCTTTCAGAGTGGCCTTTTATTGTGGACAGTCTAAGGCACACCTGTGCACTAATCATGGTGTCTAATCAGCATCTTGATATGGCACACTTGTGAGGTGGGATGGATTATTTCAGCAAAGGAGAAGTGCTCACTATCACAGATTTAGACTGGTTTGTGAACAATATTTGAGGGAAATGGTGATATTGTGTATGTGGAAAAGTTTTAGATCTTTGAGTTCATCTCATACAAAATGGGAGCAAAACCAAAAGTGTTGTGTATATGTTACCTTAGTCATAGCACTTTGTTGAAACATGCCATAAAATAAACATCACAATCAGTTTTTTACAGGAAAGTATACATGGTTTCAGCATCACAACATCCAGAGGGAAAATGAATGGGGGTACCAAGGCACTGCCAACACAACATCCAAGAAAGAGCAATTTAGGTGTACAAGATGTGGGTTTACATGAATAATGCTTCCGCATGACCCCACCGGGCAGCAAAAATAGGCTTTTAGAGTCTTAACATGTATGTTATCTTTTCCATTTGGTAAAGTTCCCTTACTTTTTGGACCCAAATATTGTAGGTGGGTGGCTCTAATTGCATCCACTTAATTGTAATACACTTCAAAGCTGCTGTAAGGAGGATGTTTAAGAGATATGATTTAGACCTGCACCTCTTCCGGAACAATGCCAAGTATCGCAGCTGTAACATCCTTTGGTATGACCGCTTCAAAAATCTGGTTTAGAGCCCTGTACACCTCATCCCAAAACTTTTTTAGTTTAGGGCATGTCCAGAAGATGTGTGTATGGTTAGGTATTGCTGTACCGCAGTTTCTCCAACACAAGCTTGGTGCATTGGGGTCCATCTTAGCAACTATATCTGGTGTCCTAAAATATCTGCTAAGAGTCTTCCATTTAAACTCCCACCATGTATTGGAATTTGTAGTTTTGTGAGCCACTGCCCATGCTTCCTCCCACATTTCATCAGAGATGGTTTTGGCCATCTCTGCCTCCCATCTTCGTTTTGTTTGAGTAGGCTTATGCTGATCCATTGACAAAAATACCCTATATAACTTTGTTATCAGTTTCTTATCCCCTTCACCTTTTTGGAATTGAGATAGGAAGTTTTCTATTGGTGTGGGGTTTAACACTCTTTCCCATTCCTTATGTGTGGTCAAAAAAGAGCGCAACTGTAGATACCTAAAGAAATCGGGTTTCTGGATTTGGAAATGCCTACGTAGTTCTTCAAATGACATAAGGTTATTTTTATCAATCAGATTATGAATAAACACCAGTCCCTGGTCAGCCCATTTTGCAAAACCTTTGTCTAGGATATTCGGTGTAAAGGATTTCATGTGTCCAATACTTGTTAGGATTGAGAGCGCTCTTGGTAACTTAAATGCAACTCGTACTTTATTCCAAATATTAAGGGTGGTTCTCGTCCACAATGACAAACCCTTCATTGAAACATCTAAAAAAGGTAAAACCATTAATGGTACAGAGCACATCGTTTGTTCAATGTCCAGCCATCGTGTATGGTTATCACTTTGAATCCATGATATCAACGGCTTTAATTGAGCTGCCCAGAAATAGTATTTTACCACAGGAGGATTGAGCCCCCCTTTTACTTTGGTTTGTTGGAGTGTTTTAAATTTTATGCGAGGGCCCTTACCTTGCCAAATAAATTTTGAGATAATTTTATCCAATTCAACAAATGTGGACTTTGAAATTAAAATTCAAATTTATTAATTTATATAGCGCCAATTCACGATAAAATTGTCTCAAGGTGCTTCACACAAAAAACAATTAAAAATTTAAAACACAATAAAAAAAACCCCGACCATAAAAGAAAGACAACCATTAAAGAATACAAGAATAAAAACACTTCATAATACTAATGATAAAACAGAGAAAACAAATGAGTCTTTAAACGTGACTTAAAAATCTCCACAGTATCCGACTGCCGAATGTGTGCTGGGAGATCGTTCCACAGAGCTGGGACACAGTAGGAGAAAGCTCTGTGACCAGCAGACTTTTTATTCACCCTGGGAACACACAGAAGTCCTGCACCTTGAGAACGCAGGGCCCGAGCTGGTGCATAAGGGCTTACCAGGTCAGCCAGATAGGGAGGTGCAAGTCCATGAACGATTTTATGAATTAATAACAGTACTTTAAAATCCGATCTTGCAGGAACAGGAAGCCAGTGCAGGGACGCCAAAACGGGTTTAATGTGGTCAAACTTTCTGCTTTGTGTTAAGAGTCTGGCAGCAGCATTTTGAACCAGTTGAAGACCCCTAATCCTGGACTGCAGTAAGACAGAAAACAGAGCATTACAATAATCCAGTCTAGAAGAGACAAATGCATGAATCAAAGTCTCAGCATCAGCCATAGACAGGATGGGACGAATCTTTGCTATATTTCGCAAATGGAAGAAAGCAGTCCTCGTAATGTGTCTAATGTGGAGATCAAAGGACAGCGTAGGATCAAAAAGTACTCCAAGGTTCCTCACTTTATTCGTATGGTGTATAACACACGGACCTAAGCTAAGTGCTAGCTGATCAAATTTATGCCGATACCTCGCTGGACCAAGAACTATAACTTCAGTCTTATCAGAATTTAAAAGTAGGAAGTTATTAGACATCCAACTTCTTACTGATGCAAGGCAATCTTCCAAAGACTTTATGTGAGTGAGATTACCAGCAGTTATTGGCATGTACAATTGAGTGTCATCAACATAACAATGAAAGGAAATCCCAAAGCGCTGCAGTATATTCCCAAGAGGTGCTACATAAAGGGAAAAAAGCAGGGGGCCTAAAACGGATCCCTGAGGAACCCCAAACTTCATGTCCCTACAATCAGAGGAGATGCCATTACACAATACGCAGTAAGAGCGACTGGACAGGTATGACGTCAACCAGGCAAGAGCAGTTCCAGTAATCCCAAAGTGATTTTCCAGCCTATTGAGTAAAATATGATGATCCACAGTATCAAATGCAGCACTAAGATCCAGCAGCACCAAGACTGTGGTGGTATCTGAGTCCATTGCTCGCAAAAGGTCATTCACTACTTTAGTAAGTGCTGTCTCTGCGGAGTGATATTTTCTAAAAGCAGACTGCAGTGGCTCAAAAAGATTATTCTCAGTGAGGTAGTCCACAAGCTATCGCGAAACCACTTTTTCCAGGATTTTAGAACAAAATGATAGATTAGATATCAGTCTATAATTCTTCAATACACTAGGGTCGAGATTGGATTTCTTAAGTAATGGTTTGATCACTACAGACTTGAAACATTTAGGAACAGATCCAGAAGTTAATGAGAGATTTATAATTTCCAGCACAGTCAGTCCAAGAATGGGCCACAGGTCCTTAAATAGTTTTGTTGGTATAGGATCAAGTAAACAAGTTGTACTTTTTGTAGACGTCATGAGCTTTGTCAGCGCACCAAGCGAGATACCATCAAAATCTGTAAATCTGGGTAACACCTCAGTGGGCGCATCCACCTCCATAGCAGTATGCAGTGGTTGGACCAAAGCCTGCTGAGATATCCTCAACCTAATATCCTCAATTTTCTTCTCAAAATAGTCCAAGAAATCCTGTGCTGAAAAGGGAGAGTGAATAACAGGTGGCTGTCCATGAATGAGAAATGCCACAGTTTCAAACAAAACCTTTGAGTTATGCTTGCTTTTATTGATCAAATCAGAATAATAGGCACACTTTAAAATCTTAGTCATTTTTGATCAGGATATGTCATTCAAAGCGCATATTAAACAAATATGTAGGACTGCTTTTTTGCATTTACGCAATATCTCTAAAATCAGAAAGGTCTTGTCTCAGAGTGATGCTGAAAAACTAATTCATGCATTTATTTCCTCTAGGCTGGACTATTGTAATTCATTATTATCAGGTTGTCCTAAAAGTTCCCTAAAAAGCCTTCAGTTAATTCAAAATGCTGCAGCTAGAGTACTGACGGGGACTAGAAGGAGAGAGCATATCTCACCCATATTGGCCTCTCTTCATTGGCTTCCTGTTAATTCTAGAACAGAATTTAAAATTCTTCTTCTTACTTATAAGGTTTTGAATAATCAGGTCCCATCTTATCTTAGGGACCTCGTAGTACCATATCACCCCAATAGAGCGCTTCGCTCTCAGACTGCAGGCTTACTTGTAGTTCCTAGGGTTTGTAAGAGTAGAATGGGAGGCAGAGCCTTCAGCTTTCAGGCTCCTCTCCTGTGGAACCAGCTCCCAATTCAGATCAGGGAGACAGACACCCTCTCTACTTTTAAGATTAGGCTTAAAACTTTCCTTTTTGCTAAAGCTTATAGTTAGGGCTGGATCAGGTGACCCTAAACCATCCCTTAGTTATGCTGCTATAGACGTAGACTGCTGGGGGGTTCCCATGATGCACTGTTTCTTTCTCTTTTTGCTCTGTATGCACCACTCTGCATTTAATCATTAGTGATCGATCTCTGCTCCCCTCCACAGCATGTCTTTTTCCTGGTTCTCTCCCTCAGCCCCAACCAGTCCCAGCAGAAGACTGCCCCTCCCTGAGCCTGGTTCTGCTGGAGGTTTCTTCCTGTTAAAAGGGAGTTTTTCCTTCCCACTGTAGCCAAGTGCTTGCTCACAGGGGGTCGTTTTGACCGTTGGGGTTTTACATAATTATTGTATGGCCTTGCCTTACAATATAAAGCGCCTTGGGGCAACTGTTTGTTGTGATTTGGCGCTATATAAAAAAAAAATTGATTGATTGATTGATTGATTGACTTTATAGCCAGTAGTGCATGCTTATAATCTAAGACAGCATCACGCCATGCAAAGTGGAACACCTCTCGTTTGGAACTACGCCATTTCCGTTCCAACCCTCTAGCCTTCTGCCTAAGGTCACGCAAATAACTGTTGAACCAAGGTGTGCCTTAGGAAGGCATGGCCTTAATAGAGGAGGCGCAGTCTTATCGAGTGTGGTTTTTAGCACTAAATTCAGGCTATCCGCAAGGCTGTCTACCGACTGAAAATTTATCAAGCTTGAAGTCAAGATTTCTGGTAGTCTCGCTTTGAGTTCAGTCAGAGTTGAAGGTTTAATACGTCACCCCAGTGATAGGCAAGGTTGTTGCTCCACTAAACGCGGCAGCGTAATTGTAAACCTAATAAGCGAGTGGTCAGAGACCGCCGATGCAAGAGGCAGGATGTCGATATTTATGACAGCAAGGCCATGTGCAAGAACCAAATCCAGAGTATTACCACTGATATGCATTGAACCATGAATGAACTGCCAAAATCCTAGTGCATCCATGATTTCTATAAATGATTTACCAAGAGGATCAGAGGGCTTATTTACATGAATGTTAAAGTCACCAATAATCAAAATATTGTCTACACTAGTTGAAAGACTAGAAATGAACGCGCCAAATTCATCTAAAAAATCAGAATATGGGCCAGGAGGCCTATAGACAGTGACAATATAACATAGCTGATTTCCAGTTTTATGACCTTGACAGTACTTAGCATCATGGGCATAACGGAGAATCACATGCTCATATGAATTATATTTATGACCCCCAACAGTTACTAAAGTAAACCTGGATTTATAAATAAAAGCAACACCCCCGCCTTTCCTCACATCACGTGAACGTGACTAAAAGTGTACTCCGGTGGGCAGGCCTCATTCAGAGGAAGGACAGCTGTGGATTTAAGCCAGGTTTCACATAATCCAAGCATATCCAGGCGATGATCCACAATTAAGTCATTAACCAGCAATGACTTCAGAGACAATGATCTGATGTTAATGAGACCCAAACTAAGGATCTCGGTGGGATCAATAGATTTTAATGAAGTCATGCGGAAGTTCTGCTCCTCAGCAGCCAGTGACGCAGCGTGTTTCAGCGGCCGGAGGAGCTCAGGTGAAACGCCGCGTCTGCGAGCCCGCAGACGACAGCACCGGCGTAAAAGCTCCACAGCCCGGCGAGAGGCAGCAGCAGGAAGCTGCGGCACAAACGGGCACAGCTTTAGCGGAGCTGGTCCGGTCATCGGAAAGGACAGTCCAGGAACAACAGGACGAATCCAGCAGCCTCTCGTGCACAGATTGTGCTCCCACGCCCAAAAATATCATCCATCCCACAGGAGGCGAGGATCAGACCCTCTGGTGAAGGCTGCCAGGTAAAACTTAAATTTCACTGATGCACTGCTCCGCTTTCCGCGCCTTCTAAAGCGCCTCCTCCGGAGAGGAGCGCAAGGAAAACGGAGCAGGTGGAGCGGGACCTCCGCGAGCACAGGTGGCAGAGCAGGGCGGGGCCCTCCCAGCCCGCAGATGACAGCAGCGGCTCATAAAGAGCATTAATGTCCAAGAGAGACTGTCGATTATACACAAGCAAGGCAGAGGTGTCCCGGCAGAACACACAGAGCAAAAACACAGCAACAAATAACAAAAAACTCGATGAGCGGTAAAGACAGGGCTGACGGCATGCCAAACACAGGCGCCATCTTGCCTCAGCCTCAATGAAGCCTGAAGCCTGAATAATACTTTGGTATTATTATTGGTAACATTTGGAACAAATACATCAATCTTGGGAGAACATTCATACAGATAGTATCTATGCGACCAAGAAAAGAGAGCGGTAACGCTGACCACCGCTCTAGATCATTTTTAATTGTGTCTAGAATTTTACTATAATTGACGTGAAACAAATCATGTAGAGAGAGGAATATTAATGCCTAAATACTTAATACCCTATTTGGGCCACCTAAAACCACTTTGTCGCTTTACGCTGAGGGCGATGCTACTGTTGATATCCATTGCTTCTGTCTTATCAACATTTATTTTATAACCAGAAAAATAGCCGTATTCATAAATCATTCCCTTCAAGTGTGGTATTGATGTTGCAGGTTCTGTCAGATATAATAGAACATCATCGGCGTAGCATGAGATTTTATGTTCCTCTGTGCCAATCAGAATTCCCTTAATGTCGTCATCGTCCCTTATGAATTGGGCCATTGGTTCAATGCTAATTGCGAATAAAAATTGCGACAGCGGGCACCCCTGCCTACATCTGCGCTCTAAATTGAAACATGATGATCTAACACCATTGACTCTGACAGCTGCCTGTGGGGACGAGTAAATTGTGTGTATCCAATTTACAAATTTAGGCTGAAATGTAAACCTCTTTAATGTCTGAATTAGATATTTCCATGACACGCGATCAAATGCTGTTTGGGCATCTAAGGAAATTATAGCTGTTGTTACTTTGTTCTCTTTCTGATGAGATATAATATTTAATACTCGCTGTAAATTATTTCCATCGTGCCTCCCAGCAATAAACCCGGTTTGATCTGGATGTATGATTTGCGTTATAATATTAAATTGTCTAGCAAGAATAGCTGTGAGAATGTGTACATCTCCGTTGAGCATAGATAATGGCCTATATGAACTGCAGTCGGTAGGGTCCTTGCTCTCTTTATCTAATACTACTATCATGGCTTCAGACCAAGATGGCGCCATTGTTTTTGTTTTAAGAGCATAGTGGTATGCATCCAGTAAAGGAGGGGTAAGAATATCCCTAAAACATTTAAAAAATTCATTTATGAAGCCATCCGGGCCGGGACATTTATTATTCTTAAGGGATATGATGACTTGTTTTATTTCCCCTTCTTGAATTGGCTCATCCAATTCTTTAGCTACTACCTCGGGTAATTCAGGGACATTTATATTGTGTAAATTGTTCGCTATACTAGCCTCGTCGGAACAAGTATCATTATCACTGTATAGACCTTTATAGAACTCAGCAAATGTCTCTGCTATCTCTCTTGGTTTTATAATAGATTTATGACCTAATTTTAGCTTTTGATCTACCTTTGAAGACTGCTGTTTTCTAAGTCTGAAGGCTAAGAGTCTACTTGCTCTATACCACTTTCATAATACTGTTGCTTTGCAAAGCGCAGGTTTCCCTCAATTTTTTTCTGATAGTAAGTCTTGAAGCTCCCTACGAGATATATATGTACTCTGGAGCTGAAATTCTACAGCTAGCCAGGCCCCTGTAGTCGGTGCGGACCAAGGTAGCTTAGCCGCCGTTAGTTCCCCCCTGGCAGATCCCGAGCAGTCGGGAAAGCAGGCTGACTGGGTGACTGTGAGGAGGAAGCGTAGCCCTAAACAGAAGCCCCGTGTACACCGCCAACCCGTTCACATCTCTAACCGTTTTTCCCCACTCGACGACACACCCGCCGAGGATCAAACTCTGGTTATTGGCGACTCTGTTTTGAGAAATGTGAAGTTAGCGACACCAGCAACCATAGTCAATTGTCTTCCGGGGGCCAGAGCAGGCGACATTGAAGGAAATTTGAAACTGCTGGCTAAGCGTAAATTTGGTAAGATTGTAATTCACGTCGGCAGTAATGACACTCGGTTACGCCAATCGGAGGTCACTAAAATTAACATTAAATCGGTGTGTAACTTTGCAAAAACAATGTCGGACTCTGTAGTTTTCTCTGGGCCCCTCCCCAATCGGACCGGGAGTGACATGTTCAGCCGCATGTTCTCCTTGAATTGCTGGCTGTGTGAGTGGTGTCCAAAAAATGAGGTGGGCTTCATAGATAATTGGCAAAGCTTCTGGGGAAAACCTGGTCTTGTTAGGAGAGACGGCA
Organism: Thalassophryne amazonica; assembly: GCF_902500255.1. Lineage (NCBI taxonomy): Eukaryota > Metazoa > Chordata > Actinopteri > Batrachoidiformes > Batrachoididae > Thalassophryne > Thalassophryne amazonica. The sequence goes on along the minus strand of NC_047103.1, from coordinate 44,661,896 downwards.
TCCATCCCACTTTGGATGGAGCAGCTCTCATTTCTAGAAATCTGGCCAATTTTCTTAAATCCTCCAAACTGTGACTATCCAGGGTTGGGACCAGGAAGCAGAGTTGTAGTCTTACACACCTCTCTGCAGCTTCTCTCCCCCTGCCATCCCCTCATTACCCCATCCCCGTAGAGACGGTGCCTGCTCCCAGACCACCAATAACCAGCAAAAATCTATTTAAGCATAAAAATTCAAAAAGAAAAAATAATATAGCACCTTCGACTGCACCACAGACTAAAACAGTTAAATGTGGTCTATTAAACATTAGGTCTCTCTCTTCTAAGTCCCTGTTGGTAAATGATATAATAATTGATCAACATATTGATTTATTCTGCCTAACAGAAACCTGGTTACAGCAGGATGAATATGTTAGTTTAAATGAGTCAACACCCCCGAGTCACACTAACTGTCAGAATGCTCGTAGCACGGGCCGGGGCGGAGGATTAGCAGCAGTCTTCCATTCCAGCTTATTAATTAATCAAAAACCCAGACAGAGCTTTAATTCATTTGAAAGCTTGTCTCTTAATCTTGTCCATCCAAATTGGAAGTCCCAAAAACCAGTTTTATTTGTTATTATCTATCGTCCACCTGGTCGTTACTGTGAGTTTCTCTGTGAATTTTCAGACCTTTTGTCTGACTTAGTGCTTAGCTCAGATAAGATAATTATAGTGGGCGATTTTAACATCCACACAGATGCTGAGAATGACAGCCTCAACACTGCATTTAATCTATTATTAGACTCTATTGGCTTTGCTCAAAAAGTAAATGAGTCCACCCACCACTTTAATCATATCTTAGATCTTGTTCTGACTTATGGTATGGAAATAGAAGACTTAACAGTATTCCCTGAAAACTCCCTTCTGTCTGATCATTTCTTAATAACATTTACATTTACTCTGATGGACTACCCAGCAGTGGGGAATAAGTTTCATTACACTAGAAGTCTTTCAGAAAGCGCTGTAACTAGGTTTAAGGATATGATTCCTTCTTTATGTTCTCTAATGCCATATACCAACACAGTGCAGAGTAGCTACCTAAACTCTGTAAGGGAGATAGAGTATCTCGTCAATAGTTTTACATCCTCATTAAAGACAACTTTGGATGCTGTAGCTCCTCTGAAAAAGAGAGCTTTAAATCAGAAGTGTCTGACTCCGTGGTATAACTCACAAACCCGTAGCTTAAAGCAGATAACCCGTAAGTTGGAGAGGAAATGGCATCTCACTAATTTAGAAGATCTTCACTTAGCCTGGAAAAAGAGTCTGTTGCTCTATAAAAAAGCCCTCCGTAAAGCTAGGACATCTTTCTACTCATCACTAATTGAAGAAAATAAGAACAACCCCAGGTTTCTTTTCAGCACTGTAGCCAGGCTGACAAAGAGTCAGAGCTCTATTGAGCTGAATATTCCATTAACTTTAACTAGTAATGACTTCATGACTTTCTTTGCTACCAAAATTTTAACTATTAGAGAAAAAATTACTCATAACCATCCCAAAGACGTATCGTTATCTTTGGCTGCTTTCAGTGATGCCGGTATTTGGTTAGACTCTTTCTCTCCGATTGTTCTGTCTGAGTTATTTTCATTAGTTACTTCATCCAAACCATCAACATGTTTATTAGACCCCATTCCTACCGGGCTGCTCAAGGAAGCCCTACCATTATTTAATGCTTCGATCTTAAATATGATCAATCTATCTTTGTTAGTTGGCTATGTACCACAGGCTTTTAAGGTGGCAGTAATTAAACCATTACTTAAAAAGCCATCACTTGACCCAGCTATCTTAGCTAATTATAGGCCAATCTCCAACCTTCCTTTTCTCTCAAAAATTCTTGAAAGGGTAGTTGTAAAACAGCTAACTGATCATCTGCAGAGGAATGGTCTATTTGAAGAGTTTCAGTCAGGTTTTAGAATTCATCATAGTACAGAAACAGCATTAGTGAAGGTTACAAATGATCTTCTTATGGCCTCGGACAGTGGACTCATCTCTGTGCTTGTTCTGTTAGACCTCAGTGCTGCTTTTGATACTGTTGACCATAAAATTTTATTACAGAGATTAGAGCATGCCATAGGTATTAAAGGCACTGCGCTGCGGTGGTTTGAATCATATTTGTCTAATAGATTACAATTTGTTCATGTAAATGGGGAATCTTCTTCACAGACTAAAGTTAATTATGGAGTTCCACAAGGTTCTGTGCTAGGACCAATTTTATTCACTTTATACATGCTTCCCTTAGGCAGTATTATTAGACGGTATTGCTTAAATTTTCATTGTTACGCAGATGATACCCAGCTTTATCTATCCATGAAGCCAGAGGACACACACCAATTAGCTAAACTGCAGGATTGTCTTACAGACATAAAGACATGGATGACCTCTAATTTCCTGCTTTTAAACTCAGATAATCTGAAGTTATTGTACTTGGTCCCACAAATCTTAGAAACATGGTGTCTAACCAGATCCTTACTCTGGATGGCATTACCCTGACCTCTAGTAATACTGTGAGAAATCTTGGAGTCATTTTTGATCAGGATATGTCATTCAAAGCGCATATTAAACAAATATGTAGGACTGCTTTTTTGCATTTACGCAATATCTCTAAAATCAGAAAGGTCTTGTCTCTGAGTGATGCTGAAAAACTAATTCATGCATTTATTTCCTCTAGGCTGGACTATTGTAATTCATTATTATCAGGTTGTCCTAAAAGTTCCCTAAAAAGCCTTCAGTTAATTCAAAATGCTGCAGCTAGAGTACTGACGGGGACTAGAAGGAGAGAGCATATCTCACCCATATTGGCCTCTCTTCATTGGCTTCCTGTTAATTCTAGAATAGAATTTAAAATTCTTCTTCTTACTTATAAGGTTTTGAATAATCAGGTCCCATCTTATCTTAGGGACCTCGTAGTACCATATCACCCCAATAGAGCGCTTCGCTCTCAGACTGCAGGCTTACTTGTAGTTCCTAGGGTTTGTAAGAGTAGAATGGGAGGCAGAGCCTTCAGCTTTCAGGCTCCTCTCCTGTGGAACCAGCTCCCAATTCAGATCAGGGAGACAGACACCCTCTCTACTTTTAAGATTAGGCTTAAAACTTTCCTTTTTGCTAAAGCTTATAGTTAGGGCTGGATCAGGTGACCCTAAACCATCCCTTAGTTATGCTGCTATAGACGTAGACTGCTGGGGGGTTCCCATGATGCACTGTTTCTTTCTCTTTTTGCTCTGTATGCACCACTCTGCATTTAATCATTAGTGATCGATCTCTGCTCCCCTCCACAGCATGTCTTTTTCCTGGTTCTCTCCCTCAGCCCCAACCAGTCCCAGCAGAAGACTGCCCCTCCCTGAGCCTGGTTCTGCTGGAGGTTTCTTCCTGTTAAAAGGGAGTTTTTCCTTCCCACTGTAGCCAAGTGCTTGCTCACAGGGGGTCGTTTTGACCGTTGGGGTTTTACATAATTATTGTATGGCCTTGCCTTACAATATAAAGCGCCTTGGGGCAACTGTTTGTTTTGATTTGGCGCTATATAAAAAAAATTGATTGATTGATTGATTGATTGATATATTCAGATCGTTCAAGATGTTGGGTGCTCTACTCTGTTTATGTTTGGATTCCAATTCTCTTATTTTATCCTCTAATTCTTGCTGTTTGGCCGCCTTTTGTCTTTTTTTTTTGTTGTTGCATAGGAAATAATGCAGCCTCGTAAATAAGCCTTTGCACAATCCCACAGCATAATTGGAGATGTCTCCGGTGTTCTATTCATATTTAAATAATTATTAAACTCTGTTTTAATAAGAGCGATGAATTCCTTATCGTTAAGAAGAGAGGCATTCAGTCTCCATTGCTTGGATGAAGGGGTCAGTCCTATATTCCACTGGAGCACAACAGGGGCATGATCAGAAATTGTGATGGCCAATATTATATCTTCAATTCTGTATAGTTCAGCTTTAGCGGTAAAAAAGTGATCAATTCGTGAGTAAGATGCGTGTCTGTTTGAATAAAAGGTAAAATTCCTTTCCTTTGGAAATTTAGCCTGCCATATGTCCACTAGTCCAGCTTCTGCAGATAAGTTTTTTAGCATTTTACCCATTTTAAATATGGGGGTTTGAGAAAGAGGTTGTCGATCTAAATTTGACATTACACAATTAAAATCCCCCCCAAAATCAGAAGCCCAGAGCTATACTCCGCAATCATATTAAAAACTGATTTTACAAACCCAGGCACATCTTCATTGGGAGCATATACATTTATAAATGATACTGCTATCCCATTGATGATCCCATTCACCAATATAATTCTGCTCTCTCTATCTCTATGAACCAGAGTTTCAGTAAAGTTGATTTGCCTATGTATTAATATGGCTACCCCCCTCTTCCTTCCAGAGCAGTGCGATGAGTAGTAAATTTTGTCAGCCCAAGACTTTTTCAATTTTTTGTGTTCGTCATTTGACAAGTGTTTCCTGTAGAAATGCTACCTGACACCTTGATTGTTTGAGTTGCAATAATACTTTCTTTCTTTTAATTGGACTATGGAGACCCTTTACATTATAACTTATTACAGTTAATGTACTCATGGCTATTACATAAACTGCAAAATATTAATGTGATGGAGGGAGAGACGGCCAGTTAACATACAAGACCAATCATGTGAATAAAGTAAATGCTGAAAACCAGAATAACAACTTAAGATGTGATAGTATTGCTGTACAGTATGTCCATGTTTGGCAAAATAGATATACAGGTGCTCTGTTGTTCGCTTAAGTAAGATTAGATCCTCGGGGAACAGAAGGATCAGAAAGCAAAAAAAAACATTTAACATTATGTGTTAATAACATTGTACAAAATGGTGGGTTTAAGTCCCTAGCCACTATAATATGCAGCAACAAGCACACGCCACAGATACTGGCTGTGTGTAGATAATACCAAAGTGGAGAAAGTAAGGGAATAACTGTGCGAGAGTTCAGGCTCCTACATCCAATAATGTAAGTACCTTAATAACGTGTGAAATGTACCAAAAATATTCATACAAAACGTGCAAGCAGTTGTAGCTTTAACATTATAATATTTATATGAGGATTAGTTAAATAAAACCATTTTAAACATTTTTCCTGAGACAGACCAATTAAGAACTTAGACAAAATAACTGTTCATACTCACAATAAGTGGTGAAAAAGGCGCCTTTTGGATAAAACAAAAACACAAATGTCCCAATGTTGCATATAATATTTATATGAGAATTAGTTAAATAAAGCCATTTTTAAGCATTTTTCCTGAGACAAACCAATTAAGAACTTAGATAAAATAACTGTTCATACTCACAATGAGTGGTGGAAAAGGCACCTTTTAGATAAAACAAAAACACAAATGTCCCAATGTTGTGAACCACTGGTCCAAGTCGTCCCAGGTTAGTCTTTAAAGGTCCATTTAAGTTTCCAATCCAGTGACTGAAGCGGGGAGGATAGTCCCTTTAACATAGGCCATGGCTTTCATGGGGTCTCGACACTCCTTACTGTCCTGTTGCATTTGCGCAATATCTCTAAAATTAGAAAGGTCTTGTCTCAGAGTGATGCTGAAAAACTAATTCATGCATTTATTTCCTCTAGGCTGGACTATTGTAATTCATTATTATCAGGTTGTCCTAAAAGTTCCCTGAAAAGCCTTCAGTTAATTCAAAATGCTGCAGCTAGAGTACTGACAGGGACTAGAAGGAGAGAGCATATCTCACCCATATTGGCCTCTCTTCATTGGCTTCCTGTTAATTCTAGAATAGAATTTAAAATTCTTCTTCTTACTTATAAGGTTTTGAATAGTCAGGTCCCATCTTATCTTAGGGACCTCAGTACCATATCACCCCAATAGAGCGCTTCGCTCTCAGACTGCAGGCTTACTTGTAGTTCCTAGGGTTTGTAAGAGTAGAATGGGAGGCAGAGCCTTCAGCTTTCAGGCTCCTCTCCTGTGGAACCAGCTCCCAATTCAGATCAGGGAGACAGACACCCTCTCTACTTTTAAGATTAGGCTTAAAACTTTCCTTTTTGCTAAAGCTTATAGTTAGGGCTGGATCAGGTGACCCTGAACCATCCCTTAGTTATGCTGCTATAGACTTAGACTGCTGGGGGGTTCCCATGATGCACTGAGTGTTTCTTTCTCTTTTTGCTCTGTATGCACCACTCTGCATTTAATCATTAGTGATTGATCTCTGCTCCCCTCCACAGCATGTCTTTTTCCTGGTTCCCTCCCTCAGCCCCAACCAGTCCCAGCAGAAGACTGCCCCTCCCTGAGCCTGGTTATGCTGGAGGTTTCTTCCTGTTAAAAGGGAGTTTTTTTTCCTTCCCACTGTAGCCAAGTGCTTGCTCACAGGGGGTCGTTTTGACCATTGGGGTTTTTCCGTAATTATTGTATGGCCTTGCCTTACAGTATAAAGCGCCTCGGGGCAACTGTTTGTTGTGATTTGGCGCTATATAAATAAAATTGATTTGATTTTGATTTGATTTGATTCCTCTTTATAAGTAATCCTGAGTCTTGCTGGGAAAGTAGTCCATAGTGTACGTCACTCCGTCCTTGTAAAACTTTCCGTACATCCGCGAAGGCGGCTCTTGCTTTGGCCACGCTGGTGGTGTAGTTTGGGAATATTGCGATCCTTTTCCCATTATAGATCAGTGGAGCTTGGTCCCTGGCTCTTCTCAAAATGTCCGCAGCGTCTCCGTCATAATGCAGCTTAGCGATTATGACTCGGGGTCCATCTCCCACATTCTTGGGTGCGGGCGCACGGTGTGAACGGTCAACTTTTACAGCCCTTTCCATCTGCAAAGCCTCCTTGATAATCTTAGAGACCTCACTAGGGCTGGTGGAGTTTGGCTGCTCTTCAACGCCGACTATACGGATATTTCTGCGTCTCATTCTCCCCTCCATATCCTCACATCTGCAATGTCTGCAATGTTGTTACCTCGTCACACCATGCTGATAGACCACCTCTCACGTCCTCAATATCAGTTCCCATAGATGTGATCTCTGCTCTTGTTGCTGCGGCGTTGTTAGTGATTTCGTCCCGTATAGCCTTAATGTCGGCCTTGAGAGCATCGAAATCCTCAGAAAGTGCACTCCGTATTTTCTCTCTTATAATTTTGGAGATGTCACCTTGTATAGAGGCCAAAACCTCAGCTTTTACTTCCTCGCTCATGTCCAAGTTTTTGTGTTGCGGGTCTTTATCTTCTGAAGTGCGCTGCCTCGTTGTAGTTCTAGTGTTAGCTGCTAGCTGTGCTGTGCTATCGTCGTACCTGAATTTATGTAGTTTGTCCGCCATTTGAGAGAGACGTGCGATGATATGCGTCTCACTCGAACTACAAACTACCAACAGTCCGGTTTAGGTCATGTTTTGTAATGAAAGGTCGTTTTTGATAAAGAATATGTGGAAGGATGCAGGAGCTCTGAAACACACGTCTTTACTCCATCTTGGCTCACTAGCGCCCCCCCTGAACTATTGGATTTAAAGTGTGCCTCCTCAGATAAACACAAAGCTGCCTGGGAGGAGGATTTGACCTCCTCTATTTTAGAGGTATCCTGGACCTCCACAGAGAGCTGGCGAGCTCCAGCTCTCAAAGTGGTGCACAGAGCTCATATCTCAAAAATGAAACTACCCTCTATGTATCGCGATGTCAGCATGTACTGTGTGAGACATAAATATGCTGAAGCGTCCGTCATCCACATGTTCTGGTCCTGCTCAGGTCTGAACCAATACTGGAGGGAAATATTTCAGACTGAGCCCTGACCCTCTGATTGCGCTGTTTGGTGTCGCAGAGGGAGTAGTTAATCTAAATAAGAACAATCAATACATCCTATCCTTCACCTCTCTTCTGGCCAGATGAGCCGTTCTGCTCAGGTGGACAGAAGTTCTCCATCTACTCATGCTCAGTGGCTGGGTGACATCATGTCCTGTTTAAAACAGGAGAAAATTCAGATTCTTGCTTCAACAGAAAAATGGTAAATTTGAGAAGATTTGGGGACCTTTCTTGAAACTATTCCAGTCTCTTTGAGGGCACATTTTACTTTGAGTAATGCAGTTTTTTTTTTTTTTGCTATTTTTATTATTAACAACCTGTTTTGTGTTGGTTTTTTGTGGCAGGGATGGGAGTGATTATTTTCTTCTTTTGTTATTGTTCTATTTCATTCCTCCTGACCACCAGAGGGTGGTGCTTTAGCACCTGGATTATTCCATGCATGCATGCACAGAGGTTGAGTCTTATACCAACAAAGTCACATTTGCGGGCGTGACCTGGGTGACGTCAGCAGCAGTATATGGGACGACGTCACCTGGCATTCAGTCCTTTTTCCATCTCTCGTGTGGAGAGCAGAAGGTCAAACTTTTTTCAGATCGCTTGTCTTGCCAGACTCTTGCAATATTCCATGACTGGACCTGCGCACATGTACCCTCCAGAGGCTGCAAGACCACAAGTTCTTTACTCTGCTTACTGCGAGTGATCACTTGTTGGCTTTAGCTCTCGATGAGTAATCCTGTTTGAGTGATTGTGGCTTAACTTGTTTCCGCGGCTCTGTGTGGGATGTGTCGCTCTCATTTTCGTACGAGTGTGTGTGATAATTTGTTAATAATGTGTGATAATTTGTTAATAGTGTGTGATAATTTGTGTGCACTGCTAATGTGTGTGGGACATGCCATGCTGTAGGGCATGCCTCACTGTCTTGACTGCTGTGGTATGAATGGTTAATTCGTCGTCCTATGTTTGTTACGCACCACCTGCACTTTTTTTGCACGCGAGCTGCATGTCACGTTGTTGCGAGTAATTATGCTGTTGTGAGTGGTTTCGCTCGTCTAAAACGTGCTGAGTTTGGATGCTGTGCTGCGAGTGTTTTTCCGCTCCCTGTTCACTTAGTCCCATACAGCTCACTGGCACTTTCTTTGAAATTATGCTGTCGACGTGAGTGGTTCTCGCTCCTCTGCTACAGCTGTTGCTCCATGTGCTGAATTCCACGTGTTGTCACGTTGTGCTGTGAGTGTCTCCGCTCCTGTTGCACTGTTGCTCTAAATGTGCACACTGCTGGAGTATTTTCACTGCTGGTTGTGAGTGTTTTCTGCTCTTTCCTACAGCAGTTGTGTTGCGTTTTTTCTGCCTGCCTGAACTCCACCCGGTAGTGTTGTGTGGTGAACAAACTCAATAACTGATAGGAGATGGACTTCAAAAACAGATGTTGTATTAAGAGATGCCTATACTGTGAACAGAGTCACTAAGACAGCTCTGGGGTCTTCCAGAAGCAAAATGTGACATGTACTGTTGCAACAGAGAGCCTCAGCATTAGGTGGGCAGGTCTTGTCATCATGTATCAGTGGAACTATGTTATTGGCTGCAAATTCTGGTGCATCGACGTGGTAAGCAGGTGACGTGATCATGTTGTTTGTTCAAGTAGCATGTGTCATATCAAAACTTTGTGATGAATTTGTTTGTCAGCGTGATAAGCAAAGACGGAATGTTCCATCGGGCGCCTCCATATTTTTGTCCCAGACAGAATGTGAACCACAGAATATGAAGCACTTGGTTTATCAGTTTAGACTGCATTCAGTTGGCCTTGTTACTGCTTGGTGTAGATGCTCCTCCCATGGAGACTGCCTCTTCTAGTGCCTTTTTAGGAATACTCAGAAACCAGCTTTCTGTGTTCCACCCTCCTTGCCATATATTGAAAAGCTGCAGAACTGCTGGTCTGACCCTAAATCCTTTTGGGATTGCAGAGCACTGTGTGCAATGTCTGATGCACCGCAGTATAGCTTAGACCGCATGCCTTCAGTGGACAGTGTTGTTAGTAGCCTGGTTGTAGCACCACAGCCACGTTGCCCACGACCTCAATGTAGGGTCACTGATGGCATCCTTACCTTTTCAGGATAATGGTTCTGATACTGACACACAGAGTGATGCTTTGCTGTGGGCTTTCATCTACACGTCATGAGAGCTTGGCAGGCTGATGTCCACCCTGACCACAGCCCGGTGCCAGGTGTGGTTAGCTGAATCCCCCTGTCTGAGGCTTGCGGGGGTTCACTACGTATCCTGTCCCAGACCTTGTTTTTGGTTCTGTGGCCCAACAGACCCTGGAATGTGCTATTCAGGCTAACAGGTCTCTGCAGCAATTTGCCGAATTACGGTGCCCTCCCAGGTGCCAACCTTAAGCACAGAGGTGACTTCCATTCAGCAAACAGACGTGCTCCCTGGGATCAGGGTCTACTGCATCAGCCATCCCAGCAGTCCACCTTCTGGACCCCCACGGGTGGAGCACCCAGAAATGGCCGGTGGGACGGACAGACCCGTCTTGATCACCCCAAAATCATCACGGATCTGTAGTAGTCAGGTTTGACGCCTGGTACAGGGCCACCAGTCATTTTTCCCAGACACAGCTTGACAAGTGGTGGTAATAGGTCTCTGATCAATGGGTGATTTCCACATTCATGAGGAGCTACACTATTCAGTTCAATTCCCCCCCAAGTTCAACAGTGTAAAAGTCACAGTTGTTACAGACCCAGAGAGGTCTCTTGTTCTCAGGCAGGAGATTCTTGAGCTTCTGATGAAAGGAGCCATAGAGCGGGTCCACAGTTCAGATCACCATTCAACTTATTTTGTAGTTCTCAAAAATAATGGTGGGTTTCGCTGTGTCCTCAACCTCAGAAAGTTAAATCAGTACGTGAAAGTGCTGGGTTTTCACATACTCCGCACAATGGATGTTCTCCAGGCAATTTGGCTGGGGGGCTGGTTTACCAGTGTGGGCCTGAAGGATGCCTATTTTCACATCCCGGTATTAGTTCACCACAGGCAGTTACTCTGGATTGCCTTTGAGGGACTAGTGTACCAGTTCAGGCTTGTGGGATACAGATTCGTCCGTATCTAGATGACTGGCTTGTATGCACACAGACCCAGCAACAAGCACTTCGTGACACTCGCACCCTCCTTCAACATGTGTCACAGCTAGGGCTCACTGTGAATTTTGCAAAGAGCTCCATGACCTCATGCCAAGGGGTGATATTTATTGGCATTGCACTCAACTCACTGGCAATGACACCTTGCCCATCCATGCGAAGGGCGGACAACATTCTTACTCTTTTCTAGTGTGTTCGCAGGAATGCCAGACTGACTTACGGTCTGCTCCTCCAGCTCATGCGGAAACTGACGGCAGTGTCAGCAGTCATACCTCTGGGACTCCTGTCCTTGCGCCCCTTATAAATTTGGCTGAACAGCCTGGGCCTCAACCCCATGCTGCATCAACACAGGACTGTGCATCTTTCAGCTCAGTCTGTCCAACATCTTCGCCCCTGGGGAGAAAGGGAGTTCCTAAGACATGGTGATTGATCTCTGCTCTCTTCCACAGCATGTCTTTTTCCTGATTCTCTCCCCTCAGCCCCAACCAGTCCCAGCAGAAGTCTGCCCCTCCCTGAGCCTGGTTCTGCTGGAGGTTTCTTCCTGTTAAAAGGGAGTTTTTCCTTCCCACTGTCGCCCCGTGCTTGCTCACAGGGGGTTGGGGTTTTTCTGTAGTTGTTGTATGGCTTTTGCCTTACAATATAAAGTGCCTTGGGGCAACTGTTTGTTGTGATTTGGCGCTATATAAATAAAATTGATTTAATTTGATTTGATTTGGTGTTCCTCTGGCCTCTCTACCCTCCCACTAGGGGGTCGTTTTAACAGATGCCTCACTTTCCAGCTGGGGTGCAATATGGAACCACAGAATGATCAGGGGTGTTTGGAGGCCTCAGGAGAGGCTCTACCACATCAGTGTGCCAGAGCTGTGAGCTGTCTGCCTAGCTCTGATCCATTTCTCCCCTGCCCTAGAGGGGAAACATGCTTGTTCGGTCAGACAACACATCAACAGTGTACCATGTAAACCATCAAGGAGGCAACAGGTCTGTTCATTCCCTGAGAGAAGCCCAGAAACTTCTCCAGTGGGCTTTGCCTCACATGCAGAGTCTCAGGTCTGTGTATCTGCCGGGCATGCGTAACTACGCTGCAGATTTCCTGTCATGACAGAAACTGCCACTGGGTGAGTGGCGCCTCAGCCCAAATGTGGTTCTACTGATCTGGGACAGATTTGGCAAGGCAGAAGTCTATCTGTTTGCCTCAACCACCACAACACACTGTCGCCTGTGGTGCTCTCTTTCAGAACCACACAGCCCACTGGACACACTGGCTCACCCTTGGGCAACCCGTCTCCTGTATGCATTTCCTCCTGTTGATCACACTGACGCTACACAGAATATGTATGACCAATCACACTGTTACTGGTAGCCCCATTCTGGCTGGGCGGGACATGGTTGCCCATCATTCTAATGGTCCTCAGTGGAGAGCCATGGCCTCTCCCACAGAGGAGGGACCTTTTGTTGCAGTTGGATGGGAACATTTGGTATCCTCACCCAGAGTGTCTTCAACTGTATGTGTGGCCCCTGTAGGGCAAAACTCCATGCTGAACTCTTGTGATCAAGCTGTCGTGCAGACTACACTGAATGCCTGTGTGCCCTCCACTAGGCATTGTATGACAATAGATGGAAGCTTTTTACCCATTGGTGCAGTACACAAGGTATAGACCCTGTGCATTGCCCTGTGCCAGTGCTGCTTAGCTATCTTCAAACATTGTTTGACAGCAGGCTTTCTTTCTGTGCTCTTTGCCTTCAACCTCCAAGGATTGCATGTGTGCCATCCTGGGATCTTCCATTGGTCCTTGAGGGCTTAATGCTCTTCACCATTTGAGCCACTGGGCGCCAGTGACCTCAAATGGCTATCAATTAAGACAGCATTCCTCCTTGCTATTTCATCCACAAAGCATTTTGGCGAGCTCCATGCCTTGTCAATTGCTGACAACTGTGTGCACTACAATTCTGATGGGTCAGGGGTTAAGCCTTGGTCCCACCGAATAATAAAGCCATGCATAATGAGCCACAAATGGATTTGTCAGAAATTTCAGTGATTATTTAAATAATGAGCCATGTATTTGAACATTGCACAAACAATTAAAAACACTGCGAGTGAGTGCGATTGATTGCGTCAGCACAGACAGTGCACACAGTGCAGCTCATCTGATCATTTATAACAACATATTAAAGCTATCATAAACATACTTTTACAGCTGCTTATAACAAGGAATGGACATGCATCTGTTTCACCAAGCCATGACAATATAAACATTACAAATAATGACCTTTTAGGTTGTTCCAAATACATTCTACACCTCATGCAGCACAGGAGGGAGAAAGAAAAACAGCTGTGATTCCAGAAGTGATTAAAGGTCTTTTCAACAGCCAAACTGTGTGAAAATGATTAATCCGCTACAAAATAATTATTTTATATACAGTTTCCAGCGCACAAAGCAGGTGGGGTTGTCATGATGAAGTGCGCGAGAGGGCGGAGGCAAAATAGCCTGTTCTGTCTTTGTAGCTCCCAGGTGCTCTAACAGGCTTGTCTTCACCATAAACATGCCTCGAACATTCTCGTTTGTCCTCATCATACCTTGTACACAAACTGCCCCATGCTATTTTTGCAAAATTTTGAACTTCTTGAAATTAGCGCCACGCTCAGAGATGATCCTCGTTAGCCGAATATTCTCCCTCGAAGAGCCTCTATGAGCCACTATTCTCCTACGCTTGTTGAATAACTGGACTTGTACCAAAAAAAAACATGCTATGTGGCTCAATGTTGATCGTTCATTATTCGGTAGGACCAAGGCTTTACTCTATGGCCGAACCCTTCCTTTTTACCAAAGACAGCTTTACCCTTCCAACCAGGCATGGCTGTCTTTACCCCACAATCTACTGCAGAAGCTAATTCTAGTCTGTTGTGCTCTGTTCGTGCACTTAGACAATATTGAATTGACAGCTGCGTTTCGCAGAACTGATGCTCTGTTTTTCTGCTATGGGGCCCCAGAAAGCGTTGCGCCTTGTTCAAGGAAAGACTGTCATAGTGGGTTGTTAACGCTATATTGCAAGCTTGCAGGAATGGCGACCGTCAACCTCCTGTTGAGAGGTGTTCCACTGACTGACATCTGTACTGCAGCAATGTGGGCTTCGTCCTGTACTTTCCCTGCTTCTACAGAGTTAATGTAGCTGCTCCTCACCCTGTGGCATATTATTGGCCTCCTCGAACTACAACTGAGGTTTAGTAAGTGCACATTTGAGATTTGGTAAGTGCACACTCCTCGTGACCTTGTTGGTATGAGGTCATCCAGGTGCTAAAGCACCGTGCTCTGGCGGTCAGGAGGAATGAAATAGAACAAGACTAATGGATGTAACTATGGTTCTATGAATTCCCGCCAGAGTTGGTTGTCATTCAGAGTCTATGTGAGAATTCCTAAAAAAAATGTCGGGTGATGTGCTCCCATATACTGCTGCTGACATCACCCAGGTCATACACGCTAACGTGACTTTGTTGATATTAGACTCGACCTCTGCACATGCGTGCATGGAATATTCCAGGTGCTAAAGCACTGCCCTCTGGCAGTCATCCGGAATTCATAGAAAGGTAGTTACATACGTAAGTCTCATTCTGACTGCACATGCTATGGTTTACATTGACATTGACTTAATTTGGTAATGTTCTCACTAATGTTTACATACAAAAGTGTCATTGTCAATTTTGTTGATTCCTGTTTTTGTTTTGTTTTTTTTTGGGGGGGGGGGGGGTGAAATTTTTTTTGAATCAATATATAAGCTTTGAAGGATTACGTCAAAACTACTAAACGAATTCTCACCAAATCTGCACCACAGATAGATATTGGGGCATGGAAGACTCCACTGAATTTTGGAAGTGATCTCGATCCGGACTGGTGGATGTCAGAAATCTCTGATTGCACTTTTTTCAATGTATTTATTTTATATTGCGCCAAATCACATCAAAGCTGCTTCAAGGCGCTTCACACAAGTAAAGTCTAACCTTACCAACCTCTAGAACAAGCACACAGGTGACAGTGGTAAGAAAAAACTCCCTCTAATGTTATTGAGGAAGAAACCTCAAGCAGACCAGACTCAAAGGGGTGACCCTGTGCTTGGGCCATTCTATCAGTTACAAGGTTTTTTACAAAGTTTTACAAAGCTGAAGAAACAGAAAACAGGAAATCAACCACAACTTTACAAAAGAAAGAAAGATTCATTTGATAAGTCCAGGCAGATGTTTGCACCACAATCAATCAATCAATTTTATTTATATAGCGCCAAATCACAACAAACAGTTGCCCCAAGGCGCTTTATATTGTAAGGCAAGGCCATATAATAATTACGTAAAAACCCCAATGGTCAAAACGACCCCCTGTGAGCAAGCACTTGGCGACAGTGGGAAGGAAAAACTCCCTTTTAACAGGAAGAAACCTCCAGCAGAACCAGGCTCAGGGAGGGGCAGTCTTCTGCTGGGACTGGTTGGGGCTGAGGGAGAGAACCAGGAAAAAGACATGCTGTGGAGGGGAGCAGAGATCAATCACTAATGATTAAATGCAGAGTGGTGCATACAGAGCAAAAAGAGAAAGAAACACTCAGTGCATTATGGGAACCCCCCAGCAGTCTAAGTCTATAGCAGCATAACTAAGGGATGGTTCAGGGTCACCTGATCCAGCCCTAACTATAAGCTTTAGCAAAAAGGAAAGTTTTAAGCCTAATCTTAAAAGTAGAGAGGGTGTCTGTCTCCCTGATCCGAATTGGGAGCTGGTTCCACAGGAGAGGAGCCTGAAAGCTGAAGGCTCTGCCTCCCATTCTACTCTTACAAACCCTAGGAACTACAAGTAAGCCTGCAGTCTGAGAGCGAAGCGCTCTATTGGGGTGATATGGTACTATGAGGTCCCTAAGATAATTCAAAACCTTATAAGTAAGAAGAAGAATTTTAAATTCTATTCTAGAATTAACAGGAAGCCAATGAAGAGAGGCCAATATGGGTG
Source organism: Thalassophryne amazonica (assembly GCF_902500255.1). Lineage (NCBI taxonomy): Eukaryota > Metazoa > Chordata > Actinopteri > Batrachoidiformes > Batrachoididae > Thalassophryne > Thalassophryne amazonica. The sequence goes on along the minus strand of NC_047103.1, from coordinate 44,645,980 downwards.
AGATATGCTCTCTCCTTCTAGTCCCCGTCAGTACTCTAGCTGCAGCATTTTGAATTAACTGAAGGCTTTTCAGGGAACTTTTAGGACAACCTGATAATAATGAATTACAATAGTCCAGCCTAGAGGAAATAAATGCATGAATTAGTTTTTCAGCATCACTCTGAGACAAGACCTTTCTAATTTTAGAGATATTGCGTAAATGCAAAAAAGCAGTCTTACATATTTGTTTAATATGCGCTTTGAATGACATATCCTGATCAAAAATGACTCCAAGATTTCTCACAGTATTACTAGAGGTCAGGGTAATGCCATCCAGAGTAAGGATCTGGTTAGACACCATGTTTCTAAGATTTGTGGGGCCAAGTACAATAACTTCAGTTTTATCTGAGTTTAAAAGCAGGAAATTAGAGGTCATCCATGTCCTTATGTGTGTAAGACAATCCTGCAGTTTAGCTAATTGGTGTGTGTCCTCTGGCTTCATGGATAGATAAAGCTGGGTATCATCTGCGTAACAATGAAAATTTAAGCAGTGCCGTCTAATAATACTGCCTAAGGGAAGCATGTATAAAGTGAATAAAATTGGTCCTAGCACAGAACCTTGTGGAACTCCATAATTAACCTTAGTCTGTGAAGAAGATTCCCCATTTACATGAACAAATTGTAATCTATTAGATAAATATGATTCAAACCACCGCAGCGCAGTGCCTTTAATACCTATGGCATGCTCTAATCTCTGTAATAAAATTTTATGGTCAACAGTATCAAAAGCAGCACTGAGGTCTAACAGAACAAGCACAGAGATGAGTCCACTGTCTGAGGCCATAAGAAGATCATTTGTAACCTTCACTAATGCTGTTTCTGTACTATGATGAATTCTAAAACCTGACTGAAACTCTTCAAATAGACCATTCCTCTGCAGATGATCAGTTAGCTGTTTTACAACTACCCTTTCAAGAATTTTTGAGAGAAAAGGAAGGTTGGAGATTGGCCTATAATTAGCTAAGATAGCTGGGTCAAGTGATGGCTTTTTAAGTAATGGTTTAATTACTGCCACCTTAAAAGCCTGTGGTACATAGCCAACTAATAAAGATAGATTGATCATATTTAAGATCGAAGCATTAAATAATGGTAGGGCTTCCTTGAGCAGCCTGGTAGGAATGGGGTCTAATAGACATGTTGATGGTTTGGATGAACTAACTAATGAAAATAACTCAGACAGAACAATCTGAGAGAAAGAGTCTAACCAAATACCGGCATCACTGAAAGCAGCCAAAGATAACGATACGTCTTTGGGATGGTTATGAGTAATTTTTTCTCTAATAGTTAAAATTTTATTAGCAAAGAAAGTCATGAAGTCATTACTAGTTAAAGTTAAAGGAATACTCGGCTCAATAGAGCTCTGACTCTTTGTCAGCCTGGCTACAGTGCTGAAAAGAAACCTGGGGTTGTTCTTATTTTCTTCAATTAGTGATGAGTAGTAAGATGTCCTAGCTTTACGGAGGGCTTTTTTATAGAGCAACAGACTCTTTTTCCAGGCTAAGTGAAGATCTTCTAAATTAGTGATCTAGTGACCACAGGCAGGGGCCATCCAGCAGTGCTCAATCCTTATTCCCCAATTTGTTCCTGTTGTTGTTTTCTCTCAAAAATTCTTGAAAGGGTAGTTGTAAAACAGCTAACTGATCATCTGCAGAGGAATGGTCTATTTGAAGAGTTTCAGTCAGGTTTTAGAATTCATCATAGTACAGAAACAGCATTAGTGAAGGTTGCAAATGATCTTCTTATGGCCTCGGACAGTGGACTCATCTCTGTGCTTGTTCTGTTAGACCTCAGTGCTGCTTTTGATACTGTTGACCATAAAATTTTATTACAGAGATTAGAGCATGCCATAGGTATTAAAGGCACTGCGCTGCTGTGGTTTGAATCATATTTGTCTAATAGATTACAATTTGTTCATGGAAATGGGGAATCTTCTTCACAGACTAAAGTTAATTATGGAGTTCCACAAGGTTCTGTGCTAGGACCAATTTTATTCACTTTATACATGCTTCCCTTAGGCAGTATTATTAGACGGTATTGCTTAAATTTTCATTGTTACGCAGATGATACCCAGCTTTATCTATCCATGAAGCCAGAGGACACACACCAATTAGCTAAACTGCAGGATTGTCTTACAGACATAAAGACATGGATGACCTCTAATTTCCTGCTTTTAAACTCAGATAAAACTGAAGTTATTGTACTTGGCCCCACAAATCTTAGAAACATGGTGTCTAACCAGATCCTTACTCTGGATGGCATTACCCTGACCTCTAGTAATACTGTGAGAAATCTTGGAGTCATTTTTGATCAGGATATGTCATTCAAAGCGCATATTAAACAAATATGTAGGACTGCTTTTTTGCATTTACGCAATATCTCTAAAATTAGAAAGGTCTTGTCTCAGAGTGATGCTGAACAACTAATTCATGCATTTATTTCCTCTAGGCTGGACTATTGTAATTCATTATTATCAGGTTGTCCTAAAAGTTCCCTAAAAAGCCTTCAGTTAATTCAAAATGCTGCAGCTAGAGTACTAACGGGGACTAGAAGGAGAGAGCATATGTCACCCATATTGGCCTCTCTTCATTGGCTTCCTGTTAATTCTAGAATAGAATTTAAAATTCTTCTTCTTACTTATAAGGTTTTGAATAATCAGGTCCCATCTTATCTTAGGGACCTCGTAGTACCATATCACCCCAATAGAGCACTTCGCTCTCAGACTGCAGGCTTACTTGTAGTTCCTAGGGTTTGTAAGAGTAGAATGGGAGGCAGAGCCTTCAGCTTTCAGGCTCCTCTCCTGTGGAACCAGCTCCCAATTCAGATCAGGGAGACAGACACCCTCTCTACTTTTAAGATTAGGCTTAAAACTTTCCTTTTTGCTAAAGCTTATAGTTAGGGCTGGATCAGGTGACCCTGAACCATCCCTTAGTTATGCTGCTATAGACGTAGACTGCTGGGGGGTTCCCATGATGCACTTTCTTTCTTTCTCTTTTTGCTCTGTATGTACCACTCTGCATTTAATCATTAGTGATCGATCTCTGCTCCCCTCCACAGCATGTCTTTTTCCTGGTTCTCTCCCTCAGCCCCAACCAGTCCCAGCAGAAGACTGCCCCTCCCTGAGCCTGGTTCTGCTGGAGGTTTCTTCCTGTTAAAAGGGAGTTTTTCCTTCCCACTGTAGCCAAGTGCTTGCTCACAGGGGGTCGTTTTGACCGTTGGGGTTTTACATAATTATTGTATGGCCTTGCCTTACAATATAAAGCGCCTTGGGGCAACTGTTTGTTGTGATTTGGCGCTATATAAAAAAAAATTGATTGATTGATTGATTGTGCAGTTGATCTCACTCCATCAGCACACACCATCAGACTCAGTTGTATGTGTGCGTTTCTGTGTGTGTTTTTGTTATGGACAACGCGTGACACTGTGTGAGTACAAAGGAATTAATTGGACATTGAGGTTTGGTTTATTTGCAGACGGTGAGGTTAATAAGCCAATTCAGCATCTCGGCACGAAGGGTGCATCCTGGGCCAGGCCAAAGTTCACAACTACCCAAAACACACAATAAGGGCTGACAGGACAGGCACATGTTTATTTGGATATGTAACAGATAAAAATGATAATAATGTTTATCACTTACACCTTATGATAGACTGCCATCCTGTCCAAGGTGTACCCCACCTCATGCCCTATGACTGCTGGAATAGGCTCCAGCCCCCCTGTGACCATTAATTGGAGTAAGCGGGTATAGAAAATGGATGGATGGACAAGCTATAAATGGATCGAACACTCCGGTAATGCGTCTTCTATTCTTTGTTTACAAAAGTGGGTAAGCATGAACTTTGATCGGAAGATTTAGCATGGTCACGGTGCAAGTGTATTGATAATGCTGATTTGGGATTTTGAAAAAAGGTGTGAGGAAATCACTTTTCTTTCTCTCTCGCTCTCCTCTCGTTTCATTATATCATTGCATGAAGGAGGCACTCTTCTTTTCAAGCACTCTTTTTTTCAAAAACAGTACTGCTTCTCCTCCTGCTCCATCTGGATAAAAAAGGAGCGCTTCTGTCCTCTGGCAAAAAGGAGTGCCCTGGTTGTAACAATTCATTGACATATACAGAAGAACAGTTATAAAACTTGTCACTGCCGAAATTCTTATAAACAAGTTTTTTTTTTTTTTTTAAGTTAACTGATTTGTGAGTGAAGCATCCAGCCCCTCTCCAGGAGTTGGGTACCAGAGCCCAAGCTGTGCGTGGAGGTGAGCCCGACTATCTCTAGTCAGTATCTCTCAACCTCCCGCACAAGCTCAGGCTCCTTCCCCCCTAGTGAGGTGACATTCCACGTCCCAACAGCCAGGGGCTGTGAGCATGGACTGGGCCGCCGGGCCACCCGCCCTTGACCCCGGCTCCACCATACCGGACGACGTCTCAGTCCTTGAGCTTTTACTGGTCATGGAGGTTCTGAACTGCCCTTAGTCTGACCCGTCACCTAGGACCTGTTTGCCTTGGGAGACCCTACAGGGAGCACAAAGCCCCCGACGACATAGCTCTAGGATCATCCGTGTACGCAAACTTCCCCACCACAATAAGGTGGCAGCTAGAGGGGGAGACAGCGAGGTCTTCAACTCCCACCTCCGGGAGAGCTTCTCCCAGATCTCGGGGGAGGTTGGAGACATGGAGTCAGAGTGGACCATGTTCTCCACCTCCATTGTCGATGCGGCTGCTAGCTGTGGTCACAAGGTCTCTGGTGCCTGTCCTGGCGGCAATCCCCGAACCCGGTGGTGGACACCGGAAGTAAGGGATGCCGTCAAGCTGAAGAAGGAGTCCTACTTATCTTTGTTGGTAGGTGGGACCCCAGAGGCAGCTGACAGGTACCGGCAGGCCAAGCGTGCTGCAGCCCGTGCGGTCGCAGAGGCAAAAACTCGGGTCTGGGAGGAGTTCGGGGAGGCTATGGAGGAGGACTATCGGTCGGCCTTGAAGAGATTCTGGCAAACCGTCCGAAGCCTTAGGAGGTGGAAGCAGCTCTCCGCCAGCACTGTTCATGGTGCGGGTGGGGAGCTGTTGACCCTGACTGGGGATGTTGTCGGGCGGTGGAAGGAGTACTTCGAGGATCTCCTCAATCCCATTGTCACATCTTCCGAAGAGGAAGCAGAGACTGGGGACTCAGAGGCGGACTCATCCATTACCCAGGCCGAAGTTACCGAGGTGGTTACAAAGCTTCTCGGTGGCAAGGCTCCTGGGGTGGATGAAATCCATCCTGAGTACCTTAAGTCTCTGGATGTTGTGGGGCTGTCTTGGCTGACACGCCTCTGCAACATCGCGTGGCGATCGGGGACAGTGCCTCTGGATTAGCAGACCGGGGTGGTGGTCCCCCTGTTTAAGAAGGGGGACCGGAGGGTGTGTTCCAACTATAGGGGTATCACACTCCTCAGCCTCCCCGGTAAGGTCTATTCCAGAGTACTGGAGAGGAGAATTCGACCGATGGTCGAACCTCGGATTCAGGAGGAGCAGTGTGGTTTTCGTCCTGGTCGCGGCACACTGGACCAGCTCTACACGCTCCATTGGGTGCTCGAGGGTTCACGGGAGTTCGCCCAACCAGTCCACATGTGTTTTGTGGATCTGGATTAGGCGTTTGACCGTGTCCCTCGGGGCACCCTGTGGGGAGTGCTCCGGGAGTACAGGGTCCGGGGTCCTTTGCTAAGGGCTATCCGGTCCCTGTATGACCGCAGCAGGAGCTTGGTTTGCATTGCCAGTAGTAAGTCAAACCTGTTTCCAGTGTACGTTGGCCTCCGCCAGGGCTGCCCTTTGTCACCGGTTCTGTTCATTATTTTTATGGACAGAATTTCTAGGCGCAGCCAGGGTGTAGAGGGGGTCTGGTTTGGGAACCACAGAATCTCGTCTCTGCTGTTTGCGGACGATGTGGTTCTGTTGGCTTCGTCAAATCAGGACCTTCAGCGTGCACTGGGGCGGTTTGCAGCCGGGTGTGAAGCGTCCGGGATGAAGATCAACACCTCCAATTCCGAGGCCATGGTTCTCGACCGGAAAAAGGTGCTTTGCCCTCTTCAGGTCAGTGGAGTGTCCTTGCCTCAAGTGGAGGAGTTTAAGTATCTCGGGGTCTTGTTCACGAGTGGGGGACGGATGGAGCGTGAGATCGATAGACGGATTGATGCAGCATCTGCAGTGATGTGGTCGCTGTATCGGACCATCGTGGTGAAGAGAGAGCTGAGTAGGGGGGCAAAGCTCTTGATTTACCGATCGATCTACGTTCCGATCCTCACCTATGGTCATGAGATTTCGCTCATGACCGAAAGAACGAGATCGCGAGTAAAAGTGGCCGAGATGAGTTTCCTCCGCAGGGTGGCTGGGCGCTCCCTTAGAGATAGGGTGAGGAGCTCGGTCACTCGGGAGGAGCTCGGAGTCGAGCTGCTGCTCCTCCACGTCGAAAGGAGTCAGTTGAGGTGGCTCGGGCATCTTTTCCGGATGCCCCCTGGATGCCTCGCTGGAGAGGTGTTCCGGGCACGTCCCACTGGGAGGAGGCCCTGGGGAAGACCCAGGACATGCTGGAGGGACTACATCTCTCGGCTGGCTTGGGAATGCCTTGGGGTTCCCCTGGAGGAGCTGGGGGAGGTGTGTGCGGATCGGGAGGTCTGAGCGGCTTTGCTTGAGCTGCTGCCCCCGCGACCCGGCTCCGGATAAAGCGGAAGAAAATGGATGGATGGATGGATGATTTGTGAGTTGTAAAATTTAAGGAAATAATACATTGAACAAGTTAATCATAATTTTTCATGCATTTCTGTGAAGAAGTGTTTCTTTGCTGCCCTACACCACAAACTTGCACTTGCCTGTAAAGCATTCTCACTTTATGACATCATAAATAAATGAAGCAAACAAAGGGCAAACTTTTGTTTGCCAATGGAAGTATATGTGGGTCTTTGAGTGTAACTTGCAACTCACCGTGGCTTTCTTCTCTCTTGGTAGGTTTGGTCGACGCTGTTCCATTCTACTTTTAATGAGTTTCCAAATATTGTTTGGTATGGGTACTGCTTTCTCACCCAACATCTACATTCATATGGTTATGAAATTTTTCTCGGGATCTTCAGGAGCTCTCCTTCCAGTGTTGACATCTGTAATGGGTATGTACAGATTACTATTTTTCAGTCATTTACTTTAGTGAGCTCTATTATACGTCCAGGTTGTCACATGCTGCCCTTTATCAGATACACTGGCACTGTTTATATAGGACAAAAGGAAAAATAGATACTTTCTGACATGGAAATGGATGACTGTAGGGACTTGACTGCATGATGCCATTATACTGCTGCTGTCCATTGGGTAAGATCAGTGGTTCCCAATCTTTTTAGGTCATGCACCACTGTGTACATCCTGACTAACTTAAGGTGCCCTGACACTTGCATCCGAGGACTTGCATGCACGCTGCCGTGCAGGAGAGTAAACTCGTCACAAACAGTTGTAAACCATTGTAAACTGTGCGTGGCTTCATGTGAGTGCACAAAGAAAATTTCAAAATGTTCAAAATCTCTGCCACGCATTAATTACATGAACTCCACGTGAACATTGCGCAAACAATTAAAAACACTGCGTGTGAGTGCGGGTGATTGCGTCAGCGCACCGCATGACAGCGCAGCTCATCTGATTGATTATAACGAGATGTTAAATCTATCATAAACATACTTTTAAAGCTGCTTGTAAGAAGGAATGAACATGCAACTGTTTTACCAGGCCATTACAATATAAACATTACAAATACTTACCTTTTACACTGTTCCAAAAGTGTTATCCACCTCATGAAGTGCTGTAGAGAGAGAGAGAGAGAGAGAGAGAGAGAGAGAGAGAGAGAGAGAGAGAAAAAAGCTCCAGCTAAAACTGTCCTCTGTGATTCCGGATGCAATTAGAGGTGTTTTCAACAGCCAAACTCTGAGAGAAAATGATTATTCTGCTACAAAAGAATTATTTTATATAACCAGTGTCCAGTTGAACAAAGCATGGCATCCAGCTGGGAAGACAGCGGGTGGTATTGTCATGATGAAGTGCCAAAATGTGTGCGTGTCAGAGCACCTTAGCGCAGTCCTTCCCACCGTCAAACTCCTCCTCATAACAATTACCAGAGTTGTGCAAAATAAGAGGTGTAAAAGCTGACTCGTACTACAGTCCAGTCCCTTGTGCACTTCCAAGTGGTTTTGTCTTGTTGTATTTATTTCAGCCTTATCCACCTTGAAACATATGCTTAAACTGAACCACAGTTTCCACTGCCGCAGCTGTCCCTGCCATACATAAGAGTTAATCCTCCAGCAGTAGAGTACTATGTATGAAGGGGTTCAAATGCAAAACCCAGTATCTCCAAACCCACAGATTCTTAGGTTAGGTCAACATGTACTTTCCTGGGAAGTTACATCACTGTGCAAAATATTCAGTAATTTCAACATACGGTTTCATTTTAATTATGGAAATCATGTATTTCAAAAACATGTTCCTTTAAATCCCCATTGTAAACTTCAGTTTTCTCCATTTAAAAATGGAGCTACTGTGTTTTGTATCTGAACCCTTTGTATTGTAAGACATTAGACATACGTAGAAAATCTGATAGAAACTGATGATTAAACTCCACTGTAACATCTGTCTTATTGTTTTATAGCGGTGGAGTGGACTGATCCATCCAAGGGTGCTCTTTGTATTTGTGCATTATTACTTTTTTACTGTCTTGGACTGATGCTGTTGTCTGGAATTGCCTACGGAGTCCACAACTGGAGGATCCTACAGCTGGTGCTCTTCTGTCCTGTTGTCCCGATGCTGGGATTCCTTTTCTGGTCAGCCACAATCTCTCATACCATAATCATGTGACAAGTTCCTGATTTCCTCAAAAGTTTCTCAGAGAACATCACATCCAAATAATTTATTTTTATTAGGTTTCTCCCAGAATCAGCTCGCTGGCTTTTAACTCAGGGTAGAAAGGAGGAGGCTCACAAGCAGCTTCAGAGAGCAGCCAGGGTGAATAAGAGAGAGATTCCACAAGATCTGCTGGATAATGTGAGCAACAGTAGCATTCCTGCCCCCCCCCCCCCCCCCCCAAAAAAAAAATCCAATTAAATTGCTTGATTACAAACACTGCAATTATCTGAAAATATTGTGGTGTTGTTGCTGTTTAGATGGAACTGGTGGGTGCACAGAAGCGAGGTTCCATGTTGGACATCTGTCGGACCTCCTATTTGAGAAAATATTCTGCAATAATGAGCTGTAACTGGTTTGTCATCATTGTTTTTCTTTTACCAAGATTTTTTTTCATGCTGCACTTTATCTTAGTTAATTCATCATTTTGCAGACACATAAATTAAGTAAGTAAAAATAGAATTTCCTGTACTTGTGCACATTTGTGCACCCATGGACGCGTTGGTCTAAAAATGGGGTGTGGTCTGGCGCAGTGCTGGTGTACTGCAGTCATGAGGTAGCAGAAACTGATTGCTCCATAGACCATCAAAAATCTGGTCGAATGTTGAGTGCAGAATTTTTCTGCAATTTATACAGCATAATATTGAGACACACCTTATGTTGGTGGGTTCACAGTGGGTGTACACCCTGCTTACACAAATATCAATGAACATTTGCACTTAGATTCCTTCATAGAGAGTAATAGTGGCGCTAATTTAATCTTACATATTTTAAAGAATTCAACAGAAAAGCCATCAGGGTCAAGATCTTTATTATTTTGCATACTATTCATAGCAAGACTGATTTCTTCCACTGTTAGTGGTGAATTGAGTTCTTTAACAATCGCTGGGTTTATTTGACAGGGAAAGTGAGACCATCTAAAACTAATGAATTTTTGAGGAGTCAAATGGTGATTCCAACTGGTAGAAGAGTAAAATGAGTCAACAACAGAATAAATGGTGACAGGGTCAGTGTGTAATGTGCCTGAGTAAAATTTTGACATATCTGTACTTTACTTCGTTATTTTCATTTCTGGTGACTTTCACTTTTACTCCACTACACGTTCTCAATAAAATGTATAGTTTTACTCTGATACATTTCCCTGAACCATCTTCGTCACTCATTACTACAATATAAAAGTAGAAGAAATTTGATTGGGCAATGGCTGTTTGTAGAGGTGAAAGAAACAAGTTTAAAAGACAAAAAAAAAAAAAAAAAAAAAAAAAAAAAAAAAATATATATATATATATATATATATATATCTAAAAACATGACAGGTTGAATCTGCATCCTCGAGAAGAGGAGACTGTGGGTGGGTGAAAACCGCAACAAAGCAGGGTATAAAAGCGGTGCCACGTTTTGGATTCCAGAGTGCAAAGAGCGTTGCATTTGGTTGCTTTGCAGTGGTTGGTGGTGGTGACGCTTGAAAAGTTGTCCACCCCCCTTAAATTTGGCACAACTATGTAGCTATAAATGACTGCTCTGTTTCACAAGAGCTTGGCTGTTGTGTTTAACAGAAAAGTGTGCGTGGGTCTTCCAGGAAAACAACTGCGTATTCAAGAAAGAACTGCAGCTTTCTTTACAGCTATATACATCCACCTGTTGCCTCACTCATCCCGTCACCGACAACTGCTCCACCAGAGGCGGATCCAGCCTTTTATATGGGCTGAGGCCCCCTCCTGGTTTCTCCAGACAGTGCACTGACTTTCTTTTCGTGTCGCTGTTTCACTCTCCACTCATTTTGGATTTTACTTTTACTCAATACTTTTACTTAAAGTACATTTTATATGAGAAATTTAGTTTTCGTTCTTAAAGTAGACCTGCATTGAAATAAATGTGGTCAGATTTCAGAAAGAAATAGCTGATATGTATTTCTACGACCCTTGTGAATGCAGTAAACTAAATCTGTAAGCCCAAATTTATAATTCAGCGGAGAAATCTTTGTTTAAAAATGACAAATTTGCAGCTAAAATTTAGCCCTCTGCGAAAACAGTTTGTACATCTGGATCATTTCCATGACGTCAGGGACAAGACGACGCGCTCCCGCCTTCAGTCCAATCCTGCATTGAAATTGATTTTATCTGTTAGTAGTGTTACTGTTATACACATCCTGGTTTCATCATCCAAAAGTAAGCTGCAATGAATGCGAGATACAGCTCTGCATGCTCAGATCAGCGGCGGCATCGACAGCGGGCGACGTTCTTCCCCGATGCCTCGCTTTCACTGCCTCCGATGTGCTTACCGAGTGCATGCGCTCATTAAATTCCGCTGTGGGCCACTCACACCCCGTGTCTGCTGTGCAGCCACAGACACGGCTGTGTCTACTGGATGGAGGTGCAGCCAACTTGGCACAAGTCCAGAGACTACGCTCGCTGTTTTGATGCGGAGCGGCCGGTGACACCTGTTGCTCGCAAGGACAGACTTCTTGCAGCAAAATCCACAGCGCTGCACATCTCGGTAATCGGAGCCGCAGAGCTCCATGGCCGTTGATAGAGGTTTATATCTTTTTAATGACTTGAATTCTTTGCGGGTCCGGCCTCCGTACCCCGCGACGGTAACACCGGAGGCAAAAGACAGTAGATTTTCAATGCAACACCACTCAATCAAACGGGCGTATGATAAAGTCCCCAAGAATAATTTTCAAGCACAAATAAAAGAAATGTGTACTCACCAAACGTACCACAAGACAATATGAAGTTTTAAAAAAGTAGATCCTTCCGTATAAGACAATAAAAGGTGCAGATGCAAACTGACGTAAATCCACAAATTACAGTTGGCGCGCGCAGTGCATGCTGGGATAGGGTCTTCTCCCTGACGTCTCGGCAGCGTCCCGGATGTGCTGACGGTTTTGCGGAGGACTAAATTTTGGCTGTAAATTTCTCATTTTTAAATGAAGATTTCTCCGTTGAATGACAGATCTGGGCTTGCAGATTTACTTTACTACATTCAGAACGATCTTATGTGTAAATATAAGTCATTTTTTGGTCCAAAGATCTGACTGCATTTATTTCAATGCAGGTCTACTTTAAGTATAGTAAATGTCAGCTACTTTAAAAATTTACACAAGTAATATTTTTAATGATACTTGCTAAGATACTTGTACTTTCACTCAAGTATCACTTTGAGGTAGTTTATACAAGACTGCTGCGTCTTTTATCTGAGGGATGAGACGCGAAACAGCCTGGCATCGTAACTGGTGGGCTCGAAGCCGTTTTGCCTTGTTACCGTGCTCATAGTATGTGGAGCATGAAAGCAAAAGACGGTGCCTCAGTGGTTGTAGTGAGATCAAATTCAGTCTCTAACTCAACATGCTGTTTGAGTAAATCAGGAGAGGGGCCAGTGGCTAGTTGTTGATCCACTTTACCGATATTAAGGGAGAGCTCTTGCCAGCTGATTGATTTCTGCTTTGTTTTTCTTTTGTATTGTTGATCTTCAGTGTTGGCTGAACTAACTGGTGGTCTCCTCCCTGACTGTATGGTGTTTAGATGAAAGTCTCTGGAAGTTATTAGGTGTAATGAACTGTGACTCATGCTGCCTGCTGGTCATTTCTTTTTTGGGGGGGGGGGTGTACCTGGAGTTTTATTTTTGTTTGCTTGCTTGACAATTGTTTGTTGGATTTTGTTCACCTGTTTTTGTTATTAATGGTATGGCCAAAGCAGTTGGACACCCCTCTGAGTCTGGTCTGCTTGAGGTTTCTTTCTCATAAACACCAGAGGGAGTTTTTCCATACCACTGTTGCCGTCATGCTTGCTCAGAGAAGAAACTCTGTTCTAACTTTTTAAAAGGGACTTACGGCATTAAACTTCGCCCATTTAGGGTGTGTAATTTCACAGAAACTACATGTGCTAGAGGCAAACAAAGAAATGATTCAACTATTTAAACACATTTACTATTTTGGCATACTATTTGTTCTAAGACATTTTTGGGATGAATATAACATTATTAAAGGCTTAAACATATCCTGCACACACCATTTGGTTAACAGAATATTCCATTATCACAAGTCAGAAAAACATCATCACATTTAAACACAACAGCAGTTACAAAGAACACACGTCATTTTATTGGAGCAATTATATGCAAAGCAGTTTGTTTGAGTAATCAACACAAACAACATAAAATATTGGTCTCTTGCATTCCTATTTAAACAAAAGGCCTCCTTTTTCTTCACTTAGACCTAGAGATAATAGCTGGTTGTCAAGGCTCAAAGTTTATGGCCATGTCCTACCATGGAAGAGATCCTTTTGCAGTCTGGAGAGCTTCTGGCCTTGGCATGAGGCCATAAAAGGTGAATTCTCCTAGCCTGGGGAAGTTCAGATTCTGATGTGAAGCAATTATAATGTCATGTAATTCACAGTGACTGAAATTTAACTGATAAAGATTTCAGAGAAAGCTTAGAAGAGCTGTGAATTACAGTTTTGTTGTGATGTGAAGAGGCCATGGAGTGTTCAGGAGATAGCCAGGTGGCCCCAAGAATTTCCACAGTTAGGAATGAAAGGCTGTCTTTGTTCTCAGCTCAAAACCTCAGGTTTTTGTTGAGAAAGCATTCCTGTATTTATTTAATTACGGCGAATCGAGGCCATGCATTACAATAAACAAAATTGAACTTAACCATGATTAATTGACAGTTGGACAATGCCTTAGTTTGTGCTGAGATAATGTGCTGTTTAAATAGGACAGTAGAGTTAGACACATCCCAGTGCACTTGTGCTGTGCACTTTACAGTCTGCACTGTAGATCATCATAGTACCCAAAATAGCAAAAATGTCTTAAGTCCCTGTTGTTTTTATCTCAAACTGAAAGTATCCATCCATCTCTGACACCAGGTTTGCATCGAGTCTACTGTATTATGGACTGAGCCTGAATGTCGGAGGTTTTGGTCTGAACATCTACCTCACACAGTTCATCTTTGGTTTAGTTGAAATTCCAGCCTACCTGGCATATTTAGCTTCAACTCAGTACCTTGGAAGGAGACCAAGTCAAGTAGGCTACATGCTCATTGGGGGCATTGTTTGCCTTTTGATCCTTGCTGTTCCAGAGGGTATTATAAAAATCATTGTTTTAAATTTTTGAAATACTTTTTCTTCACATTTAAATTTGCTATCATTTTCTCCAGTCACATGTACAGTATTTTACATTTATCTCTGTTTACTTTCTTCACAGACCTCCCTGTGGTGGTAACAGTCATCGCTGTTCTTGGAAAATTCTCTGCAACTGCCGGTTTCAGTACAGCCTACATTTATACTGCGGAACTCCACCCTACCTTTGTTAGGTAATATCAAATTATTAACTTTATTGAATAACTATTTTGAGAATAATTTTATGTCAGGAGTTGTAATAGAGGACATTGACATAACAGACTGTATTTCTTTGATTAATAGCCCGGCCCTTTATTTTTTCAAACTGTGTGCAGACCCGGGCCTAAACGAGGTTGGCGAGTATTAACAAAATGCTGCTTGTTGCCTGCACTGTATTTTATAAGTTTCACACATAACATGAGTGTGGCGAACCAAAGACAGCCACTTTACATCTGTCATATCATGTCTACCTACATGTTCTCATTCTCAATGTCTTATAAAGGGATGGTAAGAAATCAAAGAGCAATCAGAGATTTTTATATAATGGCTGAGTGATCCTGCTATCATGGCCTATGCGTGACCAGCACCTTCTTCAAATGCAAGGATATCCACCAGGTGTCTTGGAGCCACCCATGGTCCCGCTACTGGCACTAGTTGGATCTCATCCTCACCAGGTGTGCAGACCTTGCCAGTGTTCTCCTCACCCGCAGCTACCATAGTTCAGACTGTGATATGGCTCACTCCCTAGTGGCCAGCAAGGTCTATCTCGAGCTGTACTCATCCCAAACATTGTCACAGTCACAGCCCTCGAGGACATCCCAGATCTGCCAGTCATGGAAGAGCTAGACACGCCACCAACCATGGAAGACCTTGGAAAAGGTGGGAAGGCCCCAGGGAGTGATGGCATCCCATCAGAAGTCTTAAAGAGTGGGAAACCTGTGCTGCTAAAACACCTGCACAAACTTTTCTGCCTCTACTGGGAACAAGGACACATTCCCCAGGACATGCGAGATGCGAGCATTGTCACCTTGTATAAGAACAAAGGAGACAGAAGTGACTGCAATAATTATCAAAGCATCTCCCTTCTCAGTACTGTTGGGAAGGATTTCCCCCATGTTGCCTTAGCGTGTCTACAGACCTTGACCTCGCGTGTTTACCCAGAGTCCCAGTGTGGCTTTCGAGCTGGCAGGTCTACCGTGGACATGATCTGTTCAATACGCCAGCTGCAGGGGAAGTGTAAAGAGCAGCAAATGCCACTCTACATGTTCTTCATTGACCTGACCAAGGCTTTCGACTTGGTCAGTCAAAGCGGACTCTTCAGGCTCCTGCAGAAGATCGGTTGTTCCCCAAAACTCCTCGCAGTGGTCTCGTCGTTCCATGAGAACATGCACAGTACAGTTTGCTACAACAGCGCACCATCACAAGCCTTCCCAGTTAGATGTGGGGTGAAACAGGGCTGTGTCCTTGCGTCATCACTCTTCGAAATCTTCTTCTCCATGCTCCTCCACTACACCTTGAAAGATTGCAGTGAGGGAGTGTACATTCACACCAGGGCTGAGCACCAGGGTCAAGCTGAGCAACGATCTAGGAGGTAGGAGCAACAGCGGCAGCCTCAGCAGGCATCACAATACACGCACAACAAATTTAGCAGAGATTGTCACTTGCATATTGGACTGATAAGTCAGTCGCGCAGGTGAAGATAGAAAAAAGACAAAAATTTCCTGTAAATTTGTATTGTCAACTATCTTGGTAGCATGGCCCAAGCAGAGGGTCACCCCTTTGAATCTGGTCTGCTTGAGCACCTGCTACATGACATAGACTGCAAAGGGCTTTATCACTTTTCCGGTTTCACTCCTTCCTCTCCTATCATATTTTAAAAGTTTTTGCCGTGTTCACGCTGATCACATTTCAATAATGGATCAAATACGTTTGGCAGAAAAGTCCACAAATTGACCAACTTTACAACACGAAGTCAGAAAAAAAATGCTCAAATGACTTGCAATTCATAGAGGGAAATTCTATGTACTGAATCATTGGTTTGGAGGCTGATTATTGTACAAACAAGTGGAGCTCATTAAGGGACAAATTCCAGATAAAGCCACTGCTCCTGCAGTAAATTGCATTAAGACATCCAGCAATGCAATGGAGAACTTTAAAAGCCTCATGCGCACATTGACGTCATGCTTTAGGATTGTAAGGTACCACGCCGCAGCAGACATAGAAAAAAGAGTTGACTCGACCAGATGTAATCTTTTTCATGCACATCATGCCGGCACTTATTGAAGGCAAGTGTTTATTTTTTTTCAGACGAAGTTTTGACCCAGTCATGAAATGAGGCAGGCCCTATTCAAGATCAGGCATTTAATCAAGGAAATACATAAGCCTAATTGGTGCTGGGGATTCCCCGTAATTTTTTCAGCGCCTTTTGACTGGAAATAATCCGTTACCTACTTATTTTTGGTCATCGGCGGTTACTCGTGTCCGAGTAGTGGTTCTATGGCAGGATCCCTTGGGGCTCAATTGGGCCCTGGGGACGACATTAAACTGCATCCAGGTGGAGTGGGGAGGTCATGCGTGGTTACAGGGCACTCCAACCTTGAAACCTATGAAAAGCGCACGTGACCATTACTACTCACTCTGTGACTGGCGAGTGCGGTCGATGCCACAAAACCGATTGGGCCCTTGGGTTACTAGGGTTTTGGAACCTTCAAATCTCCAACAGCAGTTGTTTCGCAACAGGTGGATAGAGTCACGCCAGTCGAGCTGGCGTGTTTTAAGGCAGACCTAGACTATAATTGAGTCAACCAGAACTAGCACGTCTCCATCCCCAGTGGTGCTGCTGGAGGAGGCGAGTGCCCAAAGTGCGTGGGTCTCAGGCTCACAACTTGTGATCCACTGTAAACAAACTCATGTGAAGGCTACCTGTGGAAGGACACATATTTTACATACATATTTACATACGAATTTTGTCTGTTTTATATAAGACGCATCTTTTTCTCCTGGACACTCACACATACGTTCTGTTAAACGTATGTGTGAGCCTCCTCAATCCTCTCCTCCCAGGGTACCGTTAGCTCGATCAAGGCCACTTGTTTTGTTGTGCGAGACCAGAGCACGATGTCTGGTCGGAGGCTGGTGACTGCGATCTCTTCTGGAAACTTGAGCTGCCTACCAAGGTCACCTCTCATTTCCCAGTCCTCTGCTGTGCCAAGGATGCCTTCACACCTGTCCTCCTTGCCTGCTTTTTCCCCTGGCCTGAGAAAGCTAATGAAGCGAGGGCCTTTGGTCTGGGCCTTAGTTCTTTTCCGCTTCCTCTCTTTCTTGTGTCCATCGGCCAGTTGCGCCAGCACTTTATCGTGGCGCTACCTGAACCTCCCCTCGATCAGGCTTGCTTGGCAAGATGACAGAATGTGTTCCAGGCTTGCTGGTCTCCTGCACTGCGCGCAGAAGGGGTCCTCCGTCAGCTTCCACCTTTGCAGATCCGTTGGTGTTGGTAGCACATCATACACGGAGCTCAGCAGGAACTTTAGCCGATGCCCCTCCATGCTCCAGATGTCCTTCCAACTGAGGGATCTTCCCCAGACACCGTCCCACCGGGTCCAGCTGCCTTGCTGCTTCATGGCCACTGCCCTAGCTTGCCTGTTCTCCTCCTCTGCAGCCCTGATCTCTTCCTGCACTATTCCAAGACGGTCTTTCGCCTTTGCCTCCTTCCAGCTAGCTCGGGTGATGACTCCCAGGCCCAACCTCCCCTGGGTCACAGTCCCCATGATGTCCGCATATTGCAGTCGCTCCTCTGCTTCCCTCAGCGCACAGCTGGCATTCCATTTCCGGCCTGTCTTCACAGTAATGTTTGCCTGATGCACCGCCTTATCGTCACTGTCCCGTAACATCATGGCCAACCGGACCTTGGCTGTCTTGAATTCCTCCACGACAGATGTGATCGGTAGTTGTAATTTACTCCTTGAGCTGTAGAGCCCTAAGGAGCAAAAGCTTTTGGGGACTGACAGCCATCTCCTGAGGAAGCTGTTAATCTTCCGCTCCAGAGCCTCTACTGTTGTCAAAGGAATCTCGTACACCAGCAGTGGCCACAGGAGCCTCGGTAGGATGCCGTGTTGGTATCCCCATGCCTTGTACCTCCCCGGTAGGCCACTCCCCTCGAGGGCTTGCAGCCATTCTTCTGCTTGATTGAGCATCTCCTTTACGCTTGCCTTGTCACTCAGGTCAGCTCTGTACCACCTTCCTAAGCTCTTAACTGGCTTCTCCATTACCGTGGGGATGATGTCATCGCCGATCTTAAACCGAAAGCGATCTTGGACGCGGCCACATTTCAGGACCAAACTCCTCGACTTCGATGGTTTGAATGCCATCCTTGCTGCAGTTGTAAGCTCGACCAAGTCCTCCAAGATCCACCTGCCCTCTGGGACCGACCTGGCTGTAATTGTCAAGTCGTCCATGAAGGCCCTGACTGGGACCTGCTGGATCCCACTCGACAGTACGGCTCCCCGCCTTGGCTTCTCCACTGACTTAACCAGGCGGTTCATCGCTGCAGCAAAAAGTATCACTGAGATGGTGCACCCTGTTGCGATTCCAACCTCCAGTCTCTGCCAGTTGGTCATGAAGTCACCCGAAGCGCCAACACATAGACACAGACAAAAACATTCACACTTTCACTTACGCCTACGGCCAATTTAGAGTCACTGAACCTGCATGTCTTTGGAAGTGGGAGGATGATGGTGGACACAACATGTTCACATTCAAACATGGGGAGAACATGCAATCTCCACACAGAAAGGACCAGGTCAGAAGCCAACCTGGGACTATCACACAGTGAGGATACAGAGATACCATTAAGCTATCATGCTTGCAAGGATTATTCTTCTGTTCTAATTACTTTCTGCTCAGAGACTGGAGCAGTCAAGTTTCATACTCAAGAAGTCAACCCCTGACCACAGCCAAGCTCTGTGAGTACTCATTAAATGCAAGCATGAGTATCGGCAGCACTTCTTTCAGCCTTTGTTGAAGTGATTGACTGAGCTGGACATCATGAAAGCTTGTGCCATCGCCAACAAGTTTCTGGACATCAAAGCTGGTCTGTACACTTTTACAGAGATGGAGTCTGTGATGTCTTCCCAGTAAATTCTAGCATTTATCAGGAATGTGTTCGTGGTCCGATTGTGTTCAGTACTTGCATGGACTGGGTGTTGAGTGTTCGCAAAGAAAGAATTATTGACCTTGACATCATCGAGCTTTGCAAATTTGGCGATGCTGATATTTTTGCAGGAAAATGAAATTAAAATCTTTAAGATCCTGGTGGTTCCTGTCTTTCTGTATGGTAGTGATGAAACTCGAATGCTAACCAGTGACCTAAAGTGACACCTGGATGTCTTTGCTACTTGGTCTCTTTATAGAAACCGAGGATACTGATGAATTACTTTGTGTCAAATGAACACTTACTTCAAGAGACTCAGTTGAGGTGTATTACTTTCATCATTGGGCAACATTGTGGCCATGTGGCTCAGATCTCTGGGCATGATCCAGCATGCAGGTGCCTCAGTATTCAGGACCCCAGGAACTGGAAATGGTCAAGGGGATGTTCACTTTTCATCAGGCTTATCGTATATTCTCTGTCTTTCAAAAATATTTCAAAAATGTGATTTGTATACATGGTCTACAATGCAATGCAGTCCTTTTACCATTGTACATTCTGTTGCTTGCAGGAATAGTGGTTTTGGTCTAAACTCCATGTGTGCACGTGTGGCGTGCATCCTTGCTCCACTCATCAGACTGCTGGAGGTCTACCATTACACCATCCCCATACTGACATATGGGATCATCCCAATTATTGCTGGAGGTTTGGCTTTGTTACTGCCTGAGACCCTCAATGTTGAACTTCAAGACCACATTGAACTGAAATAAGCTCAAGAGTTATTGTAGCATAAAAACATGCTGTAATGGAACAAACAGATAAATACTCAAGATTATAAAGAAACACTAAGTTGCATTTCTTTTTAAGAAATAGGTTTTTTTTTTTCAGAAAATATTCATCCTGATAGACAACTGATTCTGTACTGAACAAGTTAATGAAGAGCCAAAGAATAATTTGCACAAAATTACACTCACATGTTCAGATTTTGTGTGAACATGTTACATGCAGGCACAGAACAGCTGGTGAGGTGTGTTTCACTTTGACAAGAATAATCACAGTTGATCAGTATTTGATTTTGGGTTGATTTGGAACACACACACACACACACACACACACACACACACACACACACACACACACACACACACACACACACACACACACACACACACACACACACACACACACACACACACACACACACACACACACTCACACACATTCATCCGGAAAGTATTCACAGCGCTTCACTTTTTTCCACATTTCATGTTACAGCCTTATGGGGGATTTTCATGCTTACTGGTTTCTTAGGTGGAAGTAAAAGTTGTCACCAATGGCTGAAGCAAATTCACGGTGTCACTGCTCTGTGCCGCTCTGCAATTCCAATAAACAACACAGCCATACATCAGTTTTCACTTATTTCCGAGTGACATAAGTCTCTGAAAGAAATTGGTGAGAGCTTAGACCATGACGTTCTCTCAGCTTTGACTGTGGAGGAGCCGCTGTGTGAGGATGAAGCAGAGGACATGGCAGTTTCGGCTGCAATGACAGAATACAACTACCATTCGGCTTCTCAGCCAGCGAGCCAGGCAGGTTGATAGGTTGGTTCATTCGCTCCCTCCCTCCCTCTGTTTTTAGATGTGTGAGTGATATACATCCTTGACTTTTTTACAGCTCACAACATAAATTACAAACAATGGCAAGTGATCACTGATGTCATTTCCTAGCAGATTACTCTTTGTGTTATTTTCCATAACCTTTGGGAATATATTGTCAACTAATGTTGCACAATGTCCTGTTATTCTACAGGTACTGATGTTTTTTGTTGCTTTGCCTTAAGTACGTCTCTACTGAAGTCACCAAAAATAAAAATATTTTTTTGACTCTTATTTGTAAGTGTTTTCTCAGTCTACTCCTGAAATAAGCCCATATTAGATTGTAGCGCATGGCCTCGATTCGCCCTAATTAAATAAATACATTAATGCTTTCTCAACAAAAAACCTGAGGTTTTGAACTGAGGACAGAGACTGCTATGTTTTCACTCCCAACTGAAAAATTCCTGCATCCATCTGGAGATAAGCTTTGAACACCTCCCCCGAGGGCCTCCACTGTGGCTTCACATCACATCAGAAGTGTAACTCAAAGTTCTTCAAAGGAGCCCTTGCTTGTTTATCGGTTAAATTTTGGTTACTGTGAATTAAATGACATTATAATTGCTTCATGTCAGAATCTGAACTTCCCCAGGACAGGAGAATCCAAATTTTATGTGCTCACACCAAGGCCAGAACCTCTCCAGATGCTGCAGGAAGATCTTTTCCATGATAAGACATGGCCATAAACTTTGAGCCTTGAGAAACAGCTATTATCTCTAAGCGAAGAGAAAGACCTTTGCTTAAAATAAAAATTGCATCAGTATACTTTTATTCATATATAAAAACTTCTAATGTCTTTGTTGCTGATTCAAGCAAATGCTTTGCATGTATTCCATTTAATGGACATGTGTTCCTTGTAACTGATATGTGGTAAATATGATGTTTCTGACTTATCCATGTTTTGATAACCGTGGAATATTCTTTTAACCAAGTGTTGTGTGTATGATGTGTTTAAGCCTTTTGTTGGGAAAGTGTAATGACACAGACCCACAACAGGGGGCGTAAATGAACGGACAATAGATGAGCCAAAAACACTTTACTGTTGTGAAATGTGCACAACGAGAATACAGACAAACATAGAATTTGGATCACAACCAAAATATACAAGGTGACGTGTGGGTAGGCTCGAGGATAGGAGACGTCCGTCCCGAGTAGAACCGGATCCCACACGATTTCCACTGCCACCGAACCCGAAGGATACCGGAGCCGCCAAGTCCTGAGTCCCTAGGTGGTCACCGTCTCCGACTGTCGGATCTGGTACTGCTGGCAGGAAGCAGAACAGATGTAATGAGTGTGTGAAAACACACCCAGTAAACAGTCAGCAAGTTCTTCTTTTAACAGTCGGGTGGGAAGAACACCTCCACCTTAATCACAGAAACAACAAACGTGCAGCGCCTGACTACTTATCCGGTTTGGTGTGAGGAGAGAAGAACGTCGTCTCCTTCACGATCCACAACCCCAGCCTCTAGCTGCGGATAGGTATCAGGTATGCCTGCAAAGTATTCAGAATAATTGTTTGGCACCAAAAACGGCTGAGAGTTTTACCTTAGAGGTAGACGATATCTCGGCGATGAGGTGGAGATGTCGTCCGGCTTTTGTGTGTGTGGGTGATGACCTGGTGATTGGTGACAGCTGTCATAGTTGATGAGTGACAGCTGTCACCCCGGCCGGTGGCAGAGGACACCTGGCTGTTATGCGCGTACTTGAGCCAGGCCAGATGTTCACTCCAGGCCGTCGAGTGCGCGGACGTCACACAGCGCAGGGCTTGCTTCAGTTCTTGGTTGGCCCGTTCTGCCTGTCCATTGGTCTGCGGGTGATACCCGGAAAAGAGGCTCACGGTGGCCCCCAGTTCTCGGCAGAAACTCCTCCAGACTTGAGAGGAGAACTGGGGACCTCAATCCGAGACGATGTCCACGGGTATCCCATGCAGACGCACGACGTGGTGGACCAGGAGGTCTGCTGTCTCCTGGGCCGTAGGGAGCTTCGGGAGGGCCACGAAGTGGGCCGCCTTGGAGAACTGGTCCACTATCGTGAGGATGGTAGTCATGCCCCAGGACAGCGGGAGGCCCGTGACGAAGTCCAGGCCGATGTGGGACCAGGGGCGATGGGGCACAGGTAACGGCTGGAGGAGTCCCTGTGCCCGTTGATGGTCAGCTTTACCCCTGGCGCAGGTGGTGCAGGCCTGGACATAGTCCCAGACGTCGGCTTCCATGGACGCCCACCAGAAGCGCTGCCGGACCACTGCCACGGTCCTTCACACCTCTGGATGACAGTTTGGAACCGTGACAGAACCTAGGTCTGGGTTCTGTGCCAGGGCCTCCAAGGCGGTCTTCTCCACGTCCCAGGTGAGGGTGGCCACGATAGTGGACTCAGGTAGGATGGATTCCGGCGGATCCGACAGCTCAGTTTTGACTTCGACTTCGTGAACCCGGGACAGGGCATCCGATCTTTGGTTCTTGGTCCTGGGGCGGTAGGTGATCCGGAAGTCAAAACGCCCGAAGAACAATGACCAGCGGGCTTGCCTGGGGTTCAGCCGCTTAGCGGTCCTGATATACTCCAGGTTCCAGTGGTCTGTGAAAACCGTAAATGGTACCGCGGCTCCCTCTAACAGATGTCTCCACTCCTCAAGAGCCTCTTTCACCGCGAGGAGTTCCCGATTGCCCACGTCATAGTTCCGCTCAGCTGGGGTCAATCTGCGTGAAAAATAGGCACAAGGATGGAGAATCTGATCGGACTTCCCGCTCTGGGACAGCACGGCTCCTATCCCTGAGTCCGAGGCATCCACTTCTACCACAAACTGGCGGCTAGGATCGGGCTGCACCAGAACTGGTGCACTCGAAAATCGGCGTTTCAACTCCCTAAACGTGGCCTTGCACCGATCCGACCAGCTAAATGGTACTTTGGAGGAGGTCAGAGCTGTCAGGGGGCTAACTACCTGACTGTAGCCCTTAATGAACCTCCTGTAGAAATTCGCAAAGCCGAGGAACTGTTGCAGCTTCCTACGGCTTGTCGGTTGGGGCCAGTCTCTCACCGCCGCAACCTTGGCCGGATCAGGGGCGACGGAGTTGGAGGAGATTATGAACCCCAGGAAGGTCAAAGAAGTGCGGTGGAACTCGCACTTCTCGCCCTTTACAAACACCCGGTTCTCCAACAACCGCTGCAGGACCTGACGTACATGCTGGACATGGGTCTCAGGATCCGGGGAAAAGATGAGAATATCGTCTAGGTATACGAAGACGAATTGGTGCAGGAAGTCCCGCAAGACATCATTTACCAAAGCCTGAAACGTCGCGGAGGCGTTGGTGAGGCCGAACGGCATGACCAGGTACTCAAAGTGACCTAATGGGGTGTTAAATGCTGTCTTCCACTCGTCTCCCTTCCGGATCCGAACCTGGAGGTACGCATTCCTAAGATCGAGTTTTGTGAATATTTGGGCTCCATGCAGGGGCGTGAACACCGAATCTAACAGGGGTAGAGGGTACCGGTTGCGAACCGTGATCTCGTTCAGTCCCCTGTAGTCTATGCATGGACGGAGTCCGCTGTCCTTTTTGCCCACAAAAAAGAAACCTGCACCCATCGTGGAGGTGGAGTTCCGGATCAGCCCAGCAGCTAACGAGTCCCGGATGTAGGTCTCCATTGATTCGCGTTCCGGACGTGAGCGGTTGTGCAGCCGGCTGGACGGGTACTCAGCGCCCAGTATCAAATCAATGGCACAATTGTACGGACGGTGTGGGGGCAGCGTGAGTGCCAGCTCCTTGCTGAAGACGTCAGCAAGGTCATGGTACTCGGCTGGCACCGCCGCCAGATTGGGGGGGGACTAAAACCTCCTCCTTAGCTGTCACACCGGGTGGAACCGAGGATCCTAAACACTCCCGGTGGCAGGTTTCGCTCCACTGAGCCACAACCCCAGACGGCCAGTCAATCCGGGGATTGTGTTTGATCATCCATGGGAAGCCCAAAATCACACGGGAGGTAGAAGGAGTCACAAAAAACTCAATCTCCTCCCGATGATTCCCAGACACCACCAGAGTCACAGGTAGTGTCTTGTGTGTGATTAAAGGGAGAAGGGTGCCATCTAGTGCCCACACCTTCAATGGTGAAGGAAGCACCACCAGAGGGAGCCCTACCTCCCTTGCCCATCTGCTGTCCAGCAGATTCCCTTCTGACCCCGTGTCTACCAGTGCAGGGGCCTGAAGGGTTAGATCCCCACTCAGGATCGTAACTGGGAGTCGTGCAGAAAGACGGGTTTGTCCCACGTGAATTTCTTGACCCACCCTTAGCCTAGTTTCTAAGAGCAGGCGTTTGGGGCAGTCTCTCTGCTGATGCTCGCTTGAGCCGCAGATAAAGCACTCTCCGCGGGCCAGCCTCCTTTGTCTGTTAGTGGCTCTGACTTTAGCCCTGCTCGTGTCCATAGCATCGTCAGCAGGGAGAGCTGTTGCCACACAGGGCGCTGAGGCAGTGGAGCGTGGGGAGGGCGGTACCTTTTCGGACCCGGAAGGGAGAGGGACGGCGCGTACCCGACCACGCCCTTCGTCTCGCTCCCTATGGCGTTCCTCTAGCCGATTGTCTAATCGTATGACCAGATCAATAAGCCCATCTAAATCCCGCGGCTCATCCTTAGCCACCAGATGCTCCTTCAGGACTGACGACAGTCTGTTTACGAAGGTGGTGTGGAGTGCAGCGGTATTCCAGCTGGACCTCGCAGCCGCGATGCGGAAGTCGACCGCATACTCAGCTGTACTCCGACGCCCCTGTCTCATTGACAGCAGCGCTGTTGAAGCAGTCTTGCCTCTGTTTGGGTGATCAAATACTGTTCTGAACTCCCTCACAAACCCAGTATAAGAGGTAAGGAGCCGTGAATTCTGCTCCCAGAGCGCCATAGCCCAGGCATGTGCCTCGCCTCGAAGCAAATTAATTACATAAGCCACCCTACTGGCGTCTGACGCGTACATCACGGGACGCTGTGAAAAGACGACCGAACACTGCATTAAAAAGTCCGCGCACATCTCCACACAACCCCTGTACGGCTCTGGGGGACTTATGTATGCTTCAGGGGATGGTGGGGGGGGGGGTCGTTGAATGACCAGTGGAATGTCTGTATTCGGCACCGGGTCAGTAGGAGGAGGAGCTGCAGCAGCGCCCTGAGCGCGTGCTTCCACCTGCGTGGTGAGAGCCTCCATCCTGCGATTGAGGATGACGTTCTGCTCGGTCATTAGATCCAACCGAGCAGTAAAGGCGGTGAGGATTTGCTGCAACTCACCAATCACGCCTCCTGCAGACGCCTGTGCACCCTGCTCTTCCATTGGCTGTCCAACAGATGGCTG
Organism: Thalassophryne amazonica; assembly: GCF_902500255.1. Lineage (NCBI taxonomy): Eukaryota > Metazoa > Chordata > Actinopteri > Batrachoidiformes > Batrachoididae > Thalassophryne > Thalassophryne amazonica. The sequence goes on along the minus strand of NC_047103.1, from coordinate 44,619,808 downwards.
ATGCCCCTCGGGATCCATGACGATGGCCGAGATATCCTGTTGGGAAAGTGTAATGACATGCATCCACAACAGGGGGCGTAAATGAACGGACAATAGATGAGCCAAAAATACAACACTTTACTGTTGTGAAATGTGCACAACGAGAATACAGACAAACATAGAATTTGGATCACAACCAAAATATACAAGGTGACGTGTGGGTAGGCTCAAGGATAGGAGACGTCCGTCCCGAGTAGAACCGGATCCCACACGATTTCCACTGCCACCGAACCCGAAGGATACCGGAGCCGCCAAGTCCTGAGTCCCCAGGTGGTCACCGTCTCCGACTGTCGGATCTGGTACTGCTGGCAGGAAGCAGAAGAACAGATGTAATGAGTGTGTGAAAACACACCCAGTAAACAGTCAGCAAGTTCTTCTTTTAATAGTCGGGTGGGAAGAACACCTCCACCTTAATCACAGAAACAACAAACGTGCAGTGCCTGACTACTTATCCGGTTTGGTGTGAGGAGAGAAGAACGTCGTCTCCTTCACGATCCACAACCCCAGCCTCCAGCTGCGGATAGGTATCAGGTACGCCTGCAAAGTATTCAGAATAATTGTTTGGCACCAAAAATGGCTGAGAGTTTTACCTTAGAGGTAGACGATATCTCGGCGACGAGGTGGAGATGTCGTCCGGCTTTTGTGTGTGTGGGTGATGACCTGGTGATTGGTGACAGCTGTCATAGTTGATGAGTGACAGCTGTCACCCCGGCTGTTCCTGTGAGGCGGCAGCGCCCTCTCGTGCCTGAAGCCCGCACTTCAGGCAGGGCGCCCTTTGATAGTGGGCCAGCAGTACTTCCTCTTCAGCGGCCCACACAACACCTTTAATAACGTTATAGTCATCCCAAAAATGTCTTAGAACAAATAGTATGCCAAAATAGTTAATGTGTGTAAATAATTGAATCATGTTTGTCTGCCTTTCTGAGCACATGAAATTTATGTAAAGTTACACACCCTAAATGGGCAGAGTTTAATGACATAAGTCTCCTTTAAAAAGTTAGAACAGAGTTTCCCTCTTGCTTTCTCTCTCGTCAAGCCTCTTACAACTCTTCCGGCCCCTTCTGCCGGGCCTTCTTCAGCCTCTTTCTTCTCTCCTTTCTTTAAATGCTTAACTTTATTTTTGAGTCAATAAGGCCCCATACTAAGCTAAGCTAAGCTAAGCTACCACGTGGCTTCATTCATTCATTCGTTGTTATTCTTTGACAAACTCTTAACAAATTAATAGCCTGACGCTTTAAGGTGCCTCAAGTCTGTCAGATTTTTAAGAGAACTTCCGAGCTGAACTTTTCAAAATAATAGCGAATTGACAGAAAAGTGACTTTCCTTTTCTGTAGTTTTCCAATGCTCTTAAAGTTTTAACTTTTTTCCTAAATTCACAAAGACTTTTAAGCTGGCTCCAACAAACATTTTAATAGCTACCAGAACCCATTTTCAACAAACGCCTTTGACCTCTGGGGTCAAGCACGCTGACAACGGAGCTGATTTCAAACCATCAGCCATCCTGTCGGTAAAACCAACCGACAAGCCTTGGGATCACCAGGGAGACCACTGAGTTAACCCCTGACCCAAGTGAGCACGCTGCAAAGATCCTAACCCATCAACGATGGACGGACAGTTCATCTGAGCCACCTCCTCAACGGATCAGCTAAGTGACCCAGTTAAAGGTTCTAGAAAAAGGGTTTTGTTGTCAGTGGATGCAAAGTGGCTTCTTTTTAAACATATTCATATGTTTGTTTAATAATTTTCTTAAAAATAATTGGTTTCAAATTTCAGCACTAAATTCTAATCAGATTTATTTGCTTTGTCTTTAAGCTTTATCTCTACTTTCTTTCAACGTCTCATGAGTAGGCAAATTGTGTCCATAAATGAACTTATTTAATCACTGTCCACTCAAAATGTCAGTAAACCATTCATTCATTGTATACTTGTAAATAAAATGTAAATATTTCTGCTGTGGTTCATTCTGTGTTCAGAAGGAAACCCTTGGTCAATCGTATCGTAGAATTCAGACTTTCAGACCCGACACTGATTAATTAAATTGAGACTGATTAATTTGAGACTGATAAATTAATGAATGTTTAAATTAAAGTACCTATGCTTTAAATAGGTGGTGCCCTGAGGAAATGAGATATTCTAATTAAATACTAATTATTAAACCATAAAATTGTTCATTATTTTGGTGACCCATTAAATGAGGTCTGGGCCAATCTAATTCAATTTGAGAGTTTAACAATGCTTTCACTATTTTTGGTGCTCTCTGTGAGGCCAATAACACATTGCGAGGCTTAGCTACTTATTCACTACATTAAATTGGTGAGGTGCCATTCATTCCAAATAAGTAAGTTAAAGGTAATTTCCTTACAGTTTATTTTGATGTGCCTGTGTGAGGCGATTTAGAATTTCGCTACAAGATCCAGCTGATCTACACACAGCTCACAATGATATTTTCTTTTCCACTGTAACAAACTCCACCACATCTTCCACCACTGCTGTCATGCTTTTCACCATTCTGCAATTAAAATTTAAACATACAAACATACAATCCCACACCCCCACAAATTTTGTTGACTTTGCTCACCTTCTACATTTTGCATCTAGACAGATCAAACTCCACTCCATTATCTTCGCTACCGTGTTTAGTGGAACAACAACTTTATTTATCACTGCGGTGATGCATCAACTCCTCAACTATGACTGAACTCGAAGCTAGACTGCCTGATATCTTAGCTTCACGTTTGGCAAATACCCAATCAGTAAACAGTCTTGTGAATAGTTTATACTCAGCACTCAAAAATACACTCGACATGATTGCGCCACCTTTGTTAAAACCACACCCCCCAAAACACAGTCACCTTGGTTCAATGATTACTTTTACAGCACAAGATTTCCTGGATTACTTCGAGAAGAAAATAGAAGACATTAGGTTAAACATATCCCAGCATGCCTTAACCCAGCCACTACACCCTGCTATTGAGGTGGGTGCCATTACTGAGGTATTTCCTAGATTTACAGAATTTGATAGTATCTCATTTGGTGTGCTGACGAAACTCATAACATCTACAAAAAGCACAACCTGCTTATTTGATCCTATACCAACAAAACTATACCACTCTTGGGCCGACTGTGGTGGAAAAGATTAATCTTTCATTAACTTCTGGATCTGTTGCTAAATGTTTCAAATCTGCAGTGATTAAACCATTACGAATACGATGCTTACACATAGGCAAGATGTGTTATGAATGCCATATTTGCGTAATTCTTGGCACATTCCTGGCATTCTTAAAGCACCTGAATAGGATTCTTAATAGTGCGTGTTGGTGCGTGATATTCATGATTTTCGTGGAGCATGTTTTTGGCTGTCAAAAAAATCTTTAGCTGCATTTACACATAACAATGGCAAGTCACGAATGCCACAAAGTATACATTCTTGGCCGCTGATCACAAATGTGATGATTTGGGGCAGAGGCGTCAAGTGTCCTCAGGAACTGCTGCAACCTGTTACCACGCGTTACAATTAATGGCACGTGTTGCTGGAGAATTATCAGGAACCATTATGCCATGTCAAGAACAATACTCTGTGTTGAAACAGCGCATTATTAAGTTCTGTCACCCTGTGAATGAGGCGAATTGTCTCCACACACACACACCCATATTCATCCAACTGTCAGTTGCTGAACAGTTCAGATTGCTCCAGTATGTTCCTCAAAATCCACAGCAGAACAACTTTGTGACTGCATCCTTAGTTGGGTTCTGTGCCATGGAGTGGCGCAGAAAGGAGGAGGAGACTGAGAGAGTCAGATGTGTGGCTTCACGTGGCTCTCGTCTCGCTCGTTTTCCCAAACATGAGGCACATGCAGCAGGTGGAACACCTGCAGGAGCGCGCTCATGAGCATTGGAATGACACTTTTAGCCAACTTGGCATCACTGTCCTTCTTCAGCATACAGCAGTAATGAAACTGAATGTGGTGCAGCAGGGTTTAATTGTGCACACGTCAGAGAAGAATGCTGTCATGCTCTGTTAAGGATCACCACTAATCAAGACAGATCAACATGCTCTCACTAAAGTGGTGAAAGATCTTCTGCTTCCAATGGATTTGGACACCACTACTGTTCTGGTACTGTCAGATCTCAGTGCTGCATTTGATACCGTGGCTAATCATAGTCTACTCAATAGGCTGAAGAATCATTTTGACATTACTGGGAGTGCCCTTGCATGGTTGACCTCATACCTGACCAGTTGTTCTCACTGTGTTTTGTAAAATAACACTACCTCTAACCTTAGTGACATGAAATTTGAGGTTTGACAGGGGTCTGTCTTAGGCCGCCTGTTTTTCTCCCTTTATGTAGCACCCCTTGGGCACATATTGCGGCGTTGATGTCCTGCATAGAAAACCAAACTTATGACCACTCACACTTGTTCTGTTCTATAAAGATGGTTCTACTTTACATGCACATTATTTGGTATCTTTTATTTATTGAATCACACACTGACTGGCCACCTTCTGTGGTACAAAGATATACCTAATAAAGTGTCACTGAGTAACTTGGTGTTTTAATTTCTGAAGGCTGCAGTAATTCAAGGGAGGTTGAGCACTCTGTGGTTTTATTGCTAACATTGTTTTCCGGACTAGGGTTGTTTAAAAATAAAAAGTGAACTTGTATATCTGGAAAAATGATAAGATGCTTTTGAACAACTCGGCATGTCCACGTAACTTGCAGAGTTTTCTATGATGCATGCCTTATAAAGTGTCCAGTAAGTGCAAGTTGAGATTGTTGTAAAACGTTTTACCACAGCTGAAGCCACAAGTGTGCGTGTGAGCAGATGTGTTTCTTAGTAATTAGTTTGTGTGTTTGGAATCAGTGTCTCTACTTCTTAAAAAAAAACCTTAAGTGCATATTTGTATATGTGGTTGGAAAAGAAGTACTTGGTTTAAACTCTAGTATGTAAATATTGACACTTGGCTTTGATTTGTTTTTTATTGGGTGTTTCACTATTGGCCTTTTCCTGTTCTGTGACACAATTGTGGGTTGTAGCAGTGCATGAAGGAAGACAGCAATGCTGCACATTTGGCTTCGGATTCCTGTTTACACCACATGCTGCCACATATCTCCTGTACTTACTTGCCGCTCATTAAACTTTTTCACTTTCTGCTTTTGACAAACTGCTAAATCCATGCCCACATTACACACCCTGAAATTCTGAGTCCAGTAATGGACCCATTTGTCTCCTACTCAACTGGAGACTGTTTACAGTCGTTATTTTATTTTCTTACATTCGTCTGAAGTCATGCAGCCGCCTTGTCATCTTTTGGAGATTTGACATTGTTGAGCGTTGAAACATATGATTGTAGACCTTTTGAATGATCAGAAATACAGTGGTCCCTCGCTATAACATGGTTCACCTTTCGCGGCCTCGCAGTTTCGCTGATTTTTTTAGTGCAATTTTGCATGCTTCTTTTTTTTAACGAGCGCATTGTGTTCTATGTCCTTATCAGGCGGGCCGGTCGTGGCACCGGTCGGCATCACAGTGATTGCTCTCACTGCCTCTGATGCGCTTACTGAGTCTGCAGGCTCGGTAAGCGCCGCAGCGGCCACTCACACCACCCCCCTCTCTGCTGTGCGGAGCTGCGGACAACTCTGGCAACAGGTCCAGAGACTCCATTCGCTGTTTTGATGCGGAGCGCTCCTGGCAGCCTGCAAGGATAGACTTCTTGCAGAAAAATCTGCAGCGCCTGCTGCATGGTCTCGGTAACTGCAGCCGCAGAGCTCCGTGGCCATGACTTGGATTCTTTGCGGGTTTCGCATCCGTACATCCGGAGGCAGTGAGCGAAGGGAGAGCTCGCGCATTGTGTTCTGTGTGTGTCTGTTAATAATCTTCTCGCCCAGAAGAAAAAAGAGAGTGTTTACACAGGAGAGAAAAGTGAGAAAATGTTAATGCCTGTTTGAGAAAAGTGTATAAAAGTGTGTAGTGAGGGGTTTTACAGCCTTAAAACATCTGTAATAATTGTAAAAAAAAAAAAATAATGCTGACTACTTTGCGTATTTCGCCTATTGCGGGTTATTTTTAGAACGTAACTCCCGCGATAAACAAGGGACCACTGTATACAGTATATGGGTTTAGATGGAAAACCTGTATTAGCAGTGGCATCACATCCTCTTAATCGAACTATGGATGTTTTTGTAAAGTGTAATGACTGTCACGGTTGCCATTGACCAGTTGATTTACTTTTGTGATATCAGAGAGGATGTGTCTACAGGCAAGAGACTCTTATCCCAAGTAGGTGTGGCTCTATGCCAAGCAGCTACAACAGATCCCATTAGTATTAACAACTTGAGCGCTTGGTGAAATTTTATTGTACCTGCATTAATGGTAAATGTCCAAAAGGTGGAGATATTGCTCCATTTCAAGGAGCTTAAGTACAGGCAGCTGTGTGACATGACAACAAACCTGTTGCTTGTAGTAGCAGATGTATTGCAGTGTTACTGCAATATGATGACCTTCATCTTACTTTTGTGTCAGAATGTCATTGTTTAGAAATATCTCATAACTGTAACCAGTACCACTCAGGATACCCAGAGCCACATCCAGTTCGATAATGCTAGCAGGATTTATAGTTTAATCTGGTGACATTAAATGCAATAACCCTTAGGATGCCTTTCTGAAAAAACAATTTTATTTGCACATGAAATGTTAGAGCAGATCCTTGTAATATGACAGACTTTCAGCATGATCGGTTTGACGCTCACCGTAAATTGAAAGCAACTGTGGCTTTCTTTGTTGACATTGAGTTTTTGATTCAGATTTTCAGTGTCTTTGAAATGTCATTCATTTTGTACGTGAAGATTGCTGAAATAAAGACATACGGGTATGTTGACCCCACCGTGTCCACTGCAAAGGGAGCGATCCACCCAACGTTACTACAACATTGTAAATTGCAGTATTTGTGCCATTGTCGTGATGCAGTCTGCACTTGCAGACCGACAGGATCGATATGTATGAGCTTTGTACGTGTGAGTGTTGTGCAGAGTCTTGCTTCTAACATGGTTCAACATTCGGCAGCTGTGTTTTCATCTGTCCTGCTTTTCCTGTATTGCTTGACAATGCTGTAGCAACTGACACATGGTCCGAAACAACAAAAAAAATCTGTTTTGTCTTGGCAATAACTCATCAAGGCTGTAATATATTTTACTTTTCCACCTGGTTACTGTTATGCAAACTTTTGTTTGCTCTTCTTTGATTGTTTGGAGTTGAAAGCATGTCTCTCGTAATTATTTTTAATCAAGAAAGATTGAGCATATGAGACCCCTGATAGCTTTTTCTGTTTCTTGCTTGTTCTTAATATTCCATGTTGACTGGTAATTTTCTCACAGAATGTCAGTTTTTTATTGACAACTCTTACAATTTTACTCTTAGACCTGTTAGTTGTTTTGCTCCATTGCTTTGATGTTAATGCTGTTTGTATTTTGAGATTGCAGTGGGTGTATTAATAACTGCTCACTGGGGGCTCTAAACACTGAGGCACTATGGAAGCTACTCTTAAGTCCGTATCTCACAGAGTGGCGAGTGCTGACAAACGTAGTGATTTTTGGGTTTTGACAGGGTTCTTAAAAGGTTCCATAACAGTTTGCAAACAGTTGTTAGGTTTGCAAACAGCATTTCTTGTCGCAAATAAATTTTCAACATTTTGAACAAAATTTATTAGCAAATTTATTTTCTCCGCAAACATTTGTAAAGCAGTTGTAAACATTTGTATCGGGATTTACAGGCAGAGAAGGCTGGGCGCAAATGCAAAACACAGGTACACAGCTCAGTTGAGTTAAGACGTTTACTTGGTTCACAGGTGGGAGTCTGTTCACAGAGAGGCAGTCCAAAAAAGAGCAACGGTGACAAAATCATCAGGCTTAGGCGTGGTCGAGGTACACAGGCAGGTAGTTAAAAACACAATAAGACAAACAGAGCAAGGCAATAAAACACAAGGAACTGAGCTGGAAAGAGGCATTAGGCACATCAATCTGGTGTGAGGTGCAGATTGGAAGCAGGTGTGCGTGGAACGCACCAGAAAGAGGGTGTGGCCAGAGAGGTAAATGCCCACCACCAAGAACCAGGAGAGAGACAAGAGAGACAGGGACAGATACACCCAAGCAGAAAAACCCTAGCAAGAAAATAACCATACAGAGAAAACAACAGAACCATGACAAAATGAACCAAAGCGTGAAAACGAAACAAGGCAAAAACTCATTTCCTGACAATTTGTAGCACGTCACTAAAGTTCTTTTTGGTTCACAACCAATCTGACCCAAACGGTGCACCTTTTCTTCTTCTTTTTCTTCCTCTTTTTTTCCCCTTCTGCTGCAGGATAGCTGCAGCAGTAGCCAGACAAAGCAATTCTTCTCAAAGGCAGCATCACGTTGGGCTTCTTCCTGAAATTCATTTCCATACAATGAAAGGCTAGATTTCTTTAGTAAACGGCAATTGCTACATCTGGGTGATGCCCACGGATGTGTGTTAGTGTGCCGGAGGCCAGCAGGAGTCGCTGTACATGTGGTAGTCAATAGGCCTCACTCCCAAAAGGATGCTCTGGCTACTCAGGCCATGTCTGGGTTTTAGCTGACTGGTTCCCATGAATTTTTCCCACACAGGAGATTTAAAGGAGGCAGACGGGTTAACTGCCTTCTGTGTGCCAGGAGCTTCGCTTTCTCTTTCATTTAAGGTGTATGACTGGGTCTATCGATCGCCAATCAGTAGCATGTGCGCATATGCTAAGATGAGGCTTGCCACTACTTAAGCTGTCCGGTTGGAACTCGCGTTGTGAACTTTGATTCTGCTTTACGTTTGTCAGTTAGTTAATCATACTGTGTAGACTTGAACCGTGTATTCCGCGTACACTTCTGTGTAGCGAACAGTCACTTGTGTACCATACTGGTCAACACAAATACATGTTTTGTGACAGTCTTACTATTCCCACTTATTGCAATTCAGAGTCACTGGAGAGCTGGAACCAATCCAGCTAGAATTAATAAGAGACCTCTACCTGAAGAGGAATGCTGGTAGGCTCATAATCCAAAAGCAAATCTGATAAATAATTAGAACAAGACTGTTCAGAGTTTTGAAAACCAATAAAAGGATTTTAAAATCAATTCTAAAAACACACAGAAAGCCAGTGTGGAGACTTTAAAACAGGTGTAATATCTACTTTCTTTTTAGGTCTTGGCAGCAAGCGTGCAGCTGAGTTTTGGAGTAACTGTGGTTGTGAAATACTATTTTTAGTAAGACCAGAAAAAACTTTACAGTAATAAATTCTACAGCATGAATCAGTGTCTCTGTTGGCTTGTGAGAGGAAGGGTTGCACTCTGGCAATGGTCTTAAGTTGATAAAAGGTGTTTTTTTTTATTTTTCTACAGTGAGCCTCAAGTTTTGCATTCAGTTTCTCCCTCTGTACCTCAGGAACAATAACCACTATTTGTTTCCTGGTTGAGCTGTAAGGTTTTTTGCAATCCATGATTAAATGTTGGTAATGTAGTGGTGTATTGGCCCTATATCATCAGGACACGCAGCAGTGTAAAGCTGCTTATCATGAGCGTAACTATGCAAGATTCTGCCATATCTCCTGACCAAATAGCAGCATTTAAACATAAAAAAAAAACACTGAACCTAAAATTGAGCCTTAGGGGGACACTATATTATAATAGCCAAGTGGCCTCTGTGTGCGTTTGTGTGTATGGCTTCAATCACAGACAAACTGGGGAGAGCTGGCATTTGCCGTTTGATATGCTTACTGTTGTGCTCCAAAGTTTACATACCCTGGCAGAATTTTAGATTTTTTTATGGCCATTTTTCAGAGAATAAGAATGATAACAAAACTTTTCTTCCCACTTATGGTTAGTGGCTGTGTGAAACCATTTATTGTCAAACAACTGTGTTTACATACCCCAGTCCTTAATACGGTGTATATTGCCCCCTGCAACATCAATGACAGCATGGAGTCTTTTGTGGTAGCTGTGGATGAGGCTCTTTTTTTCTGATGGTAAAGCTGCCCATTCTTCTTGGCAAAAAGCCTCCAGTTCCTGTAAATTCCTGGGCTGTCTTGCATGAAATGCATGTTTAAGATCTCCCCAAAGTAGCTCAATGACACTGAGGTCAGGAGACTGAGATGGCCACTCCAGAACCTTCACTTTATTCTGCTGTAGCCAGTGACAGGTCATCTTGGCCTTGTGTTTTGGATTGTTGTCATGTTGGAATATATGTCCCATGCACAGCTTCCGGACTGATGAGTGCAAATTTTTCCCCATATTTTCTGATAACATGTTGCATTCATCCTGTCATCAAGTTTGATGAAGTTTCCTTTGTAGCTAAAACAACAGCTTATAAATACCCATTCCTCATACTATAAAAATAAGAAATGTATAAACACATATATATAAACACATATATATATGTATACACATGTATACACATATATATATATACATGTATGCACACATAAACACTATTTCATTCATATATATATATCTCACACACACAATGACAAATACCAAAAAAGTGTGCAAAATTAGTCAATGAATGCTAATTTACAAAACACAACCAGACAAACATATTCATTCATTATTCATTTCAAATGCAAGCTAATATAGTTCCAGGTCCTTAAGAGCCAAACCTCCACATTCCCTCAAAGCTGTGTTCTTATTCCAATTCTAGCATTTTTACCATTCCATAGAAATTCTTTATTTAGTCCATTATATTGTTTAGAACAGCTATTATCTATTGTTATTGGTATCATCACTGCTATATAATTAAATTGAGGAGCAACCAGCATTTTAATAGTATTAGTTTTACCCCACAGAGTCAGGTTCAGCAATGGCTCTACATTTGTTGACATTATGTTTGTCAATTCTGAGCATAACCTAATGCCCAGATACTCGTACTTCATTCCAACAGGAGCCCACCTAAACTGGAATGGAGAAAGAAGAGTTTGGAGACATGCTTTTGACACGGGCATAGCTTCTGACTTTTGCCAATTTATTTTGTATCTTGATAATTCTGAAAATTTGCCAATTGTAGATAAAGCCTTTGGAACTGAAGAGAAAGCATTTTTTTTTATTATGAAGCACAATATCAGCATACAAAAACATTTTATCCTCATCCGAACTATGTATGACTCCCCTAATACCTTTGTCATTTCTAACTGCAGCCACTAAATGTTCAAGGAATAGTATGAATAATAGGGGACTCAGAGGATCCCCTTGCTTTGTTCCACATCTTAATCTAAAATATTTTCCCATGAAAAGGATTCTTGGTAAACTTCAGTTAAAACAGGATCCAGTTTATCCATTAATTTTTTTATATATAATATTCTGACAGAAACCCATCTAATTCAGGTGATTTTCCTGCTTTCATTGGGGATAGAGCCTTTTTTCACCTCTTCCTGTTATGATTTGGAGCCAGAACTAGGCAGAGTAGAATCCCAATAAGCAAGGACAGTCAGACCCAAGAGATAAGTTCCAAAACGGCCAAGATTTAATAATTAGATAGTGTCTAATATTCACAAAAACAGGTGAGGGGAAGGATATAACAAAAATTCAATCTTAACCCCCACAGGGATGTGGAATTCAAAATGCAACAGAGGTGGGGAAGGTTAAACCAAAAATACAATTCCCCTGAGTGCAGAGTGAGGGGAAAAAACCCAGGGGCTACAGGAGTGATGTGACAGACAACAGAACAGGCACACAGCACTACATCAAAACATATACGCGTACACGTATGAACTCCAGATAAAGACAAGACTACACCAGACGACAGGTGACTACATAACAGACAGAGAGTGTAAGAAACAGACACGCCTACTGCAGACAAGAGGGACATGCCTCCACAAAACAGAACTGCAGACACATGAAAAGTGATTTGGACAGACATGCAGACAAAGACACGCTGGGAGAGGGAAAAGATCAGCCATAAACCAAGAGCTTGGACGTGCAACAGAAAAGCAGATACTCAGAGGACAGACAAGACACCAAACTAATAAAACCCCATAATCAGATCACAACATAACAGTACCCACCCCCCTGCTGAATGTGACGTGCAGCCAATCAGAAAGCGAGGTGACGGACATACGGAGCAGAAAATAAAATCAAAATAGCTGTTCTGACTTACCAGGAAGTCCGGTGGTCGCGCTGTCCCCACTCCTTTAAAGAACACCTTTTCTTTTTGTATCGTTTTTTTCCCCTCTGTTTTAAATAGTCCACAAAGTTCCTCCGTTTGTTTACTCTGAAGTCACATTTAATCTTGAGAGATTTTGCGAGATTTCCTGTCTGAACTGTAAATGGTCGTGTGTGAAATTGTTCGTGTGTGGTGTTGTTGTCCTTACCGTGTGGCTGCACACCACACACTGTACGACTAAACCTGTTAGATCCATGACTTTTTATCTTCACGTGTGTGGTCTCTCAGGTTTTGGAAACCTACAGATAATTTTAAAATCCTGTCATGTGAACCAGGCTTAAAGAGCTGACGTAACGTGAATTTCTCCTCTGTGAGATCAATAAAGTCTATCTTAAGTTAGACTTGATTTATGTCACTAGTACTGCTCTTAAGTACCCCTGTCTCATCTTTAATATCAGGTATTGTATAACTAGTCTCTCTCTTTTTGAGCTGTCTGGCTAATAGCCTCCCTGTTTTTTCCCACTCTCATGAACATTGCTGTCTAGTCTAAATAGAGCATATTCAACTCTTTTATTATATAATCTATTTATCTGTAATTTTAAGTCACAAATGTGTTTTAATGTATCATCTGAGTAATGCGCTAACTTCCTTTCCCATTCCTTAAATTCAGTCTCCAATGTTATAATCTTTTTGAATGTTCTCTTTTTTGTCTGCTGGCATAAGCAGTAATCTTCCCCTCATATTATAGGCAGTATTATTAGACGGTATTGCTTAAATTTTCATTGTTACGCAGATGATACCCAGCTTTATCTATCCATGAAGCCAGAGGACACACACCAATTAGCTAAACTGCAGGATTGTCTTACAGACATAAAGACATGGATGACCTCTAATTTCCCTGCTTTTAAACTCAGATAAAACTGAAGTTATTGTACTTGGCCCCACAAATCTTAGAAACATGGTGTCTAACCAGATCCTTACTCTGGATGGCATTACCCTGAGCTCTAGTAATACTGTGAGAAATCTTGGAGTCATTTTTGATCAGGATATGTCATTCAAAGCGCATATTAAACAAATATGTAGGACTGCTTTTTTGCATTTACGCAATATCTCTAAAATCAGAAAGGTCTTGTCTCAGAGTGATGCTGAAAAACTAATTCATGCATTTATTTCCTCTAGGCTGGACTATTGTAATTCATTATTATCAGGTTGTCCTAAAAGTTCCCTAAAAAGCCTTCAGTTAATTCAAAATGCTGCAGCTAGAGTACTGATGGGGACTAGAAGGAGAGAGCATATCTCACCCATATTGGCCTCTCTTCATTGGCTTCCTGTTAATTCTAGAATAGAATTTAAAATTCTTCTTCTTACTTATAAGGTTTTGAATAATCAGGTCCCATCTTATCTTAGGGACCTCGTAGTACCATATCACCCCAATAGAACGCTTCGCTCTCAGACTGCAGGCTTACTTGTAGTTCCTAGGGTTTGTAAGAGTAGAATGGGAGGCAGAGCCTTCAGCTTTCAGGCTCCTCTCCTGTGGACCCAGCTCCCAATCAGATCAGGGAGACAGACACCCTCTCTACTTTTAAGATTAGGCTTAAAACTTTCCTTTTTGCTAAAGCTTATAGTTAGGGCTGGATCAGGTGACCCTGAACCATCCCTTAGTTATGCTGCTATAGACGTAGACTGCTGGGGGGTTCCCATGATGCACTGTTTCTTTCCTCTTTTGCTCTGTATGCACACTCTGCATTTAATCATTAGTGATCGATCTCTGCTCCCCTCCACAGCATGTCTTTTTCCTGGTTCTCTCCCTCAGCCCCAACCAGTCCCAGCAGAAGACTGCCCCTCCCTGAGCCTGGTTCTGCTGGAGGTTTCTTCCTGTTAAAGGGAGTTTTTCCTTCCCGCTGTAGCCAAGTGCTTGCTCACAGGGGGTCGTTTGACCGTTGGGGTTTTACATAATTATTGTATGGCCTTGCCTTACAATATAAAGCGCCTTGGGGCAACTGTTTGTTGTGATTTGGCTCTATATAAAAAAATTGATTGATTGATTGATTGATCAGTTCTAGTTGCTTTTGTTCACATGCTCATGTTTGATTTCCAGTGTTGGGGAAAGTAACTTTGGAAAGTTACTTCATTAGTTAATTTATACAGTTATATTTTACAGTTACTTCATACAGTTAGTTCATTAGCAGCTGCGGACACCTTGTCGGCAGCTACTGAATGTAATTAATAAAGTTACTCATAATCTAATTTGATTATTTTTAAGATTTAGTACTCAGAAAAGTAACTATTAGTTACTTTGCTGATGAGTTACTTTGCTGATTGCTCAATCTTATGAGTAACCAAGTTACATTACTCGTTACCTTATTAGTTACATTACTCATTAGTTGCAAGTTTTCGGCAGATTCTAATAAAGTAATTGCATAATGCTGCTAATGAAGTAACTGCATAAAGCAACTGTATAAAGCAACTAAAAAAGTAGCTTGTCAAAGTTACTTTTCACAACACTGTTGATTTCAGTTCTTGTTTTTGTAGTTTCACATTCTGTTAGTTTATTCCTCCCACCCAGCTTATTATGTTCACATCACTGCACCTGCCCCATGTCTTTGTCTCCCACCTTGTTTATGTCTGCTTTGCGCTCACTCCCACTCTTGCTCCAGCTCATGTGTCTTTGTCTGTTACTTCACTCCAGTCTGTGCTTTCCTTCCTTCACTATCTTGTACTCTGCACAACCTTTGTCTCCCTCGTTCACACCCCCTTCCAGAGACTTCCACACACCTGCTTCACATCACCCTAATTTGTTTGCTCCTTATTTAAACCATCACAGTCTCACAGCTCACTGCCAGTTTGTTGTCTCATACACATTCTAGCGCCCTGTGTCAGTTCTGATTTTTGCTTTGCCATGCATCGTACCTCTGCTCTGTTTTCCTCAACCATGCCTTTTGCCTCATCCCGGACGTCTATGTATGCTCATGCCTCTGACCCCTGCTCAACCATGACTGCGTTTTTGCCTGATCCTGATTGTACCTCTGCTCCGCTGCTTGACAACATGTGTACCGAACCAGAGCTTGGAATGAAGACCATGTTTTCTCCTACACCTAAGCCAAGTCCGGGAGTTTGCATTGCGGGTCCAGCCACCATGGTAGATGGGTTCCCACCCGCTCTGACAATGATAATAGGAAGAGTCGACATTGAAGGATCAAAAAGTGACATTGCTGTGAACGCTTGGTCGCCACAATCCAGTTCTCCCTGTGGTAACTTCTCTGACACCTCCTGCTTAAAACCCAAAAAGTCAGAAGGATCATGAGGCCCCGCTTTCACGGTCTGTATTCATACTGAAAAATCAAGATCAAGTGAGCTTTTGCCCTTCTGTTTCATATGAGGTTTCTGTCCTTTGTGAGTTTGCCTTAGGACACCTGAGTTACCATTTGACAGGTGTACCGCCCAAGTCAAACTCCCAACCTGCCACTGTCCCTGGAGCAGGTCATGCCGGGCAGGTCTGGTGTCAAGCCGGGCGCTTGACACCAGAAGCGAGACCCTGATTGGTGCTCGCCTCCCCAATTCACCAGTAGAGATAGAGTTTGCGATGAAGATTTCCTGAAGTAATTGATCCGTAAACTGAAATGTGTAAACTACTTAAACTAAAAGGGAATATATATCATGAATGATATTCACGTTTTGCGAGACCTGCATTCACATTTTGTAGGATATTTTATTAATGGTTTGCAGCAAAATTATTATCGGTTCACAAATATTCACAGTTTGCATGAATTTTCATGAATGGTTTGCGGATAATTCACAATTTGCAGCAGATTCACGTTTTGGGGGCCTATAGCTTTCATCAAAACTGCCACACTCTTCACCATTCCAGCTAATTTTGTGGTCCAGTATCACACCCAGAAATTTATTTACACTTTCTCAATAATAACATTTTCTATTTTGAGTTACATCTCTACATCTATGCCACAATTTCCAAATAACATGAATTTTGCTTTGTTTAAATTCAAAGGCCAACAGGTCTGTAGATGACGCCATAAACCTGGCCCTGCACTCCATCCTGCAGCACCTGGACTCCCCAGGAACCTACGCTAGGATCCTGTTTGTGGACTTCAGCTCTGCATTCAACACCATCTTTCCGGCTTTGCTCCAGGACAAGCTTTCGCTGCTCCACGTGCCCGACTCCACCTGCAGGTGGATCACAGACTTCCTGATGGACCGGAGTCAGCGTGTGAGGCTGGGAAAGAATGTCTCGAACACTCGGGCTCTCAGCACAGGATCTCCACAGGGCTGTGTCCTTTCCCCTCTGCTCTTCTCCCTGTACACTAACTGCTGCACCTCCAGCCAGGACTCCGTAAAGCTCATCAAGTTTGCGGACGACACCACCCTTATTGGACTCATTTTGGATGGGGATGAGTCTGCCTACAGGAGGGAGGTGGACCGACTGGTGACCTGGTTCAGCAGCAACAATTTGGAGCTCAACGCCCAGAAAACAGTGGAGATGATCGTGGACTTCAGGAAAGCCACAGCCCTCCCTCACCCTCACCAACAGCCCCATCACCACTGTGGACTGTCACCGCTTCCTCGGCACCACCATCACCCAGGACCTCAAGTGGGAGTCAACCATCAGCTCCCTCATCAAGAAGGCCCAGCAGAGGATGTACTTCCTGCGGCAGCTGAAGGAGGCCAAGCTGCCTGCCCAGCTGATGGTGCAGTTCTACACGGCCATCATCGAGTCCATCCTCTGCTCCTCCATCACGGTGTGGTATGCCGGGGCCACAGCCAGGCACAGACAGACTGCAGCGCATTGTGGCCTCTGCTGAGAAGGTGATCGGCTGTAGCCTTCCATCTCTCCATGACCTGCACGTCTCCAGGACTCTGGGCCGAGCAGGTTGGATCACAGCTGACCCTTCTCACCCTGCACACGGTCTATTCGAACCACTCCCCTCAGGGCAGGAGGCTACGGTCCATCCGGACCAGAACCTCCCGCCATAAGAACAGTTTCTTCCCCTCTGCCGTTAGACTCATAAACACTTCATAACTCAGTCACCTTAACCTTAACTCTGTCACTTTATCGTTTTATCACGGGTCACTTTAGACAAATGTACTTTGGTTTTTAATTGCACTCCTCCCACTGCACTGTTGTTCTGTTTGTGTCGTTGCACATAGCCTTTCATATTTCATATTTTATCTTATTTTAGCACATATTTTATATTGCTCTTTGTTTAATGTTGCACCATTATACCAAAGCAAATTCCTAGTCTGTGATTCCTGTTCATTGGCAATGGCAATAAACTTCTGAGTTCTGAAAGAGAATTAATTTTTGTGAAACCACCTTTGTAATTTCTGTCGTGAGGTCTCTGAAACTTGGCTGTGAATTCTCTCCAGAGCAAACAAAATGTTTGTGAATTTTTAAGTTTTGGACACTCAACTTATGTCATTTATGTACAGAAGGAACAGTTTTGGACCCAAAACTGATCCCTGAGGTACACCACAAGTGATATTCATACATGATGTTTTGTATTCACCTTTCTATACAAATTGCTGCCTGTTTGCTAAATAGCTCTCCAAGCAGTTTAGTACAGTACCTCTGATGCTGTATATTTCCATTTTATTTTTAATGTATTGTGGTTAATGATGCCAGAACGCAGCGGTACGCCGTGCCAAGAAGAGATGTACAGTCCTCTATAGCTGGTACACAGGGGTATACCTCGGAAGAGCAACTTTTTTATGTTTGACATAAAAAAATTTAAAAGATAAATAAATAAAAATAAAACAAAGCATGACAAAAGATGACCGGTTGAATCAGCGCCCTCCCTGAGGCAGAGGAAGGTTGTTGAGGACGAAAAGGGGGCCATCTATGCTCTGGACTCCAAATGCGCATATGCTGACGCACACACACATACACACGGATCAGCTCCCACTGGAGTTCAGCACACGATCAGAGTTAACACACACATAAGGGGAAAAGTTCAGTACCGACAAAACTGGCCAGTGTGGCTATTTTGTTTTATTTATTTTACTTGAAATTTTTGCGGAGAAGCGCTGAGTAAAAGCGGCACTGCGTTTTGGATTTGAGAGTGCAAAGTGGTGCCTTTGGTTGCTTTGCAGTGGTTGGTGGTGGTGATGCGTGCAAAGCTGTTTTTATTGTGTTTAACAGAGATGTGTGGGACTTCCAGGAAAACGTCTGCATCTTAGAAAAGATTGACAACTTTATTACAGTTCTGCATATACACCACAGCCACCCACTGCTCATCCCTGCTCACCACCACCAATACCGTCTGCTCCGCCAGAGGCAGATCCAACCTTTTGTAGGGGCTGAGGCCCCCTACTGGTTCCTCCAGACACCACAATTTTTTTTAATCCATACACAGAGCTCACAATCATATTTTCTTTTCCTCCAGCACATCTTCCACGACTGTTGTCATGTTTTCCACCATCCTGCAATTAAAAAGTTTTTGTCAGTGTCCAATGCAACACCCCAACCAATTTTGTTGACTCTGCTCATTTTGTATATTTTGCATCCAGGCAGATCTAAGTCCACTCCATTATCAGGGCCAATTCCGGTTTCTTATCTTGCAATTAAAATTTACACGTTTATGATCGATTAATGATTAAGAAAGCATTTATTACTCTATTTGAGCTGACACCTTTGTCTGATGAAGACCCACTGCACATTCAGTCAGATACCAACATGAGTAACTTTGAGCATATTCTCAAGGAAATTGGATCATTTGGTTTATTTCAGAAATATTTAGTCTTTGCATTGTGCATCATCAACGTATTTTCAGGATTTGACATTTTTAGTCAGGTGTTTACAGGTTTGAATTTTCTACACCACTGTAACACTGACTGGATCTTGGACCATGGCCCCAACTTAACCTCTGAAAGACAAAAAAATCTCACACTGCCAGTGGATGAATATGGAAAGTTTGAAAGCTGTAAAATGTTCACACCTGTGAATTTGAGTTTGGAAACCATTGAAGCCTTTGGGATTAACACTACAAAAGAATGTATAAATGGATGGAATTATGAGACACCCCCAGGTGCCTCCAGCATTGTGACAGAGGTAAGGAAATACATAAGCCAAATTATTAAAAGTGTTTCTGGATCCTTTTGGAAACCATGCTCTTGTCTGCTCTCACTTCTTCCTGTGGTTGTGTCTTTTCATAACCCTTCATTTTTCAGTTTGAGCTCGTGTGTGATAGCAGTAGTTTGATTGAGGCATCACAGTCTGTCTACATGGCAGGTATTCTGGTTGGATCATTAGTGTCTGGAGCAATTTCTGACAGGTATGGATATATATTTACCAACATAAATGAGACTTCTGGCCATCGATGTGCTATATAATGTAAAAGCTTTGACGAAATTGCTTTCCTTTCTCTCTCTCCTCTCCTTTATTAAATCATTGCATGAAGCAGGGCAAATGGAGGTGTAAAAGCACTCTTTTCTTCAAAAATGGTACTGCTCCTCCTCCTGCTCCATCTGGATAAATAAGGAGCGCCCCTCTCCTCTGGCAAAAAGGAGTGTCCTCCTTTTGGGAAGGTCCCTTAAAGCCCTGGTTGTAACAATTCCACTGACGTGTACAGAAGAACAGTTACAAAACGTGTCACTGTCCATATTCTTATAAACCTGTTTTTTTAAGGTAACTGACTTGTGAGCTGTAAAAATTAAGGAAATATTCCATTGAACAAGTTAATCATAATATTTCATGCATTTCCATAAAGACGTGTTTCCTTGCTGCCCTGCATCACAAACTTGCACCTGCCTGTAAAGCATTCTCACTTTATGACATCATACATAAATGAAGCAAACAAAGGGCAAATGTTTGACTGCTGTCTTCTGTTGTTGGCAAAGGCAGTAACAGCCAATGGAAGTATATGTGGGTCTTTGAATGTAACTTGCACTCATCATGGCTTTCTTCTCTCTTGGTAGGTTTGGTCGACGCTGTTCCATTCTACTTTCAGTGAGTTCCCAAATATTGTTCGGTGTGGGTGCTGCTTTCTCACCCAACATCTACATTTATATGGTTATGAAATTTTTCTCGGGATCTTCAGGAGCTGTCATTCCAGTATTAACATCTGTAATGGGTATGTACAGATTACTATTTTTCAGTCATTTACTTTAATGAGCTCTATTATACATCCAGGTGGTCACACGCTATCCTTTACCGGATACATTGGCATTGTTTTGCAAAGGCTAAGTTTTCACAAAGAGTGTATATGGGGCAAACAGAAAACAGATACTTGCTGACATGGAAATGGATGATTGTAGGGACTTGACTCCATGATGCCGTTAAGCTGCAGCTGTCCATTGGGTAAGAGCAGTGGTTCCCAGTCTTTTTAGGTCATGCACCATTGTGTACATCCTGACTAAGTTAGCACACTCCTTGCTACCGTCGAACTCCTCCCCGATAACAATTACCAGTTGTGCAAAATAACAGGGATGAAAACTTACTCGTACCACAGTCTAGTTCCTTGTGCACTCCCAATTGGTTTTTGTACCCCTAGTTTCCATTGTATGACAATCTTTGCAGTCACTTTCCTCTGTAAACACTGACTGCAACCCTTCTGGTGTCTAGTACATATCCATCATTTATAATTTGCCTTCAATGTTAGTTTTCCTCTTCTGAAAGGTCAGGGGTCTGACTCCATCTATTTGATCATAAGTGAAGCTGCTCTATTCATTGCCCTTCCCCTGTTGTGTTTATTTCAGCCTTATCCACCTTGAAATACAATCCCAATTCCAATGAAGTTGGGACCTTGTGTAAAATGTAAATAAAAACAGAATACAATGATTTGCAAATCCTCTTCAACCTATATTCAATTGAATACACCACAAAAACAAGATATTTAATGTTCAAACTGATAAAAATTTATTGTTTTTGTGCAAATAGTTGCTCATTTTGAAATGGATGCCTGCAACATGTTTCAAAAAAGCTGGGACAATGGTATGTTTACCACTGTGTTACATCAACTTTGCTTCTAACAACACTCAATAAGCGTTTGGGAACTGAGGAGACTAATTGTTGAAGCTTTGTAGGTGGAATTCTTTCCCATTCTTGCTTGATGTATGACTTCTGTTGTTCAACATTCCGGGGTCTCGATTGTTGTATTTTGCACTTCATAATGCGCCACACATTTTCAATGGGTGGCAGGTCTGGACTGCAGGCAGGCCAGTCTAGTACCCGCACTCTTTTACTGCGAAGCCACGCAGTCGTAACAGGTGCAGAATGTGGCTTGGCATTGCCTTGCTGAAATAAACATGGACGTCCCTGAAAAAGACGTTGCATGGATGGCAGCATGTGCTGCTCCAAAACCTGGATGTACCTTTCAGCATTGATAGCGTCATCACAGATGTGTAAGTTGCCCATGCCATGGGCACTAACACAACCCCATACCATCACAGATGCTGGCTTTTGAACTTTGCGCTGGTAACAATCTGGATGGTCTTTTTCCTCTTTTGCCTGGAGGACATGATGTCCATGATTTCCAAAAATAATTTGAAATATGGACTCATCAGACCACAGCACACTTTTCCACTTTGTGTCTGTCCATTTCAAATGAGCTCGGGACCAGAGAAGGCGGCGGCGTTTCTGGATGTTGTTGATGTAACCCGGTCACCAGTATCAAGACAAGACAAGATGGCGCCTGTGTGTGTTTCGGCTGCTGCTTGCCTGTTACCATGTCGTTTTTCTGTTATTTTCCTGATTGTGTGTGCTGTCATATCAGCTTTGACGGATAGCGATTGCGTGAGTGCAATACAGATTTATGATCGTGACTCTTTTTTAAAATTAAAGAGACAATGGAATGCCTCTTTCATGACTGGGATAGTTACAAGCAAACTTTCCCACCTCCGTTTGTGTGTTCCCCCTCCTCCCGGGAATACCTGATGTTGTGGCGATGTCCAGGTAGTCCGAAAAAGAGGAGAAGAGGCTGCAGAGCGGGTGTCCAGGTTCGGATCAGACGAGGTGTGTGGTGTGCGGCTCGTGGATACCGAAGCTACAGGTGGCTTCATCCAGTTCCACTCTTGCAGGGCCATACGGCTGGCGGTGCGGCCCTGTTCATGCATCCCACCACTCCTCTGTGTTGCAGGACTCAGCCTGGACATCACTGGGTCCCCGATGGATGAGTTGCTTGGGTCCCGGGTCCGTCCCTGTTTTCCGTGTTTACATCTCGGGAGCAGCGTGGGTTTCGCCGGTACAGTGGTGCCTCACGTGACCGTGGGAGATGTCTGCAGCCTATCCCACTGTGTTCAGCGGACTCGACTACCGCCTCATTGTTGAGTCAGATTGGATTATTGAATGCGCGCTCTATTTCAAATAAAGTGTTCTTCATTAATGAGCTTTTTGTCAGGAAAAAATTGGACTTTCTTTTCCTCACAGAAACGTGGCAGAGGGAAAATGAATGCATCCATTTAAATGAGCTTTGTCCTGCGGGTTGCTTAGCGGTGGGTAAGCCCCGCCCCTGTCGTGCGGGGGGAGGACTGGCTGCTGTGCACCGGGACCGGTACACATGCAGACTGTCGGATACGAGCCATGCCCCCTCTTTTGAGGCGCTCATGATGGAAGTTGGTTCTTGATCTATCGACCTCCTGGCCCTGGTGGGACTTTTCTTAAGGCTTTTGCTGACTTTTTATCGTCTATAATTAGATTGGAAAAGGTCTTAATTTTGGGTGATTTTAATTTCCAGATTGATGTTGATTTTTCTACTTCAGCAAGAGAGCTTATAACTATGACAGAGGCTTTTAATTTTAAACAGTATGTGTCAGGTCCCACTCACAACAAGGGTCACACGTTGGATCTGGGTTTTGCACTGGGCCTGGAAATTACCAATGTATGTGTGGAGGATGTTCTTCTGAGTGATCATTGTTGTGTTTTCTTTGATTTGATGGTGCCATCTGAGCCTCGACCTGTTTCTACTAAGGCAGAAAGGAGAATTATCACAGAGACAACAGCTACGCTTTTCTGTGATAAATTCAACCCTTTACTTTTTAGTAATCTCACTGAAACTGATTGTTTTCTGAATAGCTTTAATAGCCACTGTGCCACTATCTTGGATCAAGTGGCACCACTTAAGGCTAATAAAGCTCCTCATGAAAGTTTCTGTCCTTGGATAAATGATGGGATTATGACTCTAAGGAGAACATGTCGCCAGATTGAACGCCTATGGAAGTCAACAAAACTGGAGGTTCACAGGCTACATTTAAGAGACTTAATATCTTCCTTAAATAAGACGATAGAGGAGGCCAGGACGAGTTATTTTAATCGCCTGATTGCCTCCAACAAAAGAAATCCTAAAGTGCTTTTTGACACAATCAGCTCTCTTGTGTCACCTGCTGCCGTCACTCCTGTTATCTCTAAAACTAGTTGTGAGGAGTTCCTGGATTTCTTTATTGATAAGGTTAGAGTTATAAAGTACAACCTGCCTCCATGCCATGGTCCCCAGCACTGGGAACCTCCCACTCAGTGCTGGGTCTCATTTGAGCCTGTTACTGTAGAGGACATCTCAACCATCATGAATAAAGTGAAGCCATCCTCTGGTATTTTGGATGTTCTTCTTGTTTAAACTGTTTGTGAATGTATTTGACTCCATCGGGCCCTACATTGCTAAAATGTTTAATATATCTTTGTCGAGTGGTGTGTTTCCCTGTTATTTTAAACATGCCATTGTGGAACCACAGTTAAAGAAAGCTGGATTGGATTCTACAGAGCTCAAGAACTTCAGGCCAATATCTAAAACCCCTTTCTTGGCCAAAGTCTTGGAAAAGGTAGTCTGTGCTCAATTGAGATCATTTTTGCAGGCTAACAACATCCATGACACTTTTCAATCTGGGTACCGTGAGTTTCATTCTACTGAAACAGCCCTGTTGACGGTATCTAGTGACATCATGATGGCAGCTGACACTGGCAAATGTTCTGTGATGATTCTGTTTGATCTGTCTTCGGCGTTTGATACCGTTGACCATGGCATTCTGATAAACAGATTGCGGGATTTGGTTGGAATGTCAGGTTGTGTTTTAGAGTGGTTTACCTCTTAACTGACTGGTAGAACTTTTAGTGTGACGGTGGGCAATGCAGTGTCGGAATCTGCAGATCTTCTGTGGGGTGTGCCACAGGGATCGGTCTTGGGACCTGTTTTGTTCTCGCTGTATCTCCTTCCTCTCAGCAAGCTGATCCAGCAGTTCAGTGATGTGTCCTATCATTTGTATGCCGATGATCTGCAGCTGTACTGCTCTTTTAAGACAACTGAGCCACAGAAACTCTGCTCTCTCACAAATTGTTTGGCCAAAATTAACGAATGGCTCACTGAGAACAGTCTGCAGTTAAATTCCAGTAAGACTGAGACTCTGATTGTAGTGGAATTAAGCAGCATCTCAGTAGCCTAAGCTGTACGGTCAAAAGCAGCCTGCGTAACCTGGGTGTCATTTTGGATGGAGGGATGTCTTTGGAGCAGCACACAAATTACCTGGTTAAGAACTGTTTTTTCCAAATTCGGAACATCTCTAAGCTCCGTAAGATGGTGACTTTAAAAGAGCTTGAGATGATTGTTCATGCGTTCGTCTCGTCGCGTTTGGATTATTGTAACAGTCTCTTCACCTGTCTGAATAAGAAGGAGTTGGCCCGCCTGCAGGTTGTGCAAAATTCTGCTGCGCGCCTGCTTACCCGCACCCGCAGGAGGGACCATATTACTCCTATTCTTAATACTTTGCATTGGCTGCCTGTCTCCTACAGGATTCATTACAAAATCCTGGTATTGACTTTTAGAGCTCTGCATGGACAGGCACCGGAGTACATCAGGGACCTGATCCAGCCTTATGCTTCCTCCAGGAGCCTCAGGTCGTCCAATCAGAACCTGTTGATGGTTCCTCGGACCCGTTTTAAAACTCGCGGGGACAGATCTTTTAAAGCGGTGGCGCCTAGCCTCTGGAATGAGCTTCCCTTTGCCCTTCGTTCTCTGGATTGTATAGATACTTTTAGAAGGCAACTAAAGACGCATTTCTTTAAGTTAGCTTTTTAGCCTAATATTGTATTTTATTGTTTTCGTATGTTATTTTTAGATTATTTTTGTATGCCATGTGCAGTGCTTTGTGACCCTGGTCTGTGAAAGGCACTTTATAAATAAAGCTTGCTTGCTATGTATGGCTTTCGCTTTGCATGGTAGAGTTTTAACTTGCACTTGTAGATGTAGCGACAAACTGTTAACTGACAATGGCTTTCTGAAGTGTTCCTGAGCCCACGTGGTAAGATCCTTTACACAATTTTTAAGTCAAGACTCAAAACCTATTTTTATTCTCTTTCTTATGGATAGTTTTTATTTTTATTTGTTTTATTCTTTTACTTCTGTTTTTATTTATGTATTTGAATTTTTTTTATTCATTTTTAATTATTTATTCAATTTTATGTTGACTTGTTTTATGTAAGGCGTCTTGAGACGGCTTTTGCTGCGATTTGGCGCATTATAAGCTTATTAAATTAAATTAAATTAAATGACGTCGATTTTTAATGCAGTGCTGCCTGAGGGATCAAAGGTCATGAGCATTCAATGATGGTTTTCAGCCTTGCCGCTTACGTGTAAAAAGTTCTCCAGATTCTCTGAATCTTCTGATTATATTATGGACTGTAGATGATGGAATTCCTAAATTCCTTGCAATAGAACATTGAGAAACATTGTTCTTAAACTGTTGGACTATTTTTTTCACACATTTACTCACAAAGTGGTGATCCTCGCCCCATCTTTGCTTGTGAATGTCTGAGCCTTTTGGGGATGTTCCTTTTTTACCCAATCATGACACTCACCTGTTTCCAATTAGGTGTTCTTTGAGCATTCATCAACTTTCCCAGTCTTTTGTTGCCCCGTCCCTACTGGCCACTTGAATTTTCAATAGGCGGACAGGTAGGGTTCAATTGAAGAATTACACATGGGTCAAAATTAAAAGATGCTCCAATCATATACAAAACTGCACCATTATTTGCCTGATCATAAAGATTCCAAAAAAGGTGTTTTGGACAATCTGTGACTGAATGTTATGGAGTTATGAGGTAAAAGCAGCAAGAATGGTGACAAAGGTCAGTTTCAGTTTGTACAGGGGTCAAAAGTTGCTCCATTAATTTTGCTCCAGCTGTATTTGTGCTGAATTGGATGCTTGTATCACAATTTGAAGGACTGTTTCAGTTATCTGCTGCACGAATAAGCCAAAAGAGCATGAACCAGCTACTGTCTGTTAGCTTAAACATATGTATATAAGGCAATCCGAATTAAATAAGAAATGCTGCTTTTAACAACCTGGACCTCATTTCTGGCATAAAATATGGTCATTTACTCACCAATATGTTTGGTGTGATTAGAAGTCCATAGTTCAAATGACAAGTTCAGTTCAAATGTGAAGCAAGCATTTTTCTTCTTCTACTAAGGTGGATTAGAACTTTTTGTAGTACACAGTACAAACTATTGAGGAGGAACCCAGCAGTCAATATGACTCACTGATTCGTAAATGCAGGTCTTTCAACCAGACGTGTGGTACCGTGACATGTCAATCATCTGTGTCCAATCAGATTTCAGGGGAGTCCAGTGAAAGCCTGGCCTCTGCTTTAGCTCCACCCATGCCAGGAAGTGTTCAACATTTACTGTGACTGAAAAGTTGGCACTTTCTGTTTGAGTGTGAGCTTGCCACTGAGTTCTCGTGAGATTCCATGGGATCTCGTTTGTCAATTCAGGAAGTCTTTGACATTTGAACATTTCCTGTTTTACTGTGGACTTGAATTTTGGCACTTCCTGTTTAGGATGCCCTGTACCATGAGTGAGCTTTGCGCCGCTGCGCGACGCCTCGCTCATATCAGTTTGAACATTAAATAGCTTGTCTTTGTGGTGTATTCAGTTGAATATAGGTTGAAGAGGATTTGCAAATCATTATATTCTGTTTTTATTTACATTTCACACAACATCCCAACTTCATTGGAATTGGGGTTGTATATGCTTAAGCTGAACCACAGTTTCCACTGCTGCAGCTGTCCCTGCCATACAAAAGACTTAACCCTCCAGCAATAGAGCACTATGTATGAACGGGTTCAAATGCAAATCCCAGTATTTCCAAACCCACAAATTTTTAGGTAAGGCCAACATGTACTTTCATGTGAAGATACATCACTGTGCAAAATATTCAAGAATTTGAATTTTCAGTTTCATTTTATTTATGGAAATCATGCATTTTCAAATACATTTTCCTTTAAATCCACATTTTAAACTTAATTTTTCTCCATTAAAAAAATGAAGATACTGTATGTTGCATCTGAACCCTTCATATTGAAAGACATTAGAAATAGAAAATCTGATCGAAACTGATGAGTAAACTCCACTCTAACATCTGTCTTATTGCTTTATAGCGGTGGAGTGGACTGATCCATCCAAGGGTGCTCTTTGTATTTGTGCATTATCCATTTTTTTCTCTCTTGGACTGATACTGTTGTCTGGAATTGCCTACATTGTCCACAACTGGAGGATCCAACAGTTGGTGCTCTTTTGTCCTCTTGTCCTTGTGCTGGGATTCCTCTTCTGGTCAGCCACAATCTCGCATACCATAATCATGAGACAAGTTCCTGATTTCCACAAAGGTTTCTCAGAGAACATCACATCCAAATAATTGAAATTTATGATCTTGGATGTATTTTTATAAGGTTTCTCCCAGAATCATCTCGCTGGCTTTTGACTCAGGGCAGAAAGGAGGACGCTCACAAGCAGCTTCAGAAAGCAGCCAGGATGAATAAGAGAGAGATTCCACAAGATGTGCTGGATAATGTGAGCAACAGTAGTATTCCTGCCCCCCCTCCAAGATATTAAATTGCTTGAGTACAAACATTGCAATTATCTGAAAAGATTTTGGTGTTGTTGTTGCCGTTTAGATGGAACTGGAGGGTGCACAGAAACAAGGTTCCATGTTGGACATCTTTCGGACCTCCTATTTGAGAAAACGTTCTGCAATAATGGGCTGTAACTGGTGTGTCATCATTGTTTATTCTTTTACCAAGATTTTTTTCATGCTGCACTTGATCTTATTTAATACATCAATTTGAAGACACATAAATTAAATAAGTAGAAATAGAATTTCTTGTATTGTACATTTGTGTACCCATGGATGCGTTGGTCTAAAAATGTTGTGTGGTCTGGTGCAGTGCTGGTGTACTGCAGTCACGAGGTAGCAGAAACTGATTGCTCCATAAACCATCAAAAATTTGGTTTAATGTTGAGTGCAATTTATACAGCATAATATTGAGACACGCCTTACGTTGATGGGTTCACAGTGGGTGTACACCCTGCTTGCACAAGTATCAATTAACATTTCAATTTATTTTGATTTATATAGCACCAAATCACATCAGAGTTGCCTCAAAGCGATTCACACAAGTAAGGTCTAACCTTACTAACCCCCAGAGCAGCAGTGGTAAGGAAAAACTCCCTCTGAGGAAGAAACCTCAAGCAGACCAGACTCAAAGGGGTGACCCTCTGCTTGGGCCATGCTACAGACATAAATTACAGAACAACTCAGAAAACGAATATACAGGAAATGCTGTTGGTGCACAGGACAGGTCTCCAGCACAAAAACCACACCCATCTCTGGATGGAGCCACACCTTAAACAGAGAGAAAAAAACAGAATCAGGCATCAGAAAGACAAGACATGCACTATAATTTGCCAGCATTAAACAACAACAACAACAAAAAACAAGAACTACTAAGGTGATCACTAGCCACGAGCCCTAAGCTTCACTAAAAGACCCAGAATTTAGGTAAAGTTGAGGCCGGGGCATGCTCTGTTTCCTAATAAAATGAATTAAAATAGTAAAAAGCATAAAACTATACTATGCCAGTATGCTCGTCATACGAAAAGGAAAATAAGTACATCTTAAGTCTGGACTTGAACGTCTCCACAGACTCTGACTGTTTTATTGACACTGAGAGATCATTCGACAGAACAGGGGCATGATAAGAGAAAGCTCTTTGACCCGCAGACTTCTTATTCACCCTAGGGACACAAAGTAGTCCTGCACCCTGAGCATGCAAAGCCCGGGCTGGTACGTAGGGTTTAAGTAGGTCAGCTAAGTAGGGAGGTGCCAGTCCGTGAACAATTTTCTAGACTTGTAGCAGAATCTTAAAATCTGATCTCACTGGGACAGGAGGCCAGTGAAGGGATGCGAAAATGGGTGTAATGTGGTTGAACTTTCTGCTTCGTGTCAAAAGTCTGGCTGCAGCATTTTGAACCAATTGGAGAGCCCTAATCCTGGACTGCAGTAAACCAGAAAATAAAACATTACAGTAGTCCAATCCAGAAGAGATAAATGCATGGATCAGGATCTCAGCATCAGCCATAGACAGGATGGGACAAATCTTCGCTATATTTCGCTGGTGGAAGAAAGCAGTCCTTGTAATATTTCTAATGTGGAGGTCAAAGGACAATTCTTCTTCTTCGTCTGTTCCCATTAGGGGTCCCACAGCAGATCAATCGTTTCCATCTCACCCTGTCCTCTGTATCTTCCTCTGTCACACCAACCACCTGCATGTCCTCCCTCAGCACATCCATAAACCTCATCTTTGGCCTCCCTCTTCTCTTCCTGCCTGGTGGCTCCATCCTCAGCATCCTTTTCCCTATATACCCTGGGTCCCTCCTCTGCACATGTCCAAACCATCTCAATCTCGCCTCTCTGACTTTGTCTCCAAACCGTCCCACCTGAGCTGTCCCTCTGATAAGTTCATTCCTAATCTTGTCAATTCTTGTCACTCCCAAACAGAATCTCAACATCTTCAGCTCTGCCACCTCCAGCCCTGCCTCCTGTCTTGTTAGTGCCACTGTCTCTAAGCCGTACAACATAGCTGGTCTCACTACTGTCTTGTAAACTTTCTCCTTCACTCTTGCTGATATTCTTCGGTCACAAATCACTCCTGCCACCTTTCTCCACCCACTCCACCCTGCCTGCACTCTCTTCTTCACCTCTCTACC
Organism: Thalassophryne amazonica; assembly: GCF_902500255.1. Taxonomy (NCBI): domain Eukaryota; kingdom Metazoa; phylum Chordata; class Actinopteri; order Batrachoidiformes; family Batrachoididae; genus Thalassophryne; species Thalassophryne amazonica. Next base: position 44,589,631 of record NC_047103.1, on the reverse strand, counting down.
ACACTCTCCATTACTTTGAACAGTTGACATCAAATATTTAAACTCATCTACTTTCACCACTTCTCCTCCTTGTAACTGCACTATTCCACTGGGCGCCCTCCCATTCACACACATGTACTCAGTCTTGCTTCTACTGACTTTCATTCCCCTTCTCTCCAAAGCATATCTCCACCTCTCTAGACTAGACTCAACTTGCTCTCTACTCTCACTACAGATCACAGTGTCATCATAGTCCATGGGGACTCCTGTCTGATATCATCTGTCAACCTGTCCATCACCACTGCAAACAAGAAAGGACTCAGAGCTTATCCTTGGTGTAATCCCACCTCCACCTAGAATGAGTATCATTCCAACTGCGCATCTCACCGCTGTCACACTATCCTTGTACATGTCCTGCACTACCCTAACATACGTCTCTGCCACTCCAGACTTCCTCATACAATACCACAACTCTTCTCTTGGCACCCTATCATAAGCTTTTTCTAAGTCCACAAACACACAATGTAACTCTTTCTGGCCTCCTCTGTACTTCTCTAACAGTATTTTCAGAGCAAACATTGCATCTGTAGTGCTCTTTCTCAGCATGAAACCATATTGCTGCTCACAGATCTTCACCTGTTTTCTAAGCCTAGCTTCTACTACTCTTTCCCATAACTTCATGCTGTGGCTGATCAGCTTTATGCCTCTGTAGTTACTGCAGCTCTGCACCCTTGTTCTTGAAAATAGGAACCAGCACACTTCATCTCCATTCCTCAGGCATCCTCTCACTTTCCAAGATTTTATTAAACAATCTGGTTAGAAACTCTACGGCCAGCTCTCCGAGACATTTCCATACCTCCACTGGAATGTCATCTGGACCAACTGCCTTTGCACTCTTCATCCTCTTCATAGCAGCCCTCACTTCTTCCTTACTAATCAAATCAAATCAAATCAATTTTATTTATATAGCGCCAAATCACAACAAACAGTTGCCCCAAGGTGCTTTATATTGTAAGGCAAAGCCATACAATAATTACGGAAAAACCCCAACGGTCAAAATGACCCCCTGTGAGCAAGCACTTGGCGACAGTGGGAAGGAAAAACTCCCTTTTAACAGGAAGAAACCTCCAGCAGAACCAGGCTCAGGGAGGGGCAGTCTTCTGCTGGGACTAGTTGGGGCTGAGGGAGAGAACCAGGAAAAAGACATGCTGTGGAGGGGAGCAGAGATCAATCACTAATGATTAAATGCAGAGTGGTGCATACAGAGCAAAAAGAGAAAGAAACACTCAGTGCATCATGGGAACCCCCCAGCAGTCTAAGTCTATAGCAGCATAACTAAGGGATGGAAAGTGGAAAGGAAGGAAAGTTTTAAGCCTAATCTTAAAAGTAGAGAGGGTGTCTGTCTCCCTGATCTGAATTGGGAGCTGGTTCCACAGGAGAGGAGCCTGAAAGCTGAAGGCTCTGCCTCCCATTCTACTCTTACAAACCCTAGGAACTACAAGTAAGCCTGCAGTCTGAGAGCGAAGCGCTCTATTGGGGTGATATGGTACTATGAGGTCCCTAAGATAAGATGGGACCTGATTATTCAAAACCTTATAAGTAAGAAGAAGAATTTTAAATTGTATTCTAGAATTAACAGGAAGCCAATGAAGAGAGGCCAATATGGGTGAGATATGCTCTCTCCTTCTAGTCCCCGTTAGTACTCTAGCTGCAGCATTTTGAATTAACTGAAGGCTTTTCAGGGAACTTTTAGGACAACCTGATAATAATGAATTACAATAGTCCAGCCTAGAGGAAATAAATGCATGAAATAGTTTTTCAGCATCACTCTGAGACAAGACCTTTCTAATTTTAGAGATATTGTACAAATGCAAAAAAGCAGTCCTACATATTTGTTTAATATGCGCATTGAATGACATATCCTGATCAAAAATGACTCCAAGATTTCTCACAGTATTACTAGAGGTCAGGGTAATGCCATCCAGACTAAGGATCTGGTTAGACACCATGTTTCTAAGATTTGTGGGGCCAAGTATAATAACTTCAGTTTTATCTGAGTTTAAAAGCAGGAAATTAGAGGTCATCCATGTCTTTATGTCTGTAAGACAATCCTGCAGTTTAGCTAATTGGTGTGTGTCCTCTGGCTTCATGGATAGATAAAGCTGGGTATCATCTGCATAACAATGAAAATTTAAGCAATGCCGTCTAATAATACTGCCTAAGGGAAGCATGTATAAAGTGAATAAAATTGGTCCTAGCACAGAACCTTGTGGAACTCCATAATTAACCTTAGTCTGTGAAGAAGATTCCCCATTTACATGAACAAATTGTAATCTATTAGATAAATATGATTCAAACCACCGCAGCGCAGTGCCTTTAATACCTATGGCATGCTATAATCTCTGTAATAAACTTTTATGGTCAACAGTATCAAAAGCAACACTGAGGTCTAACAGAACAAGCACAGAGATGAGTCCACTGTCTGAGGCCATAAGAAGATCATTTGTAACCTTCAGTAATGCTGTTTCTGTACTATGATGAATTCTAAAACCTGACTGAAACTCTTCAAATAGACCATTCGTCTGCAGATGATCAGTTAGCTGTTTTACAACTACCCTTTCAAGATTGGCCTATAATTAGCTAAGATAGCTGGGTCAAGTGATGGCTTTTTAAGTAATGGTTTAATTACTGCCACCATAAAAGCCTGTGGTACATAGCCAACTAATAAAGATAGATTGATCATATTTAAAATCGAAGCATTAAATAATGGTAGGGCTTCCTTGAGCAGCCTGGTAGGAATGGGGTCTAATAGACCTGTTGATGGTTTGGATGAAGTAACTAGTGAAAATAACTCAGACAGAACAATCGGAGAGAAAGAGTCTAACCAAATACCGGCATCACTGAAAGCAGCCAAAGATAACGATACGTCTTTGGGATGGTTATGAGTAATTTTTTCTCTAATAGTTAAAATTTTATTAGCAAAGAAAGTCATGAAGTCATTACTAGTTAATGTTAAAGGAATACTTGGCTCAATAGAGCTCTGACTCTTTGTCAGCCTGGCTACAGTGGTGAAAAGAAACCTGGGGTTGTTCTTATTTTCTTCAATTAGTGATGAGTAGTAAGATGTCCTAGCTTTACGGAGGGCTTTTTTATAGAGCAACAGACTCTTTTTCCAGGCTAAGTGAAGATCTTCTAAATTAGTGAGACGCCATTTCCTCTCCAACTTACGGGTTATCTGCTTTAAGCTGCGAGTTTGTGAGTTATACCACAGAGTCAGGCACTTCTGATTTAAAGCTCTCTTTTTCAGAGGAGCTACAGCATCCAAAGTTGTCTTCAATGAGGATGTAAAACTATTGACGAGATACTCTATCTCACTTACAGAGTTTAGGTAGCTACTCTGCACTGTGTTGGTATATGGCATTAGAGAACATAAAGAAGGAATCATATCCTTAAACCTAGTTACAGTGCTTTCTGAAAGACATCTAGTGTAATGAAACTTATTCCCCACTGCTGGGTAGTCCACCAGAGTAAATGTAAATGTTATTAAGAAATGATCAGACAGAAGGGAGTTTTCAGGGAATACTGTTAAGTCTTCAATTTCCATACCATAAGTCAGAACAAGATCTAAGATATGATTAAAGTGGTGGGTGGACTCATTTACATTTTGAGCAAAGCCATTTGAGTCTAATAATAGATTAAATGCAGTGTTGAGGCTGTCATTCTCAGCATCTGTGTGGATGTTAAAATCGGCCACTATAATTATCTTATCTGAGCTAAGCACTAAGTCAAACAAAAGGTCTGAAAATTCACAGAGAAACTCACAGTAACGACCAGGTGGACGATAGATAATAACAAATAAAACTGGTTTTTGGGACTTCCAATTTGGATGGACAAGACTAAGAGTCAAGCTTTCAAATGAATTAAAGCTCTGTCTGGGTTTTTGATTAATTAATAAGCTGGAATGGAAGACTGCTGCTAATCCTCCGCCTCGGCCCGTGCTACGAGCATTCTGGCAGTTAGTGTGACTCGGGGGTGTTGAGTCATTTAAACTAACATATTCATCCTGCTGTAACCAGGTTTCTGTAAGGCAGAATAAATCAATATGTTGATCAATTATTATATCATTTACTAACAGGGACTTAGAAGAAAGAGACCTAATGTTTAATAGACCACATTTAACTGTTTTAGTCTGTGGGGCAGTTGAAGGTGCTATATTATTTTTTCTTTTTGAATTTTCATGCTTAAATAGATTTTTACTGGTTATTGGTGGTCTGGGAGCAGGCACCGTCTCTACGGGGATGGGGTAATGAGGGGTTGGCAGGGGGAGAGAAGCTGCAGAGAGGTGTGTAAGACTACAACTCTGCTTCCTGGTCCCAACCCTGGATAGTCACGGTTTGGAGTATTTAAGAAAATTGGCCAGATTTCTAGAAATGAGAGCTGCTCCATCCAAAGTGGGATGGATGCCATCTCTCCTAACAAGACCAGGTTTTCCCCAGAAGCTTTGCCAATTATCTATGAAGCCCACCTCATTTTTTGGACACCACTCAGACAGCCAGCAATTCAAGGAGAACATGCGGCTAAACTTGTCACCAAATACTTAAAGCTGCTCACTCTCTCCACTTCAAGGTCTCTGATAAACAGTGGCTGATGATGTCCCCTCTTCTTCCTCATGTTCCTTATAGCATCTAGCTAAACCCTACACTGTAGATCATCATATTACCCAAAATAGCAAAAATGTCTTAAGTCCCTGTTGTTTTTATATCAAACTGAAAGTATCCATCCATCTCTGACACCAGGTTTGCATCGAGTCTACTGTACTATGGACTGAGCCTGAATGTCGGAGGTTTTGGTCTGAACATCTACCTCACACAGTTCATCTTTGGTTTAGTTGAAACTCCAGCCTACCTGGCATATTTGGTTTCAACTCAGTACCTTGGAAGGAGACCAAGTCAAGCAGGCTACATGCTCATTGGGGGCGTTGTTTGCCTTTTGATCCTTGCTGTTCCAGAGGGTATTATAAAAATCATTGTTTTAAATTTTTGAATACTTTTTCTTCACATTTAAATTCGCTATCATTTTCTCCAATCACATGTACAGTATTTTACATTTATCTCTGTTTAATTTCTTCACAGACCTCCCTGTGGTGGTAACGGTCATCGCTGTTCTGGGAAAATTCTCTGCAACTGCCGGTTTCGGTACAGCTTACATTTATACTGCAGAACTCTACCCTACCTTTGTTAGGTAATACCAAATTAGTAAGTTTATTGACTAACTATTTTGAGAATAATTTCATGTCAGGACTTGTAATAGACAATACTGACATAATACATACTGTATTTCCTTGATTAATAGCCCAGGCATTTATTTTTTCAAACCGTGTGCAGATCTGGCACCTAAATGAGGCCAGCGAGTATAAACAAAATGCTGTTTGCTGCCTGCACTGTAATTTATATGTTTTACACATCCCTGGGTGAACCAAAGCCAACTGCTTTACATCTGTCATATAGCATCTCGCTCAGTGGTGGGCACAGTTCCGCTAACCGCTAATTATCAAAGATAATGTTTTCATTATTGGATTAACTTTGAAAACCATCACCGGACCAATTATCTTCCAATAAGTTTTGGTTCAGTACTTTTTAGACCTCTAACATTTTTGCAGACGTGGCTTATTGTAGTAGATGCACAGTTCTATCCTCTACAAACAGAGGAGAGCTGGTTCTAGAGAAACAACTCTATCCTCTGCAGACATACAGTACTAATACACTGGCAATATCACCCAAGTCATCCAGAGGCATAGAGTTTTAACTTAGGGTTAAAATTTTAACCAAACTAATTTCGGACAAGTTATTTAAATTAACATCATGTCTGAAGTTTTATAAAGTGAAAATATCAGATATATGTTTTAGTTTTAAAGTAATGCACTAATTTTGAAGGTTTTAGTGTGGACATGCAGCTGCCCAGTGCATTATGGGTTTTCACGACAAAAGAAATGCATTTGAGACGCTCTGATCAGGCTCCACACGGATAACAGCATTAAACTCTTTGTATATTGTTCCCAAAAGTCTTGTGAATATATTCTCTGGGTTTATAGACGTTGTTATTGTGTTTGTTTTATGTAAAAATGCCAGAAGAAGCCAAAAAGTCTGTTCAAATGTGATTCAGGCCGTGAGATATAACCGGCGTCAAAATGCATAGAACACTGCCATCTACTGGCGACCGGCGGTTACATAACAGTGTTGCCAACCGCAGGATTTTAAAATTATCTGTAGGTTTCCAAAACCTGAGAGACCCCACAAGTGGAGATTAAAAAAAAAAAAATCATAGATCTGACAGGTTTAGTTGTACAGTGTGTGTGTCAGCCACAGCAAGATTTAAATAATAAAAAACAAGATTTCACACACGAACATTCCCAGGTCAGACACCTCGCTTTCTGATTGGCTGCATGTCACATTTAGCTTCTCACGTCCTTCTGAGCAGATCAGAGCGCTCTTACAAACCAAACACGGCAGGAATATCCGATAAGATTATATTTAGCATCATCAAGATTGTCGGGGCGTCCTTAAGATTGTCGGAAGGGGAAGATCAGGTCTGATATCGGCCTAATTATCTTGCCATGTGAACCAGGCTTGATGTTATGACACCTCACAGAGCGACTGATTGATTCGTTGTGTTATGATGCCGCATGGAGCGACTGATTGATTTGTTTTTACACCGCACAGAGCTGCTAACTGATCGAATGTTATGACACCACACGGAGCGACTGATCAATGCGTTATTGACACCGCACGACAAAGTTCAACGACCAAAATTGTTATGTTCTTTACTTTATTGTACTCATACCAGAGTGGAGGGTGGCTATTAAACTTACTGAGTAAACACTTATAATAACAAAATAAACGACAGGACACAAACTCACATCTTCTCTCAGGCTTTACTGAACATCAATCATCGAACGTTACACAGGGGAGAGTAATCAATCACCCTGGTGGTGATCATAGGTAGGCAAACATAATAGAGCATTGAGTGCCTATTCTAAATCCACCACATCCCCCTTTTTCAAGCAGAGAACATGGCTGACAAGTTGAACCCATACTTACTCAATTTGCATACTTAAATCATAGACAGTATATATATATATATATATATATATATATATATATATATATATATATATATATATATATATATATATATATATATATATATATATAATATATTCAACATATACACTTCTAAACCATACTCATTCAGTATCATTCAATTCTTCTTATGGTAAATGTCCTTTAGCTTTAGAATTAATTAGAAACATTGCATACTGTAATCAAGGGTAACTCATTTTAAACATTCATCGGCCTCCAGTGAACCTTACTAGGTAATTGAACATTTCTGTGTATCCTGCAAGCAAAAACATAAAAACATACAATAATACAATAATAACAACATTAAATCATTCAGTGTAATACATGTGTAGAAACATTCAGTGTAATACATGTGTCTCCATGTCTTTCTCTTTTTTTGTTTCATTTCTTTTCTTTCTGTCTTTATTTTTTTGTTGTTTTTTTTTTTTGGAGGGGGGGGGGGTGGGACACACGTAAGACTGAAATGTTACTCTTTTGATACCTCCATCACAAAATCCTTGTATCTGGTGGGGCGCACCACTGCTCTACCACTTCTGGTGTGGTGCACAGAGGCGTCGTCTGCTTCAGCTGGAGGATCTTGCGGTGGCGGGTCAGCTGGCAGTCATTGGGGTTGTGTGTCCTCTGAATGTTCATCAGGGTCTGTGTCTCTGAACAGACTCTGGTGGATCTTCCGTAGGTGACACCTATTCCTTCTAAAGATCTGTCCTGCCGGTGTCTGCACGGTGTAAGACCGTGGCTCACCTCTCTTGCGTAGCACTACAGCAGGTTCCCATCGACGCCATGTGCACATGTGCACTGTGGAACCTTGGGCCAGCTCTGGAAGTGGCTTGGCATGGCGGTTGTAGTAGCAGTGCTGGCGGGATTGCAGGTCCTGTAGTCGGGTGTGTATGTGCTGTGAGGTGGACTGCTGCAACACAGCACTGGAGCATGGAAATGTGCTTCTCAGGACACTTCCCATCAACATCTGTGCAGGAGATTCGCTCAGTCCTGTCACTGGTGTGTTTCTCAGCGACAGTAGTAGAAGATGTGGATCTGTACCAGTTTGCAGTGCTTTTTTCAGGGCATGTTTCACAATCTTTACAGTTCTTTCGGCAAGTCCATTGGACTGTGGGTAGCCCGGACTGGAGTGTGTGAGTGTGAACACCCATGCTACAGTGAATGACTTCATTTCATAGCTGCCAAATGGCACATTGTCACTAACAATCTGTTTCGGGATACAGTGTCTGGCAAAAACAGACTTCATCTTCTGTATCACCATGTGTGCTGATTTGTCTGGGATGTTCAACTTTGTCAGGTAATCAGCTAACAAGAGATAGGACTGACCTCTTAGTTCGAAGATGTCTGTTCCTACCTTCATCCAAGGCAACTCAGGAATGTCATGCGCGATGAGTGGCTCCTTCTGATGTTGTGGGTGCACACTTTTTGGTCATGAGCTTGATGTCACGTGTCATTCCAGGCCAGTAGAGGACGCTTCTTGCTTTGGCCTTTGTTCGTTGAATCCCTTGGTGAGCTATGTGTAGCTTCTCTAAGATGACCTGTTTGAAGCTCTGAGGAATGATGATCTTGTCTCCTACCATCATGATGCCGTTCTCTGTGCTGATGTTGTGTCTCATTGGCTGTGCAGGTTGTTGTCCACGTTGCGTCTCTTTCTTGGCCAGCCCTTGTCCAATGTCTCGCACAGAGCCTGCAGCACGGGATCTGCTGCCGTAGCTTCTTACAGCTGACTGAGTGTCTGCGCTCAGCGCATCTGTGGCTTGCAGGGCGTGCACAAACTTCTCATTGCACAGGTCATCGATGTCGTTTGCCTCTCTGTTTTCAGTTGCACGAGACAGCGTGTCTGCAATGTACATGTGTTTCCCGGGTGTGTAGGAGATGTTAAGATCACACCTTTGCAGTTGTAGCAGCATTCGCTGCAGTTGGGCCGGTGCTTTGCAAAGCTGCTTCTTCACGATGATCTCTAGTGGCTTGTGATCCGACTGCACTGCTACCGTCTTGCCGTATATGTACTGATGGAATTTCTTGGTTGCAATGACTATCGTGAGTAACTCTTTTTCTATCTGAGCATATCTTTGCTCAGCTTCAGTGAGTGTTCTGGAAGCGTAGCATAGAGGGTGACCTTCTTGAAGAAGACACGCTCCCAGTCCATCTTTCGACGAGTCTGTTTGTATGGTTAGTGGGAGTCTGTGATCATAAAACTTCAGCACAGGTGCTTTTGTGAGGGTGGCCTTCAAGCTCTCCAACGCAGCACTGTGATGCGCGCTCCACTGCCACACAGCATCTCTCCTCAGCAGCTGTCTCAGAGGTGCTGTGAGTGTAGCTTCGTGGGGTATGTACTGTGCCAAGTATTTTGTCATACCAAGCAGTCGCTGCAGGCCAGGCTTGTCAACTGGAGGTGGCATGTTGGTGATTGCTTTTATCTTGCCATCATCAGGTCTCTGTCCCTCTGGGGTGATGATGTGACCCATGTACCTCACAGTGTTGACCTTGTACTGGATCTTGTCGCCATTGAACCTCACATTGGCCTCTCGTGCTCTCGCCATGACTTTGCTGAGGATTTTGTCGTGCTCTTTTTCTGATGATGCAGCGATGATCATGTCATCTGCGATCACGTGCACACCTGGGATGTCTCCAAAAGTCTCATGGTTCTTCTGCTGGAATACTTCGCTCACCGACTTGATGCAGAAAGGGAGCCACAGGAAATGATATCGGCCCCATGGCGTGTTGAATGTACACAGCTTCGACGATGGTTCATCAAGCTTGATCTGCCAGTATCCGTCCTTTTCATCCAGAATGCTGAAGATGGTCTTTCCTACCAGGTTACTCCGCACGTCTTCAGGAGTGGGGATGGAGTAGTGCTGCCGCTTTATCGCCATGTTTAGGTCCTGAGGGTCCAAACACACCCTCAGTGCACCGTTCTTCATTTCTGTCACTACTAAACTGTTCACCCACTCTGTTGGCTCTGTTACAGGCTGAGCGTTTTACCAGGTCTTGCAATGTCTCTTTCAGCTTGTCACGAATGGAGAGGGGACTATTCCTTCACCCATGAACCACTGGTGTGACTGATGGATCGGTGTGTATGTGATGGATGCCGGGGAACTCACCTAGCCCCTTGAAGATGATTGGATGCATCTCTAGCAGCTCCTCTCTGGTAACTGCAGGCTTTGTGGCGACTGTCTCGAGCCTCCTCACCAGCTGTAGATCTTCACATGCTGCTCTGTCGAGGATGGGCATGTCTGATTGAGGTGACACGTAGAACTGCAGGGTGGCTTCTCTTTTGGCAGTTCAACATTTCAGTGACACGACAACTCTGGGGATGAGACGAGCGCCCCCGAACGTGACCAGCACTGTGGATGTAGGCTTGACTGGCGGTGGACTCGGCATCTTCTGCACAATTGACAAAGGCAACATGTTCACCTCCGCCCCTGTGTCCAGCTTGAATTTTACTGCTGCACCGCCAACCGTGGCGTTTGTGTACCAGGCGTTGTCTTCAGCCTTGCTGCTTATGGCATGCACATCGGCACTTGTGATTCTACCTATGTATATGGAATCAAGCTCAGTCTCTATGTTGTGTACTGTCTTTGTTTTGGCCTTGCTGCTGGTGCCGGCGCTGCTTGCACAACAAACTTTCGAGAAGCGGTTAGCTTTCCCACAACTGTTGCACACTGCTCCATATGCTGGGCACTGACGTGGATCATGGCTTCTCCCACACCTATGACAGTCTCCCGTTGCCCTTTTCTTCCCGATCTTACTGTCACTGGATTCTTTCTGCCCTGTGCCCTTCTTGAAGTGTATGGCATCTACTTGGCTATCGTAACTATGAGCCGCAGTCGCTTGCATCACCTGTATGTGTGTCTTGGCCAATTCCGTAGCCCTGCACAATTCTAAGGCTCGAGTCAACGTCAAGTCATTTTCCCGCAAAAGTCTTTTATTGAGATGAGAGTTCTGTATGCTAAACACCAACTTGTCCCTAAGCATGTCATTTTCACTGATTCCAAACTTGCAATCTTTACTCTTCTGTTTCAGCTCTGTGACGAATTTATCTACTGAAATACCTTCAGTCATCGGATGAGTCCAGAATTGGTGCCGCTCGAATACTAGGTTTTACTGTGGGCTGCAGCAGTCCCGGAATGCCGTTAGCACGTCCTCCATTGTCTCGTTCTCTTCATCCACTAGGGTAATGGTGAGTGTGTTGTACGCTTCCAGTGCATCCGTGCCTACGGTGTGAAGAAGAATGGCAATTTTGACTTCTTCGTCCTTGTCCAGTGAACCTGTCGCAGTCATGTACAGTCGGAATCTCTGTTCCCATCAGTGCCAATTTTCAGCCAGATCAGAAGAAGAGGTGACGGTGGCTTGAACTGCTCCATCACTCTCGTGAGCTGCTAGCTAAGTATTCCAGTCAGAAACTCTTCTACAATTATTTCGGTCTAAGTGTCTCAGTTCTGCTATTCTGACACCGTGTTATGTTCTTTACTTTATTGTACTCATACCCGAGTGGAGGGTGGCTATTAAACTTACTGAGTAAACACTTATAATAACAAAATAAATGACCGGACACAAACTCACATCTTCTCTCAGGCTTTACTGAACATCAATCATCGAACGTTACACAGGTGAGAGTAATCAATCACCCTGGTGGTGATTGTAGGAAGGCAAACATAATAGAGCATCGAGTGCCTATTCTAAATCCACCACAAAAATACCAACATTCTGGGCGCAATGAACATGTTTTCACTATTGTTTGATTTATTTGTGTGACTGACATCATTATTCAAGCATTCAAAAAGTGATTCCTATCACCACACAACTCCAACCACACACAAGAAAGTTTTTTGACAGTTCTTGTTATTGAAAGAAACCTTGTCTCCCTAACTGGATAGAGTTGTGATGTCATCACGCGTGCACTTAGGTGCTGTCTAGCGGAATCTTGAAAATTTCTTTCTTTTTTTTAATACAAATAAAAAAATTACATATTTTACCAAAGGACATTTATTTGTAAACACCAGCACATGTTACATTGATTCACTTGTGTTGGTTTTTACATAGAATGAATGAATCAACCAATCAGTATGAGCGGAGGCTTAGGTACCTCTATAATCCCTTTCGGCCATGTGTGCGTTAATGTTCAAATCTTCAGAATTAGTGCATTATTTTAACATTAACAGATGTGTTATATATCACTTTGTACATTTTAAGAGTTTACATTAATGTAGTTATTCTATCCGTAATAATTTTATTTTTAAAGCAAAAGCAGAATTCAAACCTGCTTTCCATTTCAAGACCTCTGCCTCATCGGGGGACCACTGTATCCTGTAAAGGTAAATGACACTTTCCTACAGCAGGGGGCAGAGTGCACAAAGACAGAAGTGCTGGCTCCTTTGGGTTTGTGATCACTGTTGGTTCTATTAGAAGCTTTGGCGGTGTTTAAACTCAAAATTGGCTTCTTAGTAGCTGAGAGTGTATGGGAAGCAAAATTGAAAGTTATCGGTTATCTGTAGCTTCTGATAAGTTTTTAGGCAGTTTATCGGTTTAGCGTTAAAAAAAGATAACTTTTCAGTTTACTGATTACCAGTTATCTAAGCTAACTTTCTGGTTAGCTGTGCCCACCACTGATCTAGCTACATGTTCTTAATATCATGTAATGGGATGGTAAGCAATGCAGTGCTAAACAAGAGCAATCAGAGATGTCTGACGCGCGTCAATGCGGATCCGGATCACCTCTAAAATTCAGTGGAGTCTTTCATGCCCCAATATCTATCTGCGGTGCAAATTTGGTGAGAATCCGTGAAGTAGTTTTGACATAATGCTTCAAAGCCTGTCTAAAGTGAAACTTTATCCAGAATCCGGATCTGGATCACCTCCAACATTTAATGGAGTTGTCCATGGCCTAATATCTATCTGTGGTGAAAATTTCAGCAAAATCTGTGCAGTAGTTTTGACGCAATCCTGCTAACAGAAAGACAGACAGACAGACAGACAAAACACCAATGATTTTATTAAGTCCTTGGTGCATGTAATCAAAACAATACCAGTGCATCACCTATGACTGTTACTCTGCAACTGACACTATGGCATGCAATTTCATCGTAGGATTTTAAGGTAACACTCCCCAGCAGACTTCGAAAGAATTCATTGTAAACTGTATCTACCTTGCTGTTTTTTTTGTTTTTGGGGGGGGTGGGGTGCAAATGCAACAGCTTACAGCTTTGTCTCAATGGTCTTGGAATTGTACTTCCTTTTTCTAACACACTAGGAGAAGGAGTCACTCTCTCAGGAGTCAAATTACCCTTATATTGTACGTCAGCACATATGCAGAAGCAGGTGGCTGCCATTTTGACCTGGGACTGCTCACACGGACAATCAGCCAGGAAGAGACATCTGACAGCTAACAAAAGTGACCCGGTGTCACCGACTGTATGGTCCCCCCTAGAAATCGGTTCCCGCTGCCTTTACTGCGCATGCGTCATTTTGTAGCGTCAGCAGCAATTCGCCGATTATTGCCTTGTTTCTGCTTCAAACTGCACTCCTGTCATCATCTATCTCAGTGACAGATATCTGAAGCTTTTGTACAACAACCGTTTCCACATAAATTCAGCATTATTTCATCATAAAAGACGGGGGAGTGATCAGAGCGTGACAGCAGCACATCTGAGTCTGACTCTCTAAGTCTGACTCTACACCCAAAGAGATTTAAGGAAATAATTTGATTATTAACCATCAGATGACAAAGTAAAACCTCTTATATCATTCTAAAGTCAGTTTTAAGTAGAAACAGGCGATAATCGGTGAGTCGCTACTGACGCTCCGAAATGATGCATGCGCAGTGAAGGCGGGGCTTTTTAAAGGGGCGACCATTCGGTCTGTGACATCGGCATTTAAACTTGATCAGCGCTTATTTTTTTTCCAGTGGAATTTTGACCTGGCATTTAAATGAGGCAGGCCTGTATTTAAGGTCAGATGGTTAATCAAGGAAATATGTTAGTGTACTTCCAAATGTCAGAACTCTCAGTTGATTATATATTTTTTTTATTACAGAGATTAGAGCATGCCATAGGTATTAAAGGCACTGCGCTGCGGTGGTTTGAATCATATTTGTCTAATAGATTACAATTTGTTCATGTAAATGGGGAATCTTCTTCACAGACTAAAGTTAATTATGGAGTTCCACAAGGTTCTGTGCTAGGACCAATTTTATTCACTTTATACATGCTTCCTTTAGGCAGTATTATTAGACGGTATTGCTTAAATTTTCATTGTTACGCAGATGATACCCAACTTTATCTATCCATGAAGCCAGAGGACACACACCAATTAGCTAAACTGCAGGATTGTCTTACAGACATAAAGACATGGATGACCTCTAATTTCCTGCTTTTAAACTCAGATAAAACTGAAGTTATTGTACTTGGCCACACAAATCTTAGAAACATGGTGTCTAACCAGATCCTTACTGTGGATGGCATTACCCTGACCTCTAGTAATACTGTGAGAAATCTTGGAGTCATTTTGATCAGGATATGTCATTCAAAGCGCATATTAAACAAATATGTAGGACTGCTTTTTTGCATTTACGCAATATCTCTAAAATCAGAAAGGTCTTGTCTCAGAGTGATGCTGAAAAACTAATTCATGCATTTATTTCCTCTAGGCTGGACTATTGTAATTCATTATTATCAGGTTGTCCTAAAAGTTCCCTGAAAAGCCTTCAGTTAATTCAAAATGCTGCAGCTAGAGTACTGACGGGGACTAGAAGGAGAGAGCATATCTCACCCATATTGGCCTCTCTTCATTGGCTTCCTGTTAATTCTAGAATAGAATTTAAAATTCTTCTTCTTACTTATAAGGTTTTGAATAATCAGGTCCCATCTTATCTTAGGGACCTCGTAGTACCATATCACCCCAATAGAGTGCTTCGCTCTCAGACTGCAGGCTTACTTGTAGTTCCTAGGGTTTGTAAGAGTAGAATGGGAGGTAGAGCCTTCAGCTTTCAGGCTCCTCTCCTGTGGAACCAGCTCCCAATTCAGATCAGGGAGACAGACACCCTCTCTACTTTTAAGATTAGGCTTAAAACTTTCCTTTTTGCTAAAGCTTATAGTTAGGGCTGGATCAGGTGACCCTGAACCATCCCTTAGTTATGCTGCTATAGACGTAGACTGCTGGGGGGTTCCCATGATGCACTGTTTCTTTCTCTTTTTGCTCTGTATGCACCACTCTGCATTTAATCATTAGTGATCGATCTCTGCTCCCCTCCACAGCATGTCTTTTTCCTGGTTCTCTCCCTCAGCCCCAACCAGTCCCAGCAGAAGACTGCCCCTCCCTGAGCCTGGTTCTGCTGGAGGTTTCTTCCTGTTAAAAGGGAGTTTTTCCTTCCCACTGTAGCCAAGTGCTTGCTCACAGGGGGTCGTTTTGACCGTTGGGGTTTTACATAATTATTGTATGGCCTTGCCTTACAATATAAAGCGCCTTGGGGCAACTGTTTGTTGTGATTTGGCGCTATATAAAAAAATTGATTGATTGATTGATTATATTTAAAATATTTTCCTAATTTTGAATCATGCAACTGTCCCCTGCATCCTTTAAATAACATCACTTGTTCTCCTGTGGCTGTGCTCACCAAAAAAATAAGCTGGTGTGTTGATGTCTTCCATCACCAGAAACCATTTCCACCTTCGAACAGCAAAAATCTATATCAGAAAAACCTTATCTCAAAAACCTTATCTAAAGTCCACTGCTGTTAAAGAGCACAAGTTAGATACACCTACTAACATAAGGTGTTTTATAAAGTGCCTTCACTCTGCTTACCTGCAAATATCATCACCACTCATCTGCACCACTGTAACTTATGAATACGATGGTGCGTAACGGCCACTGTAGGCAAAAAAAAAAAAAAAAAAAAAAAAAAAAAAAAGCTTGAGGAAGGAGATAAAAATATTATGTGGCTATGACGCTACGCGCGCTCTGATTGTTTGATTTGACAATTGGACACCGCAGTCTTGTTTGAGGGCGGGCACTAAAGGGGTAAAATATACTCAGACTAACTTTTATTGTCACTCGACCCTTACAGGCAGAACGAAATGCAGTTTTAACTGGGACAATTTTGTTTAACCTAACCTATTGTATAAACTTTTGCAATATAAACTTTTGCAATGTACAATATGCGCACCCCTGTGGCCATAGAATATATATACAAGGCACAGGGTCAGCAGCAGCAGCGTTAGAGTATTAAGAAAGTGACAATGTGCATGTAGTGCAATGTTCACAGTTTGGTGGTGGATGTTGAACTGTTCAACAGTCTGACAGCATTCGGGTAGAAGCTGTTTTTCAGTCTGCTCGTTGCACAGCCTCCTTCCAGAGGGAAGGGGTGTGAACAGACTGTGCGCAGGGTGGGTGGAGTCTCGGAGGATGCAGATGGCTTTGTCTCTACATCTGGAGATGTAGATGTCCCCAGTGGGAGGTAAGCTGCATCCGATAGTCCTCTGTGCAGACTTCACCACCCGCAGCCGCTCTGAACATTTGCCAGTCGGTGGTCTCAAAGCAGTCTTGAAGCATGGGCACAGCTACCGTTGATACTGGACTGTAAGCAGGAAGCATGAGGAGTGAGATGTGGTCTGAGGCGCCGAGATGGGGCGGGGGGCTGCTCTGTAAGCTCCAAATATATTTGTATACACTTTGTCCAGCGTGTTTTCCCCTCATATGGTAATGTTTACATGCTGGTGGAACTTGGGGAGAATATCTTGCAGGTTTACATGGTTGAAGTCCCCTGTTACTATGTACAGCCAGTGGTGGGCACAGATAACCAAAAAATTAACTTGGATAACATATAACTGAAAAGTTATCTTTGATAAATATAAACCGATAAACCATCCAAAAGTGTATCAGAAGTTACAGATAACTTCTGGTGTTGTCTACGGGACATCTGCAGTTACTAAAGAGCTGAAATTGATTTTTAACACAACCACTATTGAAAGCATCAAAAACAATAAAAGACCTAAAGAATAAGCAAGAATATTTGACCATGCTGCCCCCTGCGGGAAGCAGCACAGATAAATCCTGAGAGCACCCATGAAATCAACTGTTTTCTAATCATAATCACTTTCCTTTCAACATTCTGTCTCTGCTGGAAGCTCTTGTTTACAACAACACTCCCACCACAGAAGCACACCAAGAGCAGCCATAAGACCAACTCCCTATCAATTTCAACACTCTGGTCAGGCGGAGGTCTTGAAAAATAAAGTCATACTAACTTATGGTTTTTTTGAAAATACTGATAGAATAACTCCATTAATGTCAATTCTGTCATTTGTACAAAGATAAAATATAACATATATTGTTTAATGTTGAATAAGGCACTAATTCTGAGGTTTTGTAACAAACACAGACCGCAAAGCATTCTGGGTAAAAGTGCTAAACAGTAATTGGTTCAGTAATCCATTATGTAAACCAACAAGTTAATGTGACGTGTGTCGTGTGTTGGTTTAAAGATAAATGTGCTTTTGTAAAATATTCCATTTTTATTTGTAAAAACAGGCATTTTTATGGAGCCCTGGAAGTGTCATCGCAATTGCATGTTTTAAAACTTTTATGATGTTGTAAAACGTGCACTCAATATCAGTAAGTAAGTAAGTAAATTTATTTATATAGTGCCTTTCACAGACATAAGGCCATGTACACACGTTGTCGGGTATTTGTAAAACTGAATATCTTACCCTTTCAGTTTGGGGAAAAAACTTCATCCACACTACGTCGTTTAAAAAAAAAATCCATCCACATCGAACCGTATAAATGTGTTGTAATTAGTCTGCCAAACCTTTGGGTGGCGGTACTGATTAAAATTCTATCCAATCAGGAGCCTTATTCTCTTGTCGTCACTTCCACAAAAACTAAAAACATGGCGCCAACCTCGTTCGTGTGGACCGATAAGGAGTCGGAATTACTTCTAACCGTAGTTTTAGAATACAAAGTTAACACATATGCACACAAAAAGCGCCTGGACAATGGACAATACCAACACTTTGAGAGCAGCCATGTACCCAGACGTTTAATACTGCCATGAACACTCCTGGCCAGTAGATGGCAGTAGCAGCCTTGAAAAATGCCAAACAAAATTCCAGATAATCCGTGTCTGCTACATTTAAGATGCGTGGAATTTAACAAATGCAAATACACTAACATCTATAAACCCAGAGAATATATTCACAAGAGTTTTAGGCACTAGAGTTTAATGCTGTTATCTGTGGACCCTGAACAGAGTGTCTGAAATGCATTTGTCCTGTCGTGAATGTCTGAGATTACCTTATGCTACCCATAATGCATTGCTGCATGGCACAGCATGTGCTCACAAAACCTTAAAAATTAGCACATTACTTTAAAACGAAAACATATATCTGATATTTTCACTTTATAAACTTCAGACATGACAATAATTTTAAATAACTTGTCTAAAATGCGGGGTTAAAATTTGAACCATAAGTTAAACATGTATGCCTCTGGATGACTTGGTGACATTGCGATTATATTAGTATGGCGTTAAAGGGAATTACTTTTTTGTTTTGGGTGACCAGTTCTTCTTTTCTTACAGACAATAGAGTGGTTTCTGATTGCAGAGGGTAGAACAACATGCTTATTAGGAAACTTTTAACAGGTAGATCTCACCAGCTTTAACAGTTATAAAAATGTTTTTTACTGTTCAGCTTAGCTTAGTACGTTATCAGTCTAAAAGTTATCGGACAGTAATTCATCGGAAGATAATTAGTCTGATGATGGTTTTTAAATTTATCTAAAAAGATAATCCGATAATGAAAACATTATCTTCGATAATTATGTTATCGGATTATTGGAAGTTTGCCCACCACTGCATACAGCGCATCTGGATGTTTATTTTGATGCAAACTGATGGAGTTATGTAGCTGCTTCAGAGCATCGTTAGCATTAGCTCATTGGGGGGACATAGACGGCCACAATAAACACTGCTGTAAATTCCTGCGGCAGATAGTGAGGGCGGCATTTTACTTCAGAGCAGTGTCTTTCCACCTCAGAACAGTTTGTGCACCAACCATTGTTAATGTAGATGCACAGCCCTCCTCCTCTGGTTTTACCGGAGTGCTGCTGGTCTCTGTCCGCACAGAAAAATATCCGCTCGTGTAGCTTGAAGACAGAGTCCGGCATGTTGTTGTCATATGACACATATGATGTAATTTCTCTACTTCCGGGGGAAAAAACATGCCATTTTGTATGAGTCTTTGGGCAGATTACACACAAACAAAATGAAAATGCACAGAAAGTCACAATGCGGTGGGAAACTTCACACGTGTTGTGGTTTGTTCATAACCCAGAGCTCAAACATATCACAGTTTTGCAAGCAAGAGAACGTGATTAACTGTGTAGGCTAACACTTACCGAAATGATGTCTCCCACTCGCTTTGTCTTCCCTTCTCCACTGGGAACCCCCACCACCAAAAACACTTTTCGTGACTGCTTCAGTGATTACAGCCGAAAAACAAAAACAAAAAACAGTACACCATTTTTCCATGTGAAGTCATGTTGTGTATACAGTGGGGAAAATAAGTATTTGATCCCCTGTCAGTTTTGCAGGTTTTCCCACCTACAAAGAATGGAGAGGTTTGTAATTTTTATCGTAGGTACACTTCAACTGTGAGAGACAGAATCTAAAAAATATCCAGAAAATCACATTGTATGATTTTTAAATAATTAATTTGCATTTTATTGCATGAAATAAGTATTTGACCCCCTAGAAAAACAGAGCTTAACAATTGGTACACAAACATTTGTCTGCCATTACAGAGGTCAGATGTTTCCTGTAGTTCTTGACCAAGTTTTCACACACTGCAACAGGGATTTTGGTCCACTCCTCCATACAGATCTTCTCCAAATATTTCAGGTTTGGAGTTTCAGCTTCCTCCAAAGTTTTTCTATTGAGTTCAGGTCTGGAGACTGGCCAGGCCACTCCAGGACCTTGAAATGCTTCTGACGGAGCCCCTCCTTAGTTGCCCTGGATGTGTGTTTGGGGTCATTATGCTGGAAGACCCAGCCATGACCCATCTTCAATGCTCTTACTGAGGGAAGGAGGTTGTTTGCCAAAATCTCACAATACATGAACCCATCCATCCTCCCTTCAATACGGTGCAGTCGTCCTGTCCCCTTTGCACCCCCAGAGTATGATGTTTCCACCCCCATTCTTCACTGTTGGGATGGTTTTCTTGGGGTTGTTCTCATCCTCTAAACATGGTAAGAGGAGTTGATTCCAAAAAGCTCTATTCTGGTCTCATCTGACCACATGACCTTCTCCCATGCCTCCTCTGGATCATCCAGATGGTCACTGGTGAACTTCAAATGGGCCTGGACATGTGCTGCCTTGAGCAGGGGGACCTTGCTGCCCTGCAGGATTTTAAACCATGACAGCATCATGTGTCACTAATGTAATCTTTGTGACTGTGGTCCCAGCTCTCTTCAGGTCATTGACCAGGTCCTCCTGTGTAGTTCTGAGCTTTCTCAAATCATCCTTATCCCACAAAGTGAGATCTTGCATGGAATCCCAGACCGCGGGAGACTGACAGTCATCTTGTGTTTCTTCCACTTTCTAATAAATAATCATAACAGTTGTTGTCTTCTACCAAGCTGTTTGCCTGTTGTCCTGTAGTCCATCCCAGCCTTGTGCAGGTCTACAGTTTTGTCCCTGGTGTCCTTAGACAGCTCTTTGGTCTTGGCTATGGTGGACAGGTTGGAGTGTGATTGATTGATTGTGTGAACAGGTGTCTTTTATACAGGTAACAAGTTCAAACAGGTGCAGTTAATACAGGTAAAGAGTGCAGAATAAGAGGGCTTCTTAAAGAAAAATTAACAGGTCTGTGAGAGCCAGAATTCTTGCTGGTTGGTAGGGGGTCAAATACTTATTTCATGCAATAAAATGCAGATTAATTATTTAAAAATCATACAACGTGATTTTCTGGATTTTTTTTTTCTCTCACAGTTGAAGTGTACCTACAATAAAAATTACAGACCTCTCCATTCTTTTGTGGGAAAACCTGCAAAACTGACAGGGGGTCAAATACTTATTTTCCACACTGTATATTGTACAAAGGGAGTGGCTGTCACCATACGTGGTCAAATACCATGATATCACGCAGGATTCAAACAAGACTGTAGTGCCCTATTGGTCCAGATCGTGTATCAGATTTGCGACTTTGTTTACAATTTTCATGGTGCGAAATAAACCAAAAAGCGAAGAAAGAAAATGCAGGAATTAACAGCAAACGAGCTCGGAGTGGACGTGCAAAATGAATTCCAACTAGATGAAAACATAGCTCCGAACAGTCAAGAACAGATTGAAAACTTTGTTACAAACCAGAAAGCTAAATACACGATCAGAAAAACCAAGTCAGAAGTGAACATACTCCATAAATATCTAAACAGCATTGGAAAAAACACACAGATTGAAAGCTTATCAGCTAATGACTGGACCCTCAAGCAAGTTCTTCACGCACGTGATGAAGGTTGAACAGGTCTGATGATAAGCCCAACACCTTCAGCAGCTTTCCTCTTCATGCAAACCTGGAAGTTCACGTGTTTAAATATATAATAGCCATATCCTCATGACTACCAGGATAACACACACACACACACACACACACACACACACACACACATATATATATATATATATATATATATATATATATATATATATATATATATATATACGAGGTCTGTTAGAAAAGTATCCAACCTTTTTATTTTTTGCAAAAACCATATGGATTTGAATCACGTGTGATTGCATCAGCCAAGCTTGAACCTTCGTGCGCATGCGTGAGTTTTTTCACGCCTGTCGGTTGCGTCATTCGCCTGTGAGTAAGCTTTGTGTGAGCAGTGGTCCACCCCTCTTGTCGGATTTTTATTGCGAATAAATGTCTGAATGATTTGGAGCTTTGCTGCCTCAAATTTTTCCAGAAACTGTGAGAGACCTCCAGGTGGACACCATTGGGACGATTTTCAGGGGATTACACAGATTAAGGAGTTCTCCAGCCGGTTTAAAGACCGCCCACAGCGGCTGAGAGCACGGTGCGCTCCGAGCGCCGATTGACAGGCTAACACCCCGCTGAAACAACCAGATCATTTCCAACGTGAAGGCTTTGTTGATCCGGGACGTCATCTGACTTCCACAAAAATGGCAGAAGACATGGACATCAAGACTTTTTCGGCACATTCCACTGTTACAGGAGATTTTTTTCACGGAATTTCTCCGCACGTCTGTCTCAATGTGCCGAAAAAGTGCAGATGTCCACGTCTTCCGCATCAACACAGCGTCCAGTGTGGAAATGAATGGCACATTTCACTGTTACAGGAGTTTTTGTCATGGAAACAGAAGCGGAGGAATTCCGCGTGTCACGGTGGAGCCGCATGGTGCAAAGCAACGCCATGATGAAGTCTCACAGGACATGTTCTGGCATGTCCAGCTCATGCACAATTTCTTGGATAGTCACACGACTGAAAAGCCACCGAAAGCCGTCTGAAAGCCATCTGAAAGTCGTCCTGTGAGACCAACACGGAGGTGCTTTTGTCCCGCGCCATTCGCGGCTCCGTGGCACATCCCTCCGCTTCTCTTTCCATGAAAAAAACTCCTGTAACAGTGGAATGTGCCAAAAAAGTCTTGATCTCCACATCTTCTGCCATTTTTGTGGAACTCAGACGACGTCCCGGATCAACAAAACCTTCACGTTGGAAATGATCTGGTTGTTTCAGCGGGGTGTCAGCCTGTCGATCGGCGCTCGGAGCGCGCCACACTCTCAACCGCTGTGGGCAGTCTTTAAACTGGCTGGAGCACTCCTTAATCTGTGTAATTCCCATAAAATCATCCCTGAAAGCCATCTGAATTTTCCCAATGGTGTCCACCTGGAGGTCTAAATATTAAACTAAATATTCCAATTGGGAGCCGTGTACTGTAATGTTTGAGCCTATCCATAGGGACCCAGAGACTCCAGCTGTAGTAATTTGGATGTCAGATCACAAATTTGCTACACCATTGACCATATCATACCATACTGATTGTTGTACCAGTAACTTCATTTAGCACCTGCTTTAGCATGTGAACCTGCTTCACATTTTGTAGTCATTTTTCCAAAGTTGTCTTCTAGTTGGTTGCTGCTTAGATGATAGTGTGAGCTTCTGCAAGTACTGATCCTGATATGAACAGAATTTTCATAGAATTAGATCTCTTAGAGTTTTGTTGAGGGCCTCGTTGTGGGGTACATTCTATGTTGCTGGTCGTGTTTTGGCCAAGTCTGTTTCTTTCAGTTATTGTTGTCCCCTTGTTTATCCTGTTTAACAAACATGACATGGTCCTTATATGGTCATTAACTTAAAAACAGTGTCTGCATTAGAGGATGACACAGGAGTGGATTTTCACTCCTGTCCCATCCCATCCCACTACCACAGAAAAATTCCTGTCCCATCCCAATCACGGGCCAGAGTAAAATAATAATCCTGTCCCATCCCACTTCTGGTAAAATGACTCCCACTCCCATCCTGCTCCCATTCCGAATGACTCCTGCTCCTGTACTGCTCCCATTTTTTCCTTCTTTTAGTTTTTAGGCAATACACCAAATTTGATTTGATCTTCTCCTCATTCTTTTTTAGATTACTTTGTGTTGTGCAGTTTTATTTTAAAAGATATGGCAACAGGAACAGTTCATCTGTGGTAATATAGGGAGGCACTTATTGCCTTAATCCAAATAAAAAAACTTCACTAAAAGGCACAAAACATAAATAATGCAAGGCCTGTGGTCTTATAGTTTTTCATAGTAGTAAGTAGTAGTAGCAGCAATCTTCCACTCCAGCTTATTAATTAATCAAAGACCCAGACAGAGCTTTAATTCATTTGAAAGCTTGACTCTTAGTCTTGTCCATCCAAATTGGAAGTCTCAAAAACCAGTTTTATTTGTTATTATCTATTGTCCACCTGGTCGTTACTGTGAGTTTCTTTGTGATTTTTCAGACCTTTTGTCTGACTTAGTGCTTAGCTCAGATAAGAGAATGACAGCCTCAACACTGCATTTAATCTATTATTAGACTCAATTGGCTTTGCTCAAAATGTAAATGAGCCCACCCACCACTTTAATCATACTTTTGACTTATGGTATAGAAATTGAAGACTTAACAGTATTCCCTGAAAACCCCCTTCTGTCTGATCATTTCTTAATAACATTTACATTTACTTTAATGGACTACCCAGCAGTGGGGAATAAGTTTCATTACAGTAGAAGTCTTTCTGAAAGCGCTGTAACTAGGTTTAAGGATATGATTCCTTCTTTGTTATGTTCTTCAATGCCATATACCAACACAGTGCAGAGTAGCTACCTAAATTCTGTGAGTGAGATAGATTATCTCGTCAATAGCTTTACATCCTCATTGAGCACAACTTTGGATGCTGTAGCTCCTCTGAAAAAGAGAGCCTTAAATCAGAAGTGCTTGACTCCGTGGTATAACCCACAAACTCACAGCTTAAAGCAGATAACCCGTAAGCTGGAGAGGAAATGGTGTCTCACTAATTTAGAAGATCTTCATTTAGCCTGGAAAAACAGTCTGTTGCTCTATAAAAAAGCCCTCCGTAAAGCTAGGACATCTTACTATTCATCACTTATTGAAGAAAATAAGAACAACCCCAGGTTTCTTTTCAGCACTGTAGCCAGGCTGACAAAGAGTCAGAGCTCTATTGAGCCGAGTATTCCTTTAACTTTAACTAGTAATGACTTCATGACTTTCTTTGCAAATACAATTTTAACTATTAGAGAAAAAATTATTCATAACCATCCCAAAGACATATCTTTATGTTCGGCTGCTTTCATTAATGCTGGTATTTGGTTAGACTCTTTCTCTCTGATTGTTCTGTCTGAGTTACTTTCATTAGTCACTTCCTCCAAACCATCAACATGTCTATTAGACCCCATTCCTACCAGGCTGCTCAAGGAAGCCCTACCATTAATTAATGCTTCAATCTTAAATGCTTCGATCTTAAATATGATCAATCTATCTTAATTAGTTGGCTATGTACCACAGGCTTTTAAGGTGGCAGTAATTAAAACATTACTTAAAAAGCCATCACTTGACCCAGCTATCTTAGCTAATTATAGGCCAATCTCCAACCTTCCTTTTCTCTCAAAAATTCTTGAAAGGGTAGTTGTAAAACAGATAACTGATCATCTGCAGAGGAATGGTCTATTTGAAGAGTTTCAGTCAGCTTTCAGAATTCATCATAGTACAGAAACAGCATTAGTGAAGGTTACAAATGATCTTCTTATGGCCTCAGACAGTGGACTCATCTCTGTGCTCATCCTTTTAGACCTCAGTGCAGCTTTTGATACTGCTGACCATAAAATTTTATTACAGAGATTAGAGCATGCCATAGGTATTAAAGGCACTGCGCTGCGGTGGTTTGAATCATATTTATCTAATAGATTACAATTTGTTCATGTAAATGGGGAGTCTTCTTCACGGACTAAGGTTAATTATGGAGTTCCACAAGGTTCTGTGCTAGGACCGATTTTATTCACTTTATACATGCTTCCCTAAGGCAGTATTATTAGAAAGCATTGCTTAAATTTTCATTGTTACGCAGATGATACCCAGCTTTATCTATCCATGAAGCCAGAGGACACACACCAATTAGTTAAACTGCAGGAATGTCTTTCAGACATAAAGACATGGATGACCTCTAATTTCCTGCTTTTAAATTCAGATAAAACTGAAGTTATTGTACTTGGCCCCACAAATCTTAGAAACATGGTGTCTAACCAGATCCTTACTCTGGATGGCATTACCCTGACCTCCCCATATTGGCCTCTCTTCATTGGCTTCCTGTTAATTCTAGAATAGAATTTAAAATTCTTCTTCTTACTTATAAGGTTTTGAATAATCAGGTCCCATCTTATCTTAGGGACCTCATAGTACCATATCACCCCAATAGAGCGCTTCGCTCTCAGACTGCAGGCTTACTTGTAGTTCCTAGGGTTTGTAAGAGTAGAATGGGAGGCAGAGCCTTCAGCTTTCAGGCTCCTCTCCTGTGGAACCAGCTCCCAATTCAGATCAGGGAGACAGACACCCTCTCTACTTTTAAGATTAGGCTTAAAACTTTCCTTTTTGCTAAAGCTTATAGTTAGGGCTGGATCAGGTGACCCTGAACCATCCCTTAGTTATGCTGCTATAGACGTAGACTGCTGGGGGGTTCCCATGATGCACTGTTTCTTTCTCTTTTTGCTCTGTATGCACCACTCTAAATTTAATCATTAGTGATCGATCTCTGCTCCCCTCCACAGCATGTCTTTTTCCTGGTTCTCTCCCTCAGCCCCAACCAGTCCCAGCAGAAGACTGCCCCTCCCTGAGCCTGGTTCTGCTGGAGGTTTCTTCCTGTTAAAAGGGAGATTTTCCTTCCCACTGTAGCCAAGTGCTTGCTCACAGGGGGTCGTTTTGACCTTTGGGGTTTTACATAATTATTGTATGGCCTTGCCTTACAATATAAGGCGCCTTGGGGCAACTGTTTGTTGTGATTTGGCGCTATATAAAAAAAAATTGATTGATTGATTGATTGATTGACAGTCAGATCATAATACGCAACAGGCGATCTGCCTGTCACATCAACCATGTGAGCTCTGTTCCACAAGATGCAGTTCAATTCAAACTGTTTCACACTGATTTGTCATATTCAACCAAACTTCGCACTATGTATGAAAGGGCCCTAAACATCATTGGCACCATCACCCTTCCGCAATGTAGTGTAGTCATTATCTTGAGCTGGTGGGGCTGTAGGGATGGCAAAATATATTTACATGTTATGGGTTAGGGCAGTCTCAATCAATCTTTGAACCAATCCACAGACATAGGGTATCACATAACATCCAAGTACGATTAAAACTCTTCTTATGACAGCAATAGAGGTGATCACAGAAATCATAAAACCTTTCCATTTCCCAGACCAGGGGCCTCGTGGCATATATGAGGCCCAACACGAGGCCTAATCCTAACCCAGCGGTCTCCCCAGGTGACCCCAAAGCTTGCCGGCTGGTTTTACTGACAGGATGGCTGGTTGCAGTCAGATCGTCAGCTTGCTGGACCCCAGAGGTGGAAGGCATTTGTTGAAAATGGGTTCTGGTAGCTTTTAAAAAGTTTGTTGGAGCCAGATTAAAAGTCTTTGTGAATTTAGGGAAAAAAGATAAAACTTTAAAAGCATTGGAAAATACAGAAAAGGAAAGTCACTTTTCTGCCAATTCGCTATTATTTTGAAAAGTTCAGCTTGGAAATTCTCTTAAAAATTCAAAAGACTTGAAGCACCTTAAAGCATCAGGTTATTAATTTTTTAAGTTATCAAAGAGTGGTTAATGCACTTGGTTTCAGTGCAGAAGGTTCCCGGTTCGAATCCCACCCCTACCACATTTCTCCATGTAATGTGGAGTTGCGTCAGAAAGGGCATCCGGCGTAAAACTTGTGCCACTTCAACATGCAGATCCACCTTGGATTTGCTGTGGTGACCCCGAGTACAAAAAACAAGGGAGTAGCCGAAGGGACTTACTTTTACTATCAAAGAATAACAACAAATGAATGTCACATGGTAGCCTATCTTAGCTTAGCATGGGGCCTGGTTGACCCAAAAATAAAGTTAAGCATTTGAAGAAAGGAAGAGAGAGAAGGTTGCAAGAAAGAGTTGCAGGGGGCTCCAAGAGAGAGAGGGAAACTCTGTTCTAACTTTTTAATGGGGACTTGCGTCATTAAACTCCACCTATTTAGGGTGTGTAATTTCACAGAAATCTTCATATGTTAGAGAAAGACAGACAAAGAAATAATTAAACTATTTTAAACACTAACTATTTTGGCATTCGATTTGTTCTAAGACACTCGAAATTGACACACATTATTAATAGTCACTTACACACTCCATTTGGTTAAAACAGAATATTTTACCATCAACATATTGATAATGCAGAAAGATCACACATCAGTTACAAGGAACACATGTCAATAAACTGGAATGATTATATGCAAAGCATTTTGTTTAATTAATCAATACAAACAACATTAGAAGTTTTTTTATGTATATGAATAAAATAATACTGATGCATTTTTTATTTTAAGCAAAGGTCTTTTCTTTCATTTAGACCTAGAGATAATAGCTGGTTGTCAAGGCTCAAAGTTTATGATCACGTCTTATCGTGGAAGAGATCTTCCTGCAGCGTCTGGAGAGGTTCTGGCCTTGGTGTGAGGCCATAAAATTTGAATGCTCCTGTCCTGGAGAAGTTCAGATTCTGATGTGAAGCAATTATAATGTCATGTAATTCACAGTGAGCGAAACTTAACCGATAAACAAGCAAGGCTCCTTTGAAGAACTCTGACCATCAGGTGCTGTGTTTGACTGTGACATAAAATAAGTTTAAAAGACAAAAAAATGAAAGATGACAGGTTGAATCTGCATCCTGGCTGAGGAAGAGGAGAGTGTGGAGGGTGAAAGGGGGCCATCTGTGCTCTGGTCTCCAAATGCACACACGCTGACACACATACATATATACACACGGCTTGGCTCCCGCTGGAGTGGAGAGCGTAATTGGCATTAACACACGCTTAAGTACCGACAAAACTGCCTAGTGTGGCTGTTTTGTTTTATTTAATATTTTCATAGAGAAGCTTTACGTCAAAGCCATGCAGCATTTCGAATTTGAGAGCGCAAAGAGTGGTGCATTTGGTTGCTTTGCAGTGGTTGGTGGTGGTGATGCTTGCAAAGTAGTTTATTTTCTTTAATTTTTTTTCTGACACAACTGTGTAACTATAAATGACTGTTCTCCACCCTTCACTGTTGGCCAGTCAGATATGTGCACCACATTTCACCAGCAGTTTTACCAGCTCCAGGTTCCCGTCAATGACAGACTGGTGGAGCGCCATCTGTCATTCTAGGCCAAAGGAGTGGACGTTGAATTAACAGTTTGTCATGTTCTGCAACAATGAGTGTAGCTTCTTGGTGTTGCCTTTCTTTACTTTTTTGGAAAACCCTCTGTGGCGGGGAAAAAGTCGACAAATTTGCCTGGCTCATGATTGTAGCTCGGATGGAAGATGTTGGACAAAGTAATCCTGCCTGTGCCCAAAAGCTGATAATAATCGTCGTCCACTGTCAAGCAGCAGCGTTAAGAGCGGTCTTTAGTATGATAAAAAAAACTCTTTTGAGTAGCACAGTTCCTGGAATAATCTAATCTTACTGTCACACCTGCCCGTAATACCAGATGTGGGTGTGCACATCGGTGATCACATGTCCATAGTAATCTGATCACACATGCTCTCCAGTGATGTAATGGTCAGGGGACTATGGTTTACATGTAATCGGTCCATGGGTTGGATGTCATTTGACACCCAGCAGTGTGACACAGTAGGTATTCAAACAAGTGGACCACAGCACTCACCCTACCACAGTATCCCACCCCCGCTTGCCTTCCACCTAGACCCTGGGTAGCACGTACGGCATTGGAGGGGCATTCTGCCTTCTGCCGGCATTGTGGGGTTTCATGCTGTGTTATTTTTATTCTTTGTCTTTTTATTTTATTCAGTTTTTTTCGTGTGACGTGCTGTATTGTGTCGGCATTTGACATACACTCCGGGGGGTCCACCTGGATTCGGGATCTGGGTATTCGAACGGCATTTGTACACAGCTGTACGAATGTCTGTCCTGTACAAATGCAGCTCAAATTCTTTGTTTTTCCAATTTGTGTGATTCGTACAGCATTTGTGCACTTGTGTGAGGGGCCCTAATGGATGGTAAACCCATTATTGCCATTTTGTAAAAAAAAAAAAAAAAAAAAAAGGCCATTTGAAAACTGAAAATTCTGTTTGTTAAGTCCTTCATCACTTTTAGCGAATGTGTGGCTGTTCATCTACTGGCAGTAGTTGGCAGTGTTCATGACAGTGTTCCGCACTGAATCTGATGAATCACTGAACAAACAGAATTTTCAGTTTTCAAATTGCCTTTTTTTTTTTTACAAATGAAAAAAATGACATATGTATTGTCGTGGCTCATCTTTAGTCTTCTCAGGATGTCGTCTTTTAGATAACACAAACTAATTGCAAGTGATATGCTAGAAAAGGACACAACACTTTAGAATAATTCAGCCTTAAGCAAGATAAAATGCACAGAGTTTTTAAGTTTATTTAAGCCTTCGACACAGAGCTTAGACAAACTGAGTCCTCTAGAGAGACTGAATATGACAACCGCGCTCATCTATTTATTGGAGACCCGCGGGCATCGCTCCTCCTTCGACTTTTTTATTTATTTCATTCCCAAGACATGGTTTTCTATTGGAAGCGTCCTCTAGTGAACCCTAAGCAGGTGTTAGGCCATTATTTCAATGTGACAAACGCTCCCATTAAAACGTGAAGGATTTACAACTGATTTTTTTAAAAGACCTTCAGCCACAGGTGCAGCTGGCCTGAGGCCCCCCCCCGCACGTGGCCTCAGCCACAGGTGCAGCTGGCCTGAGGCCCCTGCACGTGGCCTGCGGGAAAGCACCTAAAAGGCCTTGGAAAGCCCCTGACAGACTGAATGACTAATAGAGCCCTTTTTGTTTGGGTTGAACACCTGCTAGTTCAACCAGAGGACATACAGTTCGGATCAGGACACTTGATAGTTCATCATAGTTCAAATAAGGACCTAAACATTCTTCTACAGTCCCTCCTCTGGGACTCGAAAGAGTCCCATTACATCAACTATACTCTTGGGTTGTTTACTGACAAGACATCCTCATTTGTGCATTGCAATAATAAAAAAGAAAAACACATCACTCGACTTACTGATAACTCTGGTGCGGATATGAATATCAGTGATACTTCACACGGTAAATATATTGAAGTGCAGGTGAACCTACATACTAAGGCACAAGGTGATCAATTAGCTGGATTATATCAACACAAGGTGACATTCAAACATTGAGTTTTGGTGTAATTCAAGGCACTTAAAATGGCCACATAAAACAAGTTACAGCAACCTCTTAATCATGGCAAAGTAAAGGCTTTACATTGACATCAGTGCAACCAATCATCTTCTGGCATCTATTGTCTCACTCAACCAGAGGCTCCAACCCATTATACTTGGTTCTACATATTATTTTGTTAAAGCGTCACACATTTATTATTTAAATGCATCAAATAACCCCTACGTTACCACTATTTAGTCAACCAATCAAGAAACTATTCTAAGGTTAGCGCAGCTATGTCTAGTTAAATGATAAACACCATAAATGGTTTCCCTTCATGTCCGTCCTTAAGTCATTTGCCTTAGTCAATCATATAATGGTTTTCATTATAGGCCATTTCTCAACATTTTCCACTTTGTTTTTCTTCTTTTTCAGCTTGTTTTCTAATGCCCTTTGTGGCTAGACGCCAAATTTAGGCGATGCATGTCTCTTAAGGCATGCTATAATTTAAGAAAAAGGGGTCCCTATGGTGCATCTTTACTACTAAATCTCCAAACACGCCGTGTAAGGGTCCCCTTTTTATAACTTTGCAATGTGATATCTATGTGTACGCATTTAGCTTTATCTGTGTTACGCAGATGATGGTAAGGACAGACATTTACCCGACCTTCGTTACTAACATATATCCT
This sequence comes from Thalassophryne amazonica, assembly GCF_902500255.1. NCBI lineage: Eukaryota > Metazoa > Chordata > Actinopteri > Batrachoidiformes > Batrachoididae > Thalassophryne > Thalassophryne amazonica. The sequence continues at coordinate 44,557,876 of NC_047103.1, read as the reverse complement.
TCTTTGTTTTTATTTACACTCAGATTTCTGAAACCAGTCCGCAATTCAAACTCAAGAACCAAGATCATAGTCCGTGTTCAGTGCCATTACGTCAGTCCGCGCTCCTCAGCATTTACGTTTTGGGAGAAGTTGGGGAATATGGGGAGGTTGGCCTTTCAGGGGTAGTGGGGGAAGGATCAGGAATTCTGGCTTTCAGACAGTCGTGCAGTTCTCTGATGGATCTTTCCAGCTCCTTGTGCTGCTTGGCCAGGTTGTACAGGGCCCCCAGAGAATTCTTGCCCACATTCAGGGTGGTGGTGGCCAGCCCTAGCTGTTCCCTTTCCATATGGTCCATCATGCTGGCTAGCATGTCCATACTAGACTGAAGACCACACAGTTGAGTATGGAGGCCCTCCTGAGCACAAGAGATGTTGGCATTGTCACGGTGTATCCTTAATAGGTATGCAGCTGTCTGACTCAGTTGTGGCATGATTTCCTCAAATAGCTCATGGGGAATGTGATTTGTGAGGGGCAGGAGCTGCTCCAAGGTTTTTGGAACAGACTCTTGTGGAAGACGAAGCTCTCGAACCAAGATTGCCATGTCCAGTGGGGTGACCATGACCAGATTAAGGTTGTGCAGTCCAGGGGACAGGAAGTACAAGGGGGAAGGCATTTCGTGTGTGGGGGGAGTATTGTTGATGTCGCACAGGCAAGTGGTTGGGACACTCTGGGCATTTAGCAAAGCTCCCCTCTGTCCTGGTGGGTGAGTTCGGCTAAGGTCCACCCCTGCTGATCCTCCTCCAGAGGCACTGGGCTGATCAGAATATCTCTCCTGCCTTGGGGGTGGAAAGCTGGGGACAGGTCCTAGCAGTGAATTGGGTCTAGGATGCACTCGGGCGGTTGCTGCATATGGCCGACCTTGGCTGCCTCCCCTGGAGGGTATCGTTGCCACTGGCACATGTGACTGTCTCCATGGCATCTGCGGAAGGGGTGTGTTCCTGAGTCCAAAGGGTCCTTCAGGTGATGGTGGAGTCCTTGGGCCGACTCTTGCTGCAGGCAGATTCTGTGAAGCCGTCATCGCCAGGTGCTGGAACGATGAAGATCCTTCTGTTGCCAACTGGTTTAGCTGCTGGATGGATGGCGGCTGTGGCGACCAATCATGTCTCGACCATCCCTCCTGTATATCCTCTTCTCCAAACAGTTCTGAGAGTCCAATCAGACTTGATAGAGGCAGATCAGGCATAGGTCCCTGATCAGGGGAGTCTGGTCTCTCAGCCATACTCCTGTGTCCTAGTAATATACATATACGTTCATTATTACAGCTCCATGTCATTCTTTCAGATATTGTCTATCCTATCCCTCATTTTTGTGGGTGCATGTGTGTGAATGTAAATGTGCGTGCCTGTCTTCTTCCTCGTCTACAATATCACCAAGCACGGTCCATCCCAGTCCTCCCTATCTGGGGTGTACGCCACAATATTAGGGAGCTGGGGGCTGTCAGGGAGGATAATTGGTATTTCATCCATTTCCATATATTCTGGTTCTCTGTCTGTTTCGTTTGTGCTTTCTTCTAGGGCTCGGATGGCTAACAGTGGGAGCTGTCCTACTGTGGATGAAATCAATTTATTGACCAGAAATTTTATCAAGGGAATACCACAACATATTACCAGCAAGACCGCCACCCCTGTTAGTGCCAAGATTACACCTATCTGATATAACCAGTCTTTCCATGATATCCACCCTCTCCTTAGAGCCCCAAACAGTGAAAACAGTGGGCCAATATTCATTCCATTCCCTACAATGTATCCAGAATCGTCAGTTTCATTTCTCCCTCCTATGGAGTTACTTAACAGTTCCTGTTGCATCTCTTCAAGTGTGATTAAGAGCTCTGTCAAATTTCCGTCTTCCCCTGTACGCATGGGAATAGCTGTGCAACATTCGGTGGCTTTGATCATAATACAAACTCCTTGTTCATCAGCCATCATCATCTCGATAGCTAATCTATTTTGCATTGTCATTAGCGAGGTGGCGTGCAGTTGTTCGGTTAAGGCTCCTACTGCTGCCAATGTCCAGTTCAGGTATCTTTGCTGATTATACCACAAGTAATTAATCCACTGCACCTCCTGGAACCTAGAACGGATTTTTGGAGTAACCCCGAACAGAGCCAATGCCCATCCCCATTTATCCGTGTCTTCATCTGCTTTAACTCTGCTACTGTCTATGGCTTCTAATTGTCGGGGTATCCCTTCTGGTATCCCGTTTCTTACTGTGATGTTGTAGTCTGTTTTAAGTGTCATTATTCCTCTTTTCTTACGAAGTTTCTGTGGCATGGGTTGTATTGAATTTGGCATTTCAATTACTGTTATAGCTCCTGTGAGCATCACAGGAGCACAAAGGCCTTTCCAATTAGGGGACAGCGATGACAGGAGTTTCCTTCTTTGTCCGCATATCCAAAAGATGTCAGCTAAGGGTACCGTTCCCTTAGCTAAATTTGGAGTAGATACCCATGAAGCATGGGTGAGATTCAGTCCAATTACAGACCCCCCTGTGGCCGGTGTTAAAGATTTTGTATATATGTTATCACTGTTAAACATTTGTACATTTGTCTTCTTTCTCATGAGAACGGTGTTGTGCTGTTTTGCACTTCACCCTGAGAATGTACGTGTTATTCAACCTTGTTTTAGCTTTGTCTTCTTTCTCATGAGAACGGTGTTGTGCTGTTTTGCACCTGTCTTAACGCAATCCTGAGAATTCAATTTTGTTTTAGCACTCTGGGGTCAATCTGAGCTGGGAATGAAGGGCTGGATGTACTTATTATTATAATATAACTTTGTTTTCGCAGCCTCTAACGACTGGGAGTAAGAGAACGTTTTGACTGTTGTGATGTGGTGCTTAGTGTGAAGGAGTGTGAAGGACAGGACACTTCAGGCAGATGCAGAACAGCTGATAACTACAACAGACGAACGAGATGTGCTGACCTGTGTAAAAGAAAGTGTTCTTCCTTACAGCTGCACTTATTGACGTATGCGTTTATGTTACGGGAAGAAACTTGTCTTGCGTCATCACCCCCACCCTTAGGACAAGTTTTTTGTTTATGTGATGAGGGCGTCTCTTAATAAAAAGAGCGGAAAAGCAGGCCAGACTTTAGTGTAGCCTTGGTGTACAGCCTGACTGCACTCCGCGCGTAAAATTTGACTTTCTGTCTCACTGGTGTTTCTTGACTCTGTTTGTCTTGTTAAAGGTTTTAAAAATGTTTGGAGGAGAAAATACCCAACAGCCGGTACTATTTGTTCACACTGTATGCCTGCTGCTGGCAGGGTGTGACAGACGGTAATGTTCCATGCTGTTTTGGCCGGTTTGTATTCTTGCTGCTTTTGCATACACTGTATGTGGTGTTTTGGCTGGGTCGTCCCTACCTGCCAATCGCTTATGTATTGTGCTACTAAGCCTTTAGCTATACAGAATGGGTGTATCATCCCTTTCTCTATTTTAATCATAGGTGGAACAGTTCCTTCTGTACTTAGAGGCACTGGACAAAGTTTACTGTCGGCAGCATATTTTTCATCACCTACTGCCATTTTCATAACACATTGTGTATAGCATTCTGCTTGGTCTGAGTTATGTTGGGGGCTCCTATAACAGTTGTTGATATCAGGTAGGGGTTTAGCCTGAGGTATCACACCTTTCCGGTGACAGGCTATGCAAGGCTTTTCACTGATCTGCCTAGCCGAAAATTTCAACCATTGGTAAAATAAATTGGTCTTCAACCCTTGTGTGCGGGCTAGGTCTGTACTGGGATCCCATCTCCCTAAGTGACTGCTTGTTTCTAGGCTTCTAATTGTCCTCTTTTTCCTTGGTTTGATTTTTACCCATTTTGTGGCTTCATGTACTGTAACAGTTACGTCTTGCTTGGTTTCCCTGCATCCTCCTTTATCACAAATTACCTCTATGTTGAGTGTTCCCTCCTCTTCACATTTGATGCTAATGGCTTCGCCTAATATGTAATCCCCCAGCTTTCCCTGTATTCCTATGTTCTTGTAGGCTTTTGATTTAATGTATACCAAATTATATGTTTTTCCTGTGTTTAGAATGCCTTGTTTAGCTGCTATTGCGGCCAAGGCCACGGCACAGTCCGTTGTATGTTTTGGATGTCTATTTTCTCCCATACTGACCACCAGTAGTATTGTCAATCCCTTGAATAATTCCTTAATCATTGTTCTGGTGACTGTTGAGATGTGCTACTAGATGTGCTACTGAGTGAGCCGTCACTAGATGAGCTGTCACTAGGGATGTGTGGTGTATCTGTGCTTTGTCTGGGTTGTACTTCCTGTGGTTCTTCTGTCGGTAAATCTACTAAGTTGCTGTCCGAGTCTGATGTCTCCTGTGGCCTGTCTATCTGTCGGTCTGTATTTCTGTCTGTCTGTTGGCCTGCGTCTCCAGTTGTTTCTGAGTCTGCATCTGAGTCTGTCGCTGCTCTATCTGGCAGGGATCCACTACTCTCTGAAGCTGTGCGTTGTCTTTGTTCAATCAGTCTCTGTGAGCGCCTTGGCCGGTGTTCGCCTGGTTGCAGGGAGGCGTGGCCTTCCCTCGGTGCTTCTTCTGGCTGCAGGGAGGCGTGGCCGTCCCTCGGTGCTGCTGTAGGGTCTCTGGCTTCTCTTGCTTCCCGCCTTGGCCCGGCGGCTCTGCCAAGACGAGCTTGCCGAGGCCGCAGGGGCGCTGGGCCACCAACCCTACAGCAGTGGTTTAAATGAAACCAAGTGTCCTTACCGTCTACTTTGACTGCTGTACGTGAGGCAAGAATAACTTTAAAAGGACCTTCTCGGCGGGGCCTGTCCCACTTCTTTTTGAACACCTTGACGTAAACCAGATCACCAGGCTGGATGCTCTGATTTTCGAGTGGAATCTCTGCTTCTCTGTCTTCTGTAGCACCTTTGACCTGCAAAAAGATAGTTTTGTGTATTTGGGTTAACTGTCTCAGATAATTATGCCATTCGTCTTGTAGCTGCTCCAGCGATGGTCCTTCGTAGGGTCCTCTCAGGTATGGAATAGGCATCGGCCGACCTGTAAGAGCTTCAAATGGTGTCAAATGGGTTAGTCGGTTAGTTTGTGAGCGCATTGACAATAAAGCAAGCGGCAACGCATCCAGTCAGGTTAGTTTGCCATTGCTGTCTGCTATGATTTTTGCTAGTTTGTTCTTTAAAATGCCATTAGCCCGTTCCACCGCCCCATTTGAGTGGGGGTGATAAACACACCCAAATTTCTGTTTGATACCCAATTGTTTGAATGTTTCTTGTGTAACCTTGGCTACAAAAGCCCTACCGTTGTCAGATGAGATAGTATCTGGAATGCCAAATCTTGGAAAGACATCTCGGCACAAGAATTTGGCTACCGTTTTATGGTCTTGATTTGCAGAGGCTACTGCCTCAATCCATCGGCTGAATCTGCATATCACTACCAAAACATATCTCATTCGTTTAACTCGATTTTCAGCTCCCATGTCTATGAAGTCCATCATAAGATGTCTGAATGGCCCATCAGGGACCGGAATGTGGGCTAAAGGGGCTGTGAATGATTTCCAGACATTGTACTGTGCACATACCTCACACTCATTCAACAAATGGTCCACTGTAGCTGCCATATATGGTGACCACCAGACAGCTTTTAGTTTGTTCATAATTTGGACTCGCGAACAATGATCGGGTCCGTGGGCCCAAATGATTGCATGTCGTAATAAATTGGTGGGTAACACAAAATGTCCATGACTACTGCGCCACAGCTTGTCTGCTGGCCCCTGACTGCGTGTCTCAATAGCGCCTCGTTTAACCCACATTCGTTTTTCTTCTCCACTGGCCCTACTTTGAGCCACTATCAGTGCGTCAAGTGAAACCAGTGGGGCACAATCTTGGATGGTTAGCAGGGGAAACATATTTTCTCCTTGTGCTCCTTTGCAAGCTGCGTCATCTGCTAGGTTGTTACCTTGAGCTATGATGTTATTATTCTTTTGATGACCTGCACATTTAATGATGGCTACCTCAGACGGTAATTGGAGAGCTTGTAACAGTTGGGAAATTGCTTCTCCATGAGTGACAGGGGTGCCATCTGCTCTCAGGAATCCCCTTTGTTTCCAAATGTTTGCATGTACATGACATACGCCATAAGCGTAGGCTGAGTCTGTGTAGATATTAACACGTTGATCTGTAGCTATCTGGCAAGCCATAGTTAAGGCTTTGATTTCTGCCAGTTGGGCTGAACAAGGCTGATCAATTCCTTTGGACTCCAGTAATTCAAAGGTCTCGCCATCTGTGTTTAGTTTAACAATCCCCATACCCGCATGCAATCCCGCGGCATCCCGAAAGCATGAGCCGTCCACGAACAGGGTTAGATCTGCATCTATGGCGTGATTATACAAATGTTCTCTGGCTCTCAAAAATTTATCTGTCTCTGCCACACAGTTATGTGGAGTACCATCTAACGGTGTGGTCAATTTGGTGGCGGGATTCACCGTGTGACAACGTTGTATTGTTATTTCTGGAGCGGACAGCACAACTTCATATCCAGTGCGTCTAGCTTGTGTTAAGACAAAACGTTGACTGGTTAGCAGGGCATGTAACTGATGCGACGTGTACGTTACTGCATGTCCCATGATTATGAATGATGCTTTTTGAAATGCAAAGGCAGCTGCTGCTAGACCCTGATAGCATGGTGGCAATCCTGTTTCAATGTTGTCAAGCTTTGTACTATAATAGGCCAATGGTTGTTTTCCTTCATTTGTTTCCTGCATTAGTACAGCACAAGCATAACCAGCTTTTTCAGTAGCATACAAATGGAAAGGTTTCCCATAATCTGGGTTACCTAACGCGGGAGCAGATTGCATGTCTGTTTTTAGGGCTTCAAAAGCTCCCGTTGCCTCATCTGTCCAGACGAGGAGAGCTGCATTGCTTGTTTGCCCCACTGCTCTAATCATGGCATGCAAAGGTGCAGTTTTTATAGCATAATCACAAATCCATGGCCGACTGTACCCTGCCATCCCAAGGAATGAAAGCATCTGTCCCACTGTTTGGGGTTTGGGAGCCTTGATTATAGCCTCCACTTGGCTTGGGGCTATACATCGCGTGGTCCCACACAACTGTCTTCCCAAGTATTCTACTTGTTGTTTGCAGAACTCCAATTTGTCCTTACTTACTTTATGACCTCCATCTGCCAATGCATGCAATACAATTAATGAATCTTTTTCACACTGTTCTTGAGTTTCTGATGCAATAAGGAGATCATCCATATATTGCACCAATGTACTGGGTATGTCAAGGTGTTGTAAATCTTCAGCCAGGACTTTGTTAAAGATGGCTGGGGACAGGTTCAGTCCCTGAGGTAGCCGTGTATACGTTAGCTGTTGTCCCAGAAATGTGAATGCAAACAAATGTTGTGAGTCTGGGTGCACAGGCACACTGAAATAGGCTGAACACAGATCGATTACTGTGTACCATTTTGCTCCAGCAGGGATGCTTGATAATATAGTATGCGGATCAGGTACTATAGGTGCATCCATTTCTATTATTGCATTGATAGGACGCAGATCATGTACCAGCCGATACTCTTTGGTATTGTTTTTAGGGATAGGATAGATAGGAGTATTGCATGGGCTTGCAGTTTTTATTAAAACTCCAGCTGCCATTAGTCCCTTAATTACTGGTTTTATGCCTTCAATAGCCTGAGGTTTTAATGGATACTGCCTTTGGTGAGGCAGTTTTGCTCCCGGTTTTACTTTTATTTTTACTGGTAAGGCTGTTTTTACTAGTCCTACATCCGTTTTGCTTTTGGACCACACCACTGGTGGTATTTGCTCTAACAATTTCTCTTGTTGGGCTGATAACACCATCTGTCCCTCTGGTCTAGGATTGAGCTCCACTTTTTGAGCTATAGCCTCATCATTTACTTTTAAATTAATTTGTATAAACTGCTGGTCTTTTGACAGATGTACTTGTGGACTTTCCATGTTTTGCCATTCTTCAACTTCTGAGGCTGTCTTTACCATTGGACCTAGGTCATGGGATTCGTACTTTTCTGAGACTAAAAGGGTCACATGAGGCGTGGCATTCGGCACTTGATACCATTGTTGTTCAGCTGAAGTTAGCTTGACAGAAGCTGCGGCCCCTTGGGGGCCTAAATAAATTTCTGTGGTGGTTATGTGAAACAGCCGTTGATTCATCAATGCATCCCAGCAGCATGCATAGTCAGTTTGTTCTTGTTTGGCATCGAACATCAGGGTGACATGTAAAGGTAAACTAGGTGTACATACTGCTTCATAGTGTTGTTCTGCCCAGGGCTTCCATTTTTCCCATTCCAGTTGAAGATTTGAATTTTCTGGTTGTAACTTCAGCCAGTATACCATGGGTTGCACAGGTCGGACCTTGTTTTCCATGTCCATAAGCACCATAATGTTGGCGAGTGCTTCGTCAGGAAAGTGTATTTGCAGTCCTTGATGGGTACACACTATCTGGGTTTGTAGCTTACATAAAATGTCTCTTCCCAGCAAATTCACAGGTGTATTTTGTGAGTATAACAGGGGTGCTTCAATTGTTTTTCCTGCAATCGTTACAGGAAGTGGGCGTGTAAAAGGTATTATTTGAGTTTTCCCAGAGAAGCCGATGGTCTTAATTACAGACCCAGAGAGGGGGAGATGAGCGCCCATTTTCCCTATGCAAGAGTATGTTGCCCCTGTATCCACCATGAAAGGGAAATCTCTGTTTTGTATATTAACGGTGACGGTTGGCTCTTCCTTAGGTATCATAGAAATAGCCAATGCCACCGTTTCCCCCTCTGTCTTCTCTAGGCCCCCCTATTGCCAATAGGCAGAGGGTCCAACCCAAGGTCGGGCCAAACAATTTCTCATTCGATGTCCAGGTTGTCCACAGCTCCAACACTCATTAGAGGGTTGATCCCCTATTGGGGGTGTTGGTCCCATAGGCGGTCCCGCTTGACTGTTCCTGGGAGCTGAGTTCTGGAATCTGCTTCCAAATGAAGGTTGGCGAGATCCTCTTCGCCACCCTCCTCTTTGACCTGGAAAGTTCCGTGACTCTCCTCTCCACCCATGACTGTAGGTGGGTCCATTTCCGGGTGTGCCAGTGCTATGGTAGTGATAGTGATGCTCCACTGGTGCCGAGACTTCTCCTGCAGGAGTGCTTCCTGCTGCTTCTTGGGGGCTCTGTGTGGCTGTTACCACAGGTGCCTGTATGGTGGCAGCAGTGTTTGCCGTAGGGCCCGTGCTTGCCGACTCAGAAAGAACAGGGGTCATCATTGGTGCCTGGGTCTTTGTTTTTTCTTTCTTGACTTTGGTTAGCTCTCCCAACTGCATCTGCACCAATTTTTTCGTCAGGGATTTTGCTGCATCTTCTTCTTTTTGTTTTTCTTTCTTGTAGATTTCAAGATGGTGACAAATATGCTCAGAGTATAAAGCCCAATTCATTTTTGATAGTCCCACGACTCCATCTAGGGCTTTCTGAACCTCATCTGGTAGAGCCTTTTTTACAGTTATTTTAAACAGGATTTCAGTTGCTGGAGAATGGTTCCATGCATTTCCTGTTTCCTCCGCCCATCTCTTCTGGAATCGGTGCAGGAACTTCTTTGGGCACTCTTCAGGTGTCCACTCCTCATCATCCAATTTAGAGGGATCCAAGACCTCAGGGTACTTTCTTCTCAGTCCTTCCCACATGGAGTTTCTATAGCGATTAAAGGGGACTTCATCATGTTGATTAGTGCCCATCATTTGTGTTAGTCCAACCTTTCCTGCTAATTCTTCAGTGTCATGTTTTCCCATGACATGCATTAGCAAGGCTTTTATGTCACCTAAAGACAAGGTTACCCCTGCAGTGCCTTCTTCTAAGGCAGTTATCCATCTCCCAGCTCCTTGGGTGATGTCTGGCAGCCTGTTGGCCAGCCCCACCATGTCTGTCCAGCTCCATGGGGTATACACATGATGACCATTTCTAACCACCAATGGGCATATGAGGTCTTCGTCCTCCTCTTCTTCTGTGGGGGCTCCATACTGTCTTCCAGATCCAGTACGACTGACTGGTTCCAGGCAGTCTATCCAGTCGGTTATATTCTGTTCTAAAGCCGCTATGTCTTTGGCTACACATTGTTGTCTTTGCCTGAGTCGGGCCTCTTTTGCACTCTCAATGATGATCTCACCAGAACTTTTTCGGGTGGGTGGCTCTATAATGTGATTCCCTTGATTGGGCGTCGATTGTTGTAATATTCTTTTTTCCTCGGCGTCCCTATGTCTTTGTATTCTTTCCTTCGCTAGCCGAAGTTGCTCAGCTAGTTCTTCATTATCTCTTCTGGCCAGATCCAGTGTGTCACAGAAGCTCTTGTGCCACTCTTCGGAGCCTCTACAGCCTGTGAAGGTCCAGTCGGCTGACTTATGGTGGGAGGGGACGGTTTTCAGTGGACCTCGATGTGCAGGCGGAGCCTTCAGGTCTCTCTCTTTATCCTCGTCTGCCTCCGTGTCACTGTTATTTGTGGCCCCCCCTGCTGGTCGTGGTGAGCGACCACTTACTTTCGGACTTGGAGACCTTGTATGATCCATTTGACAGACCGAGGACCTGTCTCCTTGTGGCTCTCGAGCTTTTAGTGTCAGTGTGAATTTGCCCTCCACATCCATGCCTTGGTCCTCTTCACGAGTTCCTAATACAAATTGTCCAGCTGTCTTTCCCATATCATGATGTTTATATGGGGGTGGCTCTGCTTCCCAGCTCGGTGCACTGGCTTTAGTGTCTTTGGATCTTTCCTCTGTCATTTTTTCTCTTTTCTGCTGTAGCCTCTGTGCTTCCTGCTTGAACAAGGCCAAAACTTCTTTTTCTTCAGTGCGTTTTTTGTTGTTATTTATGTTCTTCTGCTGATCTTTAATTTCTTTTTTCTGTATTTCTACCGCAACTGCTTCACACATCACCGGATCAAATGATCCCTCCAAAGGCCATTGCCTGCCCCCATGTGACCTTTTGTGCCACTTTCTCATACATTGGTTGGCCTTAGTGCGTTTTCCTGGATATTTTCTTAGTACTAAGTCTAGCGGGGTACTTTCCCGACCTTGACCTTGAGAGTTACCCATGTAACCCTGACAAACGCTATGTGAGGTGTTTCTATGGTGTTCTGGTAGTCCCTCAGGGGCTGTCCTGATCCAGACCAATAACTTGCTGGCTGTAACACCTGTTTTGTATTTTAAACCCTTAAAAGGATTAAATTTCCAACTGTTATGCCCGTCTTCTTTTTCTTTAACTAAATATGAAAATTTACCTGTTTCCCACCGAACCTTCCTTGGGACCACAGTCAGAGTCAACCTAGGAAACAGTTCTTCACCTGGATCGGTTGGTAGTGTTACTAAATGATTTAATGGTATGCTAATTTCTTTATTAGGATCAGCACAAAGCAGCTCCAGCCACGGAGTTAAACCCTGATGCCACAGACGTCTTATCAGCAGCTCCCAATTAATTAGAGGGAATTGTTCTTTCTTTTGCTTCAGATTGATTACCTTAGTAATCTGCCATAATTTCTGATTGATCTCTTGTTCATCCTGCCAATGTTCTGCTCCTACACTGTCAAAATAGGTCCTTTCCAGCCAAAAATGTGTCCTGATTCCCTGGGTTTTGATGTCTCCGTCAGTCAAGTAATGTTCTGGGAGTATTGTTTCATCATCACTTAAGTCTCCCATCAAAGACTGTCCCAAGCATTGATCAGTCTGTCAGCTTTTTCACTATAATCTAAGCTTTAACTCTTTTGATTTATAACCAATTTTATTTCTTTACTCCTCTTACAACCCTAACACTTCCTAATGTCTTTGCTCCCGACTTTCTATTTTCCTTCTAATTTTTTAACTTTCTGCTTCTCGTCTTTTTCTGCTATGTTTGTTTATTAGTTTTCTTTCTTTGAAATAATATCTACCTTCTCTGTATTTACATAGCAGTCTCTTATCCTGTCTTTTTCTTCACTGTCTCTGTTTCACACTTTCCTCTCTGCCTGTCATGCACCTCCCAAGTCCTTCTGTTGGGTCTAAACACCTCCTCCTCGTACTCTTTCACATTAATCTTGTATGTCAGCCAGCCTGCAAGCCCTCACAGCTTTGCCTGCAACTCCCCGCTCTCCCACACACCAATCTTCAAAAGCTTTATACACAAAAATTATTAAAAACAACTTTCTATATATCTCTATCTTGACTTCTGCCACTTTTCACTCCGCGGCTTTAAACAACCTTTTTATTCACTTAACACCAATGTGTTCTGTTTAAGCATGTATCTCTTCTTCACATTAGACAGCTTCTCCGGCGCTGCCAGCAACTTCATATATTATTTTTTTTACAAGCCCTCTTTGAGCGTACAATATTTCATTTACTTCTACGCCTTACCGCACCTCGCGTGCGTATCCTGTGCTTAATATATTATTTTTCACCAGCTCCTCTCTGAGCATACAATATTTCATTTATTTCTACGCCTTACCGCGCCTCGCGTGCGTATCCTGTGCCTTTCTGCACTTTCTTCTACTTTTTTTCTTCACTTACTGAGCTCCTCGTGAGCTTAATGTGCCTTTGCACTGAAAATACTCTCTTTTTCTTTTCTTATAAAAAACTCATATTACTGTGTACTTAATTACTTATTCTTCTTCCACGCCCCACAAGCGTGTATTTGGTGCCTTACTGCACTATTTTCTGCTTCATTAATTCTCATGTATTCTGCACTAACTCTCTATTTATTTTATTTTTTTATAGTTTTTCTCTTTTCTTAAAAAATGACGTCCTTTATTGAGCTCTTTTACTTACTGTCAGCTGTGCTACTTTGCACTTTTCTCTTTAAATCTCTTTATCACGTACGTATTTCTACTGCGCCCCCTCAGGCGCTTATCTTGTGCTTCCTCTGCACGTATTCTCTGTTAAACTCTTTTTCTCACTTATTTCACTTCAGTCTCTGTTAAACTCTTTAAATAACCTTGTATTACCTTGTATCTATTTGTCAGTATACTCCCCTAAATTAACCCCTACAGCGCATGCTATCAGCCGGCACATTAGTAACGAATTTCAACACCAATTATTCCCCAAGCATCCAGGTTAATTCTCCACGCACTCTTTTCCGCACCAGAGTTCATGAACATTCCTGACCTTTCACTCACACAGACATTCTTTTTCCCGGGAACACACACACCTTCTGAGCATTTTATCTACAAGGCCTGATAATTTTCAATCTTATCTTTTTTGTCTTTTATCAATTTTCTTAGTCCAGGTTCTTTTGGGTAAGAGGCAGTTAAAAAATATCACCTGTCAACTTGGGCGGAAATCCCGACTCACTCCTCCAGATCGTGCAGAAGTTATAAAAGGTTTCTGCTTACCTTTTAGTCGTGATCACTGTTATTTACGGTCTGGAGGGATGAGCTGGACCGTCCCAGGCTGCCGGAATGCCCCTGGACCCTCCTGAAGCTGGCTCGCCAAGTTCTGTCGTGGCTCGTCTTTAGTCTTCTCAGGATGTCGTCTTTTAGATAACACAAACTAATTGCAAGTGATATGCTAGAAAAGGACACAACACTTTAGAATAATTCAGCCTTAAGCAAGATAAAATGCACAGAGTTTTTAAGTTTATTTAAGCCTTCGACACAGAGCTTAGACAAACTGAGTCCTCTAGAGAGACTGAATATGACAACCGCGCTCATCTATTTATTGGAGACCCGCGGGCATCGCTCCTCCTTCGACTTTTTTATTTATTTCATTCCCAAGACATGGTTTTCTATTGGAAGCATCCTCTAGTGAACCCTAAGCAGGTGTTAGGCCATTATTTCAATGTGACAAACGCTCCCATTAAAACGTGAAGGATTTACAACTGATTTTTTTAAAAGACCTTCAGCCACAGGTGCAGCTGGCCTGAGGCCCCCCCCCCCCGCACGTGGCCTCAGCCACAGGTGCAGCTGGCCTGAGGCCCCCCCCCGCACGTGGCCTCAGCCACAGGTGCAGCTGGCCTGAGGCCCCCCCCCGCACGTGGCCTCAGCCACAGGTGCAGCTGGCCTGAGGCCCCTGCACGTGGCCTGCGGGAAAGCACCTAAAAGGCCTTGGAAAGCCCCTGACAGACTGAATGACTAATAGAGCCCTTTTTTTTTTGGGTTGAACACCTGCTAGTTCAACCAGAGGACATACAGTTCGGATCAGGACACTTGATAGTTCATCATAGTTCAAATAAGGACCTAAACATTCTTCTACAGTATAAATACAGATTTATTTGTAAAACCCACCACACGTTTCATTAGTCAAGAAACTAATGTACCCATAATGCAATGCGGCTTGTATGTCTAAATGCCAAAATCTTCAAAATTAGTGCAAACTAAAACATATAGCTGATATATTCACTTTGTAAAATGACAGATGTGATGTTAATTTCAATAACTTATCTGGAATTACTTTGTTTAAAATTATAACCATAAGTCAAAACTGTCTGCCTGTGCAAGACTCCAGTGAAATGACTGGCCGGTCTGTATGGTGTGAAGAGAATTTTTTTGTGCTATTTACTTTCTCTTTTCTCTCAGATCTCCAGGTCTTTTTTGCTGAGAGAAGGCTGATCTGAGACAGAAGTGCTGTCTTCGCTGGTGTGTCAGTAGATGCCGTGTACTGAAGTCAATACTGAAAGTTATCTGTTTAGGTTTTATCTCTAACTTCCTCTAAATTTTTTAGGGATTTATCGGTTTCGCTTTGTAAAAGTTAACTTTTCAGTTAGCGGATTAATGGTTATTGAAACTAATGTTTTGTTTAGCTGTGCCCACCACTGCCAGTTTCTGATATATTACCACAGATTTGCTGTAGCTTAATTCAAGATTCAGGTGAAGTCATGCATACACATACATGCGTACATACACACAAAGGGACATTGACCAAGCATAAAAATGTGATGAGTTGGGAGTGAGGATGTGTTAAAACAAAAGAGAGCAGGGAAAGCTGCAGGGATCTGGGGTGTTTGAGCTGAGCTCTTCCAGGTGGGTGAAGATGCTGTTCTCCTAGCATTACAAACACTCCTGGATCAGCCCTTTGGACTGCAAGAAAGGATTTATTATCCCAATCTGGAAAGGGTGATCTACCATATTGCAAGAACTTTGCAAGTATTACAATGATTGGTGTGCCCAGGAAGGTGCTTGTAAGGATTATTCAGTTACAGCTACTTCCTGCTTAGAGATGAGAATAGTCTGGCTTCACGTCCAATAAGTCAACCATTGATTAAAAGAGGGATATACGAGGGCTGTCAATAAAGTATAGGTCCTTTTTATTTTTTTCAAAAACTATATGGATTTCATTCATATGTTTTTACATCAGACATGCTTGAACCCTCGTACGCATGCGTGAGTTTTTCCACGCCTGTCGGTGACGTCATTCGCCTGTGAGGACTCCTTGTGGGAGAAGTCGTCCAGCCCCTCGTCGGAATTCCTTTGTCTGAGAAGTTGCTGAGAGACTGGCGCTTTGTTTGATCAAAATTTTTTCTAAACCTGTGAGACACATCGAAGTGGACACGGTTCGAAAAATTAAGCTGGTTTTCGGTTGAAAATTTTAACGGCTGATGAGAGATTTGAGGTGATACTGTTGCTTTAAGGACTTCCCACGGATCGAGACGTCGTGCAGCGCTCCCAGGCGCCATCGTCAGCCTGTTTCAAGCTGAAAACCTCCACATTTCAGGCTCTATTGATCCAGGACGTCATGAGAGTACAGAGAAGTTTCAGAAGAAGTCAGTTTCAGCATTTTATCCGGATATTCCACTGTTAAAGGACATTTTTTTAATGAAAGACGTGCGGACGGGTCTGCGCGTCGGGACGCAGCCGGCGCGGTGCAGCGGCACAGGAAAAACACCTCCGTGTTGATAACCATTTGTCCTGGATCAATAGAGCCTGAAATGTGGAGGTTTTCAGCTTGAAACAGGGTGACGACAGCGCCTGGGACCGCTGCGCGACGTCTTGCTCCGTGGGAAGTCCTTAAAGCGACAGTATCACTGTTAAGGATTTTATATATATATATATATATGTTATCACTGTTAAACATTTGTACCTTCGTCTTCTTTCTTATGAAAACGGTGTTGTGCTGTTTGCACTTCACCCTGAGAATGTACGTGTTATTCAACCTTGTTTTAGCTTTGTCTTCTTTCTCATGAGAACGGTGTTGTGCTGTTTGCACTTCACCCTGAGAATGTACGTGTTATTCAACCTTGTTTTAGCTTTGTCTTCTTTCTCATGAGAACGGTGTTGTGCTGTTTTGCACCTGTCTTAACCAAGCCTGAGAATTCAATTTTGTTTTAGCACTCTGGGGTCAATCTGAGCTGGGAATGAAGGGCTGGATGTACTTATTATTATAATATAACTTTGTTTTCGCAGCCTCTAACGACTGGGAGTAAGAGAACGTTTTGACTGTTGTGATGTGGTGCTTAGTGTGAAGGAGTGTGAAGGACAGGACACTTCAGGCAGATGCAGAACAGCTGATAACTGCAACAGACGAACGAGATGTGCTGACCTGTGTAAAAGAAAGTGTCCTTCCTTACAGCTGCACTTATTGACGTATGCGTTTATGTTACGGGAAGAAACTTGTCTTGCGTCATCACCCCCACCCTTAGGACAAGTTTTTTGTTTATGTGATGAGGGCGTCTCTTAATAAAAAGAGCGGAAAAGCAGGCCAGACTTTAGTGTAGCCTTGGTGTACAGCCTGGCCGCACTCCGCGCGTAAAATTTGACTTTCTGTCTCACTGGTGTTTCTTGACTCTGTTTGTCTTGTTAAAGGTTTTAAAAATGTTTGGAGGAGAAAATACCCAACATTGACTGGGGGCTCGTCCGGGATCTCAACAATACCGGAGGTGTCCAGCGGAGGTCGTCAAGTCCAGACGTAAATCCTTGGCCAAGGTCCGATCGATTGATCGTGTCTGCCATTGTCGGCCACCGTTGGCATCGTCTGGTTGACGAGATTTTCCCGAAGAAGACAGACAGGAAGTCGAGTCAGTGAGCAGAATTTCTTTGTAAACAGTACTGAGTGAGTGGTGATCAGATCACATAAACAGTTAAATTCCGCAAGCGATGATACAGAATCGTCTGTTAATGCAAAGCAGTTAAACTCTGTAAGGAGGGTGCGGACTCCTCTGTTTATATACGCGTACCGGTAGGGGATAAAAGTGATCACATAAAACAGTTAAACTCCGTAAGCGATGATACAGAATCGTCTGTTAATGAAACACAGTTAAACTCTGTAAGGAGGGCGGACTCCTCTACGGTTGCGAGGGACGCAAGTAGTTAAATTCCGGAAGGAGGATACGGACTCCTCTGTTTTAATACGTAAAGGAAATCCCGGGTAGAAATACGTGCACTGTAAAAAAGTAGTTAAATTTGGCAGGGACGGCGGAGTCCCCTAATGCAGGACATTAGTTAAATTTCACGGGAGGGCGAGCTCCCCTGGGCTAAGAATACGCGTACGATTATTAAAAGTGTTTCTATGTGTAAATAGTGTTTTGTGTAAGTGTAAATAACTGTGTGAAAGTGTAATACTTTGGACAACGTTAGTGACAACCGTGCGTGTGGAAGCAGCAGGCAAGTGATTCCGCTTCCTACGGGGAGGTGAAAGGAATCAACCACACGACGGCAAATTAATTGTCACGTCCAAAGAAAGTGTGAAAACTTCAGATTTAGAACACCCTAGGTGTGCCCCCGTCTGAAGTCCAAATTATAACAAGGGATAATAAAAATGGGGGGTAAGACGTCTATAAATAAGGAAAATTTATCAACTGACGACTGGAAATTTATGGAAACAAAAAAAAAATCCAAAAACAACAAAAAATTGGAGACCTGGATTAATAAACATGACTTTGACGGACGACTGAACCTGATCAGCATACAGAAGCTAAAGAAGGAGTTAGAACAGCAACATAAAGGTGATGAGAAAAAGATGCAGAAAGTAGGGGCAGATTTAGTGGCATTTTGGGAGGAGGAAGCAGAGAACAGACAGAAGGGAGCAGAGAAGCGACAATTAGAGAAAGCAAGGAAAAAGAAAGCTGTAGGTAAGGCAGAAGAAGATGTGATAATTCAGCACAGAGAACCAGAACAGCCTCAGCAACCACCGCCGGCTGGATCGTCGGTGACAACAACACCTTTATCTCCTCTACCAGAGGATGACGATGTACCGCCACCACAGTATGATTTGACGGTAAAACCTAAGGTAAAAAGAGAAAAACCAGAAAAACCAGAAAAACCACAAACACGCAGTCAAGCGAAAGTGCCCACAGCCCCTCCCATGGTGGAACACAGTGACCAGGGAGGTGCCTATCCTATGATAGAAGTACCAAATCCTCGTGCAGGAACAGCAGGACAGCGATCAACCATGCTCGTATATCGAACATGGAATGCTGATAATATCAAAGCAGCAGTCGACATGATACCATCGCCACATGTCGATATCGAGGGATTTATGCAGGATATAGAAAACATTAGAAGTTCTTACCACCTTAGTGGACCTGAAGTCCAACAGGTGTGGATGAAAGCATGTGGCCCTAAATGGAGTCAGATACGCGGAGACTGGAATCCTGCAGACCAGGATGGCGTACCATTGCCACATGATGATCCAGTCTTGAAAACAAGAGTGGAAGCTATGATTACACGTGCAAAAGGTGTGTTAGGACCAAAGATAAATTATACTGAAATTACCAGGACAACTCAGAAAGAAGGAGAACCATGGATAGAGTTTAGATGCAGATTTGAGAGTGTATTTAGAGTCCATAGTGGCATATTGCCAGGAACACCAGTGTATGAAAACAAATTGAAAAATGTTTCACCTGTGAAGCTGACAATGACCGATTTGATTCATGATGGCAACTCAACAGCTGTCATAACAGTAACAGGCGCCACTGAAGATGTTTTAAAATTGAGATTCACAGGTATGCCATTACATGTGTCACTTTGTAAGCCATATTTGACAGAATGGCAAGAATTGGGACTGACAGTCATAACAGCTTTGTCAGCCACTGATTGGAGCAGAGTTGGACCACGAACGGAGTTCAGTCCATCAACTAAATTGTATAAAGTGCCAGTTAATGTCTCATTGGTGCTGACAGCTGGAACACATATTGATGTGTCCACTTCACAATCCTGAGTGTTTCAGTTGAGTCCTGAAGAGGATGATCTTCTCTCTTCTGTACCATCAGGATTGTGGACAACAGGTCCTTCAGACGTAGGACTGATTAAAAATGCACAACCTGTAGTTATAAGACCAAAAACAGAATACAGACCATGTGTAAGACAGTATCCATTGAAACCTGATGCAATTGAAGGAATCAGGCCGGTAATAGAGAATTTATTAACAGCAGGAGTAATAGTGCCATGTCCAGATTCACCATGTAACACACCCATATTTCCTGTAAAAAAGGCTCCGCCCTCAGTGGGATGGAGATAGATTCAAGATCTGCAGGCAGTAAATGCTGCTGTGATTAAAAGAGCACCATGTGTACCAGATCCGCACACACTGTTAAGCTCATTGAGATTAAATTCTAGTTGTTTTTCTGTAATAGATATCAGTAATGCATTTTTTTTTTTCTCTGTGCCAGTACACCCAGATAGTCAATTCTGGTTTGCTTTTACCTTTAAAGGACAACGATATACATTCACCAGATTACCGCAGGGTTACGCAGAAAGTCCAACTATTTATTCTCAAGTCATGTCAGCATGTTTAGCCAATTTCGTTCCACCGGCAGATAGCCAAGTGTTAGTGTATGTTGATGACATTTGATTGCCTCTGACACACGAGAAAACTGCATAACTGACACAGTAGCATTATTATGTTTCTTATTTGACAATGGCCACAAAGTGAGTAAAAGCAAAGTTCAGTTGTGTAGGGATAAAGTAAAATATTTAGGACATGAATTATCAGCCACAGGGCGTACTATCCTGTCTGACAGGAAGGAAGCAATTTTACATGCTCCAAAACCACAAACCAAAAAGCAGATGATGTCATTTCTTGGACTGACTAATTACTGCAGGGCATGGATTCCCTGTTATGCAGAATTGACTAGTCCACTTTCTGATTTGATGTACAAGGATGATATTTCAATGTCAACCGTGTTGGAATGGAACAAAGAAGCTGAGGAAGCTTTTGTAAAAGTAAAACAAACATTAGTGTCATCCACAGTTTTGGCACTACCAGATTATAGTAAACCATTCATTCAAACAGTTGATTGTAAGAATAAGTTCATGACTAGTGTTTTGGTTCAAGTGTATGGCTCAAAATTAAGGCCAGTTGCCTACTACTCATCTAAATTGGATGCAGTAGCAAGTGCTCTACCACCATGCGTACAGGCTGTTGTTGCAGCCTCTATGGCTGTTCAAAGTAGCAGTAATGTTGTTCTATTCCATCAGTTGACACTGGAAGTTCCACATGCAGTTTCTGCACTTCTGTTGCAGACAAACATGAGCCTTTTGTCCCCAGCAAGACATCTTTCGTGCATGTCCTTGCTATTATCACAACCACACCTTACGGTAGAGCGCTGTACGACATTGAATCCATCCACATTGATACCTTTACCTGAGGATGGTGAGCCGCACAATTGTCTTGATGTAGCTACGGTCTGTACGAAAGCACGCCCAGACCTCCAGGACACACCCATCCCAAACAGTACAATTGTGTATGTGGATGGTTCTTCCACTGACAAAGCTTATGGACAAACACAATCTGGATATGCTGTTGTCACAAATTCAGAAGTATTGGATTCTGCTTCATTGCCATCGTCATTTTCAGCACAAGCAGCTGAATTAGTTGCTTTAACTGCAGCTTGCTATCTGTTTAAAGGTACGGCTGTATCAATTTATACAGACAGCCAGTACGCTTTTAGCACAGTGCATGTGTTTGCAAAACTGTGGGAAGAGCGTGGAATGGTGACATCATCTGGAAAGCCAGTGACTCATGCCACACTCCTAACTGCCCTACTGCAAGCTGTGAAGTTGCCTCAACAAATTGCTATATGCAAATGTGCGGCTCACACCAATGGCTCTGACAGTGTTTCAAAAGGAAATGACGTTGCTGACAAAACCGCAAAGGCGGCAACAGCTCTTTCTATTTTTCTCCTATATGACACCCCTCCGGATATGACCACAAAAGAAACCCATATTGCCAAAAAATATGTTTAAATGGGCAGCTATTATGAGCCATGGCGTGACGCATGTCTCATCAGGGGGTATGATATCGCAATTGCAATCTATTTTTTGTCTTTATGGGTTCGATGCATATGCAAAACAGCATTGTAGAGCATGCATGACGTGCAAAACACAACTCACAAGGCAATTTGAGACCCCAAAGAGGCAAATTTCCAACACCACAATATCCCTTTCAAGTGATTCATATGGATTATATACAGCTGAGTAAACATGAAGGGAAGGAATTTTGTTTAGTCATAATTGATGCCTTCTCAAAATGGGTAGAATTGTTCCCTACAAAACATGCAGATGCACTTACAGTGGCTAAGGCATTGTGCAAAGACATCATTCCATGATTTGGAATACCAGAAACAGTCTATTCAGATAATGGAGCGCATTTTGTTAATACAATAGTGCAATACGTAGGAGAAGCGCTACAGGTCAATCTCAAAAATCATTGTGCTTATCAACCACACAGTGCCGGATTAGTGGAAAGGACAAAGGGCACATAAAAGGGCGCAATAAAAATAAGATTAAGGAAATGTATAGAAGAGACAAAACAAACCTGGATTGAATGTTGGACCTAGTAAAATTGTATATGAGAATAACACCAACACCATCAGGGTTAACACCATTTGAGATACTTTATGGACGACCATATCGTCTACCAATTTTGACATGGATACTAAAACAGCAGATGAGGAACAAACATTAGCAAATTTTATGAAAAAGACATTAACACAGAAAGAGATAACTTAAACACATTTACTGCCGAATAATTTTGATCTTCCACAGGACGGCCTTCCAGTAGTCTAGCCAGGAGACTGGGTGTTCATCAGAGTCCAGTCCTCGTTGGGAAGGTCTATACCAAGTGCTGTTAACAACACCAACTGCAGTAAAGATAGCGGAGAGATCAACGTGGATACATCACTGTAAGATACAGCGTGTGTTGGCGGCCTCCACAGTGGAAGGGGAAGTCTGGCTACAAAGGGAGTCTATTTAATTAGCAATAGATTGTCTCAATGCCAGTGAAGCAGGGAGATCCTTGCACTATTAGGTGAGGTGGTTAACAACACTGTATCCTAGCAATCATGACTGAACTACAGCAGACCCCGGAGCGGCGTGCTCAGCGCCGCCGCTGCCGGACTGTTGGTAGGGCAGCCGGTTGCGTTGTGATCTTAGTGTGTTTCGTGCTCCTCGGATTCCTGGCCTGGTGGTTGACCCAAGAATTGCAGCTCACTGTGGACCGAGCCAGAGAACAACGCAAGCAACGTCAGAAGAGGTTTATTCATAATGTGAATGAGACAGATGGACACCCTCATATATACCATACTAATATGTGGTACAGATATGTTCATTTATTGGCTATGGAATTACGTTACTAATTGTTATGTTTGTTCACAGATACCTATATCCTCAACACACCCAGCTCTGACGGCTAAACCGTACCCTGCTAGGGTGACAGAATGTCTTATCATACGGATGCATAATCAAACTGTATTTCGGGGGCAACAGTTCTCAGCAAATCTGATAAGATGTAACACCACTTGCCTCAGTGCAACCACTTATATGATAGGGATTTCAACAGAGGACGTACAAGCGTGCCCAAGTGCTGCTCCATTGACTAGACTGAAGGGAAATGCAAAAATATCATCACGTTAAATTGTCATCACAACGGCCATTCCCGATTTGCTTTTACGGGACAGGGAATAAAAATGTAGGTAAAATTAAGAAACGTCTGTGTACCCAAACGTATGTTTTATCAAATAATTTAAGCCTAACCAAAACATAATATGTGGATGGTACTTATCTTCATCACATTGGACGGGGATGTAATTATACAGGCTCCTGTCCATGGGGAACGGATGAATCATGTGCTTATGTTAGTAAGTTTTTGCTACCACCTGTAAATGGTACTCCGGTGTATGATGACATCTATTGGCTTTATGGTTCCAGACTGTACATGAGTCTCCCACCAAATTGGGGTGGTGTGTGTGCACCTACCCAGGTGACTGACCATACATATGTGGTAGGACCTCCACAGAGAAGAATGGCAGCACCAGACGGAGGAGATTGATATACCCAGATGTGTTACCACATGATCACATGTGGGGCTCGGATGTACTAAAGGACCAAAAAATTGTGGTCTGTAGGAGATAAAATAGCACATTCATTGTTCCCCTGGATAGGAGTGGGAAAAAATTCATTAATGATTGAAACTCTGAATTATCGATTGGGTCTGTTCATGAATGTAACTAAAAAAATAGTAGCAGCTCAAAACACTGAAATAGATGCTTTATGTACCATGGTGATGCAAAATCGCATGGTTTTAGACTTGCTTACTGGTTCACAGGGAGGAGTTTGTGTTGAACATGCTGTACTTTCATCCCAGACTCCATTCATTCAGTGGATATGCAGGACGCATTGGAAGAGCTGAATAAACTTCGTGATGCAATGCATAAAGACACCCTAGCCGTGAACCGGTGGAATCCCTGGTCCTGGTTGACTTCAGGACCATGTTGGCAGTTACTATTGAAAATGGTGACACCAGTTATTATAGTCCTAATTCTGATTGGACTTTGCATGTGTTGTGTGATCCCTTATATCAAAACAATGGTTGGCAAAATGGTGTCAAATACATTTGTACAGTGTAATCTGGCTTTCCAACAAACTATGCCAAAATATGAAGCATTGAAACAGTCAGACCTTAGTGGAGAAAACTGTAATGACTGTACTGAGAATTATGATGATATTGAAAAGCTCACAACTCCAGTTCAAGCTTGAACTGTTGACGTGATGAGTTAACACACTCTTAGCCTATGAAGCTTTAGCTGAAAAAGTAATAAGACAAGTGGTGTAGTCGAATAATACAGAAAAAACAGTTCATTTATACCAGTCGGTAGGAGTGATGTATGGTGGTGGTGTGGTGATAACAGAATCTTTGACAGACTGCCACGAAATGTGTCAGGTTATTGTGCATTAATATCATTATTGTTACCCATGACCCCTGAAGACGTTACGACATATGCAGCCTCTCTTATTCCTGAGGATTGGCAGAAAGGCATAGCCAGACATAGAGTAAAAAGAGATTGGAAAGGAGTAGGAAATCCAACATATATTGACGCAATAGGAGTCCCCAGAGGAGTGCCTGACGAGTATAAACTGGTTGATCAAATAGCAGCTGGATTCGAATCTTCCATCTGTTGGTGGTGTTCAATTAATAAAAACGTGGACAGAATAAACTAAGTTAATAAACTAACTAACTAAGCTGGGTGATGCCTACTGTATGTTTAACAGGTGATAAACAGGTGGGAAATGTTAAGGATTTTATATATATATATATATATGTTATCACTGTTAAACATTTGTACCTTCATCTTCTTTCTTATGAAAACGGTGTTGTGCTGTTTGCACTTCACCCTGAGAATGTACGTGTTATTCAACCTTGTTTTAGCTTTGTCTTCTTTCTTATGAAAACGGTGTTGTGCTGTTTGCACTTCACCCTGAGAATGTACGTGTTATTCAACCTTGTTTTAGCTTTGTCTTCTTTCTTATGAAAACGGTGTTGTGCTGTTTGCACTTCACCCTGAGAATGTACGTGTTATTCAACCTTGTTTTAGCTTTGTCTTCTTTCTTATGAAAACGGTGTTGTGCTGTTTGCACTTCACCCTGAGAATGTATGTGTTATTCAACCTTGTTTTAGCTTTGTCTTCTTTCTCATGAGAACGGTGTTGTGCTGTTTTGCACCTGTCTTAACCAAGCCTGAGAATTCAATTTTGTTTTAGCACTCTGGGGTCAATCTGAGCTGGGAATGAAGGGCTGGATGTACTTATTATTATAATATAACTTTGTTTTCGCAGCCTCTAACGACTGGGAGTAAGAGAACGTTTGACTGTTGTGATGTGGTGCTTAGTGTGAAGGAGTGTGAAGGACAGGACACTTCAGGCAGATGCAGAACAGCTGATAACTGCAACAGACGAACGAGATGTGCTGACCTGTGTAAAAGAAAGTGTCCTTCCTTACAGCTGCACTTATTGACGTATGCGTTATGTTACGGGAAGAAACTTGTCTTGCGTCATCACCCCCCACCCTTAGGACAAGTTTTTTGTTTATGTGATGAGGGCGTCTCTTAATAAAAAGAGCGAAAAGCAGGCCAGACTTTAGTGTAGCCTTGGTGTACAGCCTGGCCGCACTCCGCGCGTAAAATTTGACTTTCTGTCTCACTGGTGTTTCTTGACTCTGTTTGTCTTGTTAAAGGTTTTAAAAATGTTTGGAGGAGAAAATACCCAACAATCACCTCAAAATCTCTCATCAGCCGTTAAAATTTTCACCGAAAACCAGCTTCATTTTTTGAACCGTGTCCACTTCGATGTGTCTCACAGGTTTAGAAAAAATTTTGATCAAACAAAGCGCCAGTCTCTCAGCAACTTCTCAGACAAAGGAATTCTGACGAGGGGCTGGACGACTCCTCCCACAAGGAATGCTCACAGGCGAATGACGTCACCGACAGGCGTGGAAAAACTCACGCATGCGCACGAGGGTTCAAGCATGTCTGACGTAAAAACATATGAATGAAAGCCATATAGTTTTTGAAAAAAATAAAAAGGACCTATACTTTATTGACAGACCTCGTAGAACAGCTCGTCCTTTCAACTGATCTTCATAGAAACCTAGGATACTGTTGAATTACTTTGTGCCAAACAACACTTCGAGAGACTCAGTTGAGGTGTGTCACTTTCATCATGAGGCAACATTGTGACCATGTGGCCCAGATCTCTGGGCATGATCCAGCATGCAGGTGCCTCAGTATTCAGGACCCCAGGAACTGGATATGGTCAAGGGGATGTTCACTTTTCACCAGGCGTATCGTGTATTCTCTGTCTTTCAAAATATTTCAGAAAGGTGATTTGTATACATGGTCTACAATGCAATGCAGTCCTTTTACCATTGTATATTCTGTTGCTTGCAGGAATAGTGGTTTTGGCCTAAACTCCATGTGTGCACGTGTGGCGGGCATCCTTGCTCCACTCATCAGACTGCTGGAGGTCTACCATTACACCATCCCCATGCTGACATATGGGATCATCCCAATTATTGCTGGAGGTTTGGCTTTGTTACTGCCCGAGACCCTCAATGTTGAACTTCAAGACCACATTGAACTGAAATAAGCTCAAGAGTTATTGTAGCATAAAAAAACATGCTGTAATGGAACAAATGGATAAATACTCAAGATTATAAACACTAAGTTGTGTTTCTTTTTAAGAATGTTTTTTTCCATTTCAAAAAACTATTCATCCTCACAGACAACTGATTCTGTGCTGAACAAGTTAATGAAGAGCCAAAGTATAATTTATACAAAATTACAGTCACATGTTCATATTTGTGTGCATGTTGTATAAAGTTTTACAGTTTTGTTGTTTTATATGCAGGCACAGAACAGCTGGTGAGGTGTGTTTCACTTTGACAAGACTAATCACAGTTGATCAGTATTTGATTTTGGGTTGATGTGGAAAATATACACACACACACACACACACACACACACACACACACACACACACCACACACACACACACACACACACACACCACACACACACACACACACACACACACACACACACACACACACACACACACACACACACACACACACACACCCAGAAAGTATTCACAGTGCTTCACTTTTTTCCACATTTCATGCTACAGCCTTATGGGGGATTTTCATGCTTACGGGTTTCTTAGGTCGAAGTAAAAGTTGTCAACACTGGCTGAAGCAAATTCACAGTGCCACTGCTCTGTGCCGCTCTGCAATTCCAACAAACAACACAGCCGTACATCAGCTTTCACTTACAACCCCAACCCCAATTCCAATGAAGTTGGGACATTGTGTAAAATGTATAATGTAAAATAATCTACAGTCCATAATATAATCAGAAGATTCAGAGAATCTGGAGAACTTTCTACATGTAAGCGGCAAGGCCGAAAACTAACATTGAATGCCCGTGACCTTCGATCCCTCAGGTGGCACTGCATTAAAAACAGACATCATTGTGTAAAGGATCTTACCGCGTGAGCTCAGGAACACTTCAGAAAACCATTGTCAGTTAACACAGTTTGTCGCTACATCTACAAGTGCAAGTTAAACCTCTACCATTCAAAGCGAAAGCCATACATCAACATCATCCAAAAATGCCGCCGCCTTCTCTGTGCCTGAGCTCATTTGAAATGGACAGATGCAAAGTGGAAAAGTGTGACGAGTCCACATTTCAGATTGTTTTTGGAAATGATGGATGGCGTGTCCTCCAGACAACAGAGGAAAAGACCATCCAGATTGTTACCAGCGCAAAGTTCAAAAGCCAGCATCTGTGATGGTATGGGGGTGTGCTAGTCCACATGGCATGGGCAACTTACACATCTGTGATGGCACCATCAATACTGAAATGTACATCCAGATTTTGGAGCAACACATGCTGCCATCCAAGCAACGTCTTTTTCAGGGACGTCCCTGCTTATTTCAGCAAGACAATGCCAAGCCACATTCTGTACATGTTACAACAGCGTGGCTTCTTAGTGAAAGAGTGCGGGTACTAGACTGGCCTGCCTGCAGTCCAGACCTGTCACTCATTGAAAATGTGTGGCACATTATGAAGCGCAAAATGTGACAACAGAGACCCCGGACTGTTGAAAAACTGAAGTCGTACATTAAGCAAGAATGGGAAAGAATTCCACCCACAAAGCTTCAACAATTAGTGTCCTCAGTTCCCAAATGCTTATTGAGTGTTGTTAGAAGGAAAGGTGATGTACCACGGTGGTAAACATACCACTGTCCCAGCGTTTTTGAAATGTGGGCATCCATTTCAAAATGAGCAAATATTTGCACAAAAACAATAAAGTTTATCAATTTGAATATTAAATATCTTGTCTTTGTTCCGTATTCAATTGAATATAGGTTGGTTCATTCGCTCCGTCCCTCCCTCTGTTTTTAGATGTGTACGAGGTCTGTTAGAAAAGTATCCGACCTTTTTATTTTTTTCAAAAACCATATGGATTTGAATCACGTGTGATTGCATCAGCCAAGCTTGAACCTTTGTGCGCATGCGTGAGTTTTTTCACGCCTGTCGGTTGCATCATTCACCTGTGAGCAGGCTTTGTGTGAGCACTGGTCCACCCCCTCATCATTTTTTTATTGCGAATAAATATCTGAACGATTTGGAGCTTTGCTGCAATAATTTTTTTCCAGAAACTGTAAGACACCTCCAGGTGGGCACCTTTCGGAAAATTAATATGGCTTTCAGGGATGATTTTATGGGGATTACACAGATTAAGGAGTGATCCAGACGGTTTAAAGACCGCCCACAACTGCTGAGAGCGCGGCGCGCTCCGAGCGCCGATCGACAGGCTCAAACCCCGCTGAAACAACCAGATCATTTCCAACGTGAAGGCTTTGTTGATCCGGGACGTCGTCTGACTTTCACAGAAAGGCAGAAGGCGTGGACATCAGCACTTTTTTGGCACATTCCACTGTTACAGGAGTTTTTTTCATGGAAAAAGAAGCGGATGAATGCACCACCGTGCCGCTCATGGCGCGGGACAAAACCACCTCTGTGTTGGTATCACAGGACGGCTTTCAGGTGGATTTCTTTTGGAGAGGTCAGGGCTGTCAGGGGGCTAACTACCTGACTGTAGCCCTTAATGAACCTCCTATAGAAATTAGCGAAGCCGAGGAACTGTTGCAGCTTCCTACGGCTTGTTGGTTGGGGCCAACCTCTCACCGCCGCAACCTTGGCCAGATCAGGGGCGATGGAGTTAGTGGAGATGATAAACCCCAGGAAGGACAAAGACGTGCGGTGAAACTCGCACTTCTCGCCCTTCACAAACAGTCGGTTCTCTAACAACCACTGCAGGACCTGACGTACATGCTGGACATGGGTCTCAGGATCCGGAGAAAAGATGAGAATATCGTCCAGATATACGAAGACGAATCAGTGCAGGAAGTCCAGCAAGACGTCGTTAACCAAGGCTTGGAACGTCTCGGGGGCGTTGGTGAGGCCGAACGGCATGACCAGGTACTCAAAGTGACCTAACGGGGTGTTAAATGCCGTCTTCCATTCGTCTCCCTTCTGGATCCGAACCAGGTGATACGCATTTCTAAGATCCAGCTTAGTAAAGATTTTGGCTCCATGCAGGGGGGTGAACACAGAATCCAACAATGGCAACGGGTATCGGTTGCGAACCGTAATCTCATTCAGCCCCCTGTAATCAATGCATGGACGGAGTCCGCCATCTTTCTTGCCCACAAAAAAGAAACCTGCCCCCATTGGGGAGATGGAGTTCCGGATCAGCCCGGCAGCTAATGAGTCCCGGATGTAGGTCTCCATTGATTCGCGCTCAGGTCGTGAGAGGTTGTACAGCCTGCTGGACGGGAACTCAGCGCCTGGAACCAATCAATGGCACAATCGTACGGACGGTGCGGGGGAAGGGTGAGTGCCAGATCCTTGCTGAAGACGTCAGCAAGATCGTGGTACTCAACCGGCACTGCCGTCAGATTGGGAGGGACTTTGACCTCCTCCTTAGCCTGTAAACTGGGAGGAACCGAGGATCCTAAACACACCTGATGGCAGGTTTCGCTCCACTGAACCACCACCCCAGACGGCCAATCAATCCGGGGATTGTGCTTCAACATCCATGGGAAGCCCAAAATCATGCGGGAGGTAGAAGGAGTTACAAAAAACTCAATCTCCTCCCGATGGTTTCCAGACACCACCAGAGTTACTGGTTGTGTCTTGTGTGTGATTAAAGGGAGGAGGGTGCCATCTAGTGCCCGCACCTGCAATGGCAAAGGAAGCGCCACCAGAGGGAGCCCTACCTCCCTTGCCCATCTGCTGTCTAGCAAATTCCCTTCTGACCCCGTGTCCACCAGTGCTGGGGCTGGAAGGGTTAAATCCCCGCTCAGGATTGTAACTGGGAGTCGTGTGGCAATCTGTGTGTGTCCCACGTGAATGTTTTGACCCCCCCTTAGCCCAGTCTCTGAGGGCGGTTTTGTTGTGGCCGTTTGGGGCAGTTTTTCTGTGTGTGCTCCTTTGAGCTGCAGAGAAAACACTCCCCGCGGACCAGCCTCCTCATTTTGGCCCTGTGCGTTTCCCTAACAACGTCAGCAGGGGGAGCTGTTGCCCCACGGAGCGCTGTGGCTGTGGAGCGTGGGGAGGGCGGCCCCTTTTCGAACCCGGTAGGGAGAGGGACGGCGCGTATCCGGCCATGTCCTTCGCCTCGCTCCCGACGGCGTTCCTCCAACCGATTGTCTAACCATATAACGAGAGCGATAAGCCCATCTAAATCCAGCGGTTCCTCCTTAGCTACCAGATGCTCCTTCAGGACCGATGACAGTCCGTTTATGAAGGCGGCGTGGAGCGCAACGTTATTCCAGCCGGATCTCGCAGCCGCAATGCGGAAGTCGACTGCATATTTGGCTGCGCACCGGCGCCCCTGTCACATTGACAGCAGCATTGTTGAAGCGGTCTCTCCTCTGTTAGGGTGATCAAACACTGTTCTGAACTCCCTCACAAACCCAGTGTATGCTGATAACAACCGTGAGTTCTGTTCCCAGAGCGCCGTAGCCCAGGCGCGTGCCTTACCCCGAAGCAGAGTAATCACATAAGCTATTTTACTAGCATCTGACGCGTACATGACGGGACGTGCGAAGACGAGCGAACACTGCATGAGAAAGTCCACGCACGTCTCCACACAACCTCCGTATGGCTCAGGAGGGCTTATGTATGCTTCAGGGGATGGTGGGAGGGGTTGTTGAACCACCACTGGAACGTTCATATCCTGCACAGAGTCGGCAGGAGGAGGAGCTGCAGCAGTGCCCTGAGTGCTCGCCGCCACCTGCGCGGAGAGAGCCTCCACCCTGCGGTTCAGGAGGATGTTTTGCTCGGTCATTTGATCCAACCAAGCCATAAAGGCGGTGAGAATGTGCTGCAGCTCACCAATCACGCCTACTGCAGACGCCTGCGCTCCCTGCTCTCCCATTGGTCGTTCAACAGCCGGGTGACGCCCCTCGGAGTCCATGACGCTGGCCGAGATATCCTGTTGTGAAAGTGTAGTGACACGGACCCACAACAGGGGGCGCAAATGAACGGTCAATAGATAAGCCAAAAACTAACAATTTAATGTTGTGAAGGAGCACAACGAATACACAGACAATCTCAGAATATGATTACAGTCAATCCACAAAGGTGACGTGTGGGCAGGCTCGAGGATAGAAGACGTCTGTCCTGAGAAGAGCCGGAACCACACGATTTCCGCCGCCACCGAACCTGGTGAATACTGGAGCCGCCAAGTCCCGAATTCCCAGGTGATCACCGTCCCCGACTGTCGGATCTGGTACTGCTGGCGAAGAACAAAGACAGTCAAGTGTGGGTGTGTGTACACCCCGTAACAACAACGGTGGGAATGCCACCTCCACCTCTCACACACACTCGTGCAGCTCCTGTCTCAAACACTTATCTGGCTGGGGTGTGAAGCGAAGCCGTCGCTGATTACGCCAATCTCCCAGATAAGGCACTCCACAGGAAAACAGCTGTAAAACGAGTTCAGACTAAGACACAGTTAGTTTTAAGGCTGAGAATATTACCTCCAAAGAAGTACGATATCTCGGCGATGAGGTGGAGATGACGTCTGGGTTTTATGGAGTGAGATGATGAAGAATGAGTGACAGCTGTCAGGAATTAATGAGTGACAGCTGTCACTCCTGGCTGTGTCCGTGGCGGCAGCGCCCTCTCGTGCCTGAAGCCCGCACTTCAGCCAGGGCGCCCTCTGGTGGTGGGCCAGCAGTACCTCCTCTTCTGGCGGCCCACACAACACACTTTCTACACAGTAAATTTTGCCGAGTAAAATTTACTCTGCTGGTAGAGTTAAATGTAGTCTACCACAGTGCTAAATCAACTCTCACAGTGTAAAAACAATGTTTATTGGTGTATAAACATTTGATTGGACAAGACGACAGAGCTGATTTCACTCTATAATACAGTGTATTTTACTCTATTTAGACTGGGACCAAATGTTATCCCAGCAGCGTAAATTTTACTCAGCAAAATTTACTGTATACATTTTGCATCCAGACAGTTCTAAGTCCACTCCGTTATCAGGGATGATCTAGGTTTCTTATCTTGCAATTACAGTGTACACGTTTATGATGGATTAATGATTCAGGAAACATTTATTACTCTGTTTTAGCTGACACCTTTGTCTGATGAAGACACACTGCAGATTCAGTCAAATACCAACATGGGTAATGTCGCGGCTCGTCTTTTTGGTCTTCTCAGGATGTCGTCTTTTAGATAACACAAACTAATTGCAAGTGATATGCTAGAAAGAGGACACAACACTTTAGAATAATTCAGCCTTAAGCAAGATAAAATGCACAGAGTTTTTAAGTTTATTTAAGCCTTCGACACAAAGCTTAGACAAACTGAGTCCTCTAGAGAGACTGAATATGACAACCGCGCTCGTCTATTTATTGGAGACCCGCGGGCATCGCTCCTCCTTCGACTTTTTTATTTATTTCATTCCCAAGACATGGTTTTCTATTGGAAGCGTCCTCTAGTGAACCCTAAGCAGGTGTTAGGCCATTATTTCAATGTGACAAACGCTCCCATTAAAACATGAAGGATTTACAACTGATTTTTTTAAAAGACCTTCAGCCACAGGTGCAGCTGGCCTGAGGCCCCCTCCGCACGTGGCCTCAGCCACACGTGCAGCTGGCCTGAGGCCCCCGCACGTGGCCTGCGGGAAAGCACCTAAAAGGCCTTGGAAAGCCCCTGACAGACTAAATGACTAATAGAGCCCTTTTTTTGGGTTGAACACCTGCTAGTTCAACCAGAGGACATACAGTTCGGATCAGGACACTTGATAGTTCATCACAGTTCAAATATGGACCTAAAAATCTTCTACAGTCCCTCCTCTGGTACTCGAAAGAGTCCCATTACATCAACTATACTCTTGGGTTGTTTACTGACAAGACATCCTCATTTGTGCATTGCAATAAAAAAGAAAAACACATCACTCGAGTTACTGATAACTCTGGTGCGGATATGAATATCAGTGATACTTCACACGGTAAATATATTGCAGTGCAGGTGAACCTACATACTAAGGCACAAGGTGAGCAATTAGCTGGATTATATCAACACAAGGTGACATTCAAACATTGAGTTTTGGTGTAATTCAAGGCACTTAAAATGGCCACATAAAACAAGTTACATCAACCTCTTAATCATGGCAAAGTAAAGGCTTCACATTGACATCAGTGCAACCAATCATCTTCTGGCATCTATTGACTCACTCAACCAGAGGCTCCAACCCATTATACTTGGTTCTACATATTATTTTGTTAAAGCGTCACACATTTATTATTTAAATGCATCAAATAACCCCTACGTTACCACTATTTAGTCAACCAATCAAGTAACTATTCTAAGGTTAGCGCAGCTATGTCTAGTTAAATGATAAACACAATAAATGGTTTCCCTTCATGTCCGTCCTTAAGTCATTTGCCTTAGTCAATCGTATAATGGTTTTCATTATAGGCCATTTCTCAACATTCTCCACTTTGTTTTTCTTCTTTTTCAGCTTGTTTTCTAATGCCCGTTTTGGCCAGACACCAGATTTAGGCAATGCATGTCTCTTGAGGCATGCTATAATTTAAGAAAAAAGGGGTCCCTATGGTGCATCTTTACTACTAAATCTACAAACACGCCGTGTAAGGGTCCCCTTTTTATAACTTTGCAATGTGATATCTATGTGTATGCATTTAGCTTTATCTGTGTTACGCAGATGATGGTAAGGACAGACATTTACCCAACCTTCGTTACTAACATATATCCTTCTTTGTTTTATTTACACTCAGATTTCTGAAACCAGTCCGCAATTCAAACTCAAGAACCAAGATCATAGTCCGTGTTCAGTGCCATTACGTCAGTCCGCGCTCCTCAGCATTTACTCAGCATCTGAAGTTTTGGGAGAAGTTGGGGAACATGGGGAGGTTGGCCTTTCAGGGGTAGTGGGGGAAGGATCAGGAATTCTGGCTTTCAGACAGTCGTGCAGTTCTCTGATGGATCTTTCCAGCTCCTTGTGCTGCTTGACCAGGTTGTACAGGGCCCCCAGAGAATTCTTGCCCACATTCAGGGTGGTGGTGGCCAGCCCTAGCTGTTCCCTTTCCATATGCTCCATCATGCAGGCTAGCATGTCCATACTAGACTGAAGACCACACAGTTGAGTATGGAGGCCCTCCTGAGCACAAGAGATGTTGGCATTGTCACGGTGTATCCTGAACAGGTATGCAGCTGTCTGACTTAGTTGTGGCATGATTTCCTCAAATAGCTCATGGGGAATGTGATTTGTGAGGGGCAGGAGCTGCTCCAAGGTTTTTGGAACAGACTCTTGTGGAAGACGAAGCTCTCGAACCAAGATTGCCATGTCCTGTGGGGTGACCATGACCAGATTAAGGTTGTGCAGTCCAGGGGACAGGAAGTACAAGGGGGAAGGCATTTCGTGTGTGGGGGGAGTATTGTTGATGTCGCACAGGCAAGTGGTTGGGACACTCTTGGCATTTAGTAGCCTGTACAAAGCTCCCCTCTGTCCTGGTGGGTGAGTTCGACTAAGGTCCACCCCTGCTGATCCTCCTCCAGAGGTACTGGGCTGATCAGAATATCTCTCCTGCCTTGGGGGTGGAAAGCTGGGGACAGGTCCTAGCAGTGAATTGGGTCTAGGATGCACTCGGGCAGTTGCTGCATATGGCCGACCTTGGCTGCCTCCCCTGGAGGGTATCGTTGCCACTGGCACATGTGACTGTCTCCATGGCATCTACGGAAGGGGTGTGTTCCTGAGTCCAAAGGGTCCTTCAGGTGATGGTGGAGTCCTCGGGCCGACTCTTGCTGCAGGCAGATTCTGTGAAGCCGTCATCGCCAGGTGCTGGAACGATGAAGATCCTTCTGTTGCCAACTGGTTTAGCTGCTGGATGGAAGGCGGCTGTGGCGACCAATCATGTCTCGACCATCCCTCCTGTATATCCTCTTCTCCAAACAGTTCTGAGAGTCCAATCAGACTTGATAGAGGCAGATCAGGCATAGGTCCCTGATCAGGGGAGTCTGGTCTCTCAGCCATACTCCTGTGTCCTAGTAATATACATATACGTTCATTATTACAGCTCCATGTCATTCTTTCAGATATTGTCTATCCTATCCCTCATTTTTGTGGGTGCATGAGTGTGAATGTAAATGTGCGTGCATGTCTTCTTCCTCGTCTACAATATCACCAAGCACGGTCCATCCCAGTCCTCCCTATCTGGGGTATACGCCACAATATTAGGGAGCTGGGGGCTGTCGGGGAGGATAATTGGTATTTCATCCATTTCCATATATTCTGGTTCTCTGTCTGTTTCGTTTTGTGCTTTCTTCTAGGGCTCGGATGGCTAACAGTGGGAGCTGTCCTACTGTGGATGAAAGCAATTTATTGACCAGAAATTTTATCAAGGGAATACCACAACATATTACCAGCAAGACCGCCACCCCTGTTAGTGCCAAGATTACACCTATCTGGTACAACCAGTCTTTCCATGATATCCACCCTCTCCTTAGAGTCCCAAACAGTGAAAACAGTGGGCCAATATTCATTCCATTCCCTACAATGTATCCAGAATCGTCAGTTTCATTTCTCCCTCCTATGGAGTTACTTAACAGTTCCTGTTGCATCTCCTCAAGTGTGATTAAGAGCTCTGTCAATTTCCGTCTTCCCCTGTACGCATGGGAATAGCTGTGCAACATTCGGTGGCTTTGATCATAATACAAACTCCTTGTTCATCAGCCATCATCATCTCAATAGCTAATCTATTTTGCATTGTCATTAGCGAGGTGGCGTGCAGTTGTTCGGTTAAGGCTCCTACAGCTGCCAATGTCCAGTTCAGGTATCTTTGCTGATTATACCACAAGTAATTAATCCACTGCACCTCCTGGAACCTAGAACGGATTTTTGGAGTAACCCCGAACAGAGCCAATGCCCATCCCCCATGTATCCGCATCTTCATCTGCTTTAACTCTGCTACTGTCTATGGCTTCTAACTGTCGGGGTATCCCTTCTGGTATCCCGTTTCTTACTGTGATGTTGTAGTCTGTTTTAAACGTCATTATTCCTCTTTTCTTACGAAGTTTCTGTGGCATGGGTTGTATTGAATTTGGCATTTCAATTACTGTTATAGCTCCTGTGAGCATCACAGGAGCACAAAGGCCCTTCCAATTAGGGGACAGCGATGACAGGAGTTTCCTTCTTTGTCCGCATATCCAAAAGATGTCAGCTAAGGGTACCGTTCCCTTAGCTAAATTTGGAGTAGATACCCATGAAGCATGGGTGAGATTCAGTCCAATTACCGACCCCCCTGTGGCCGGTACTATTTGTTCACACTGTATGCCTGCTGCTGGCAGGGTGTGACAGACGGTAATGTTCCATGCTGTTTTAAGCCGGTTTGTATTCTTGCTGCTTTTGCATACACTGTATGTGGTGTTTTGGCTGGGTCGTCCCTACCTGCCAATCGCTTATGTATTGTGCTACTAAGCCTTTAGCTATACAGAATGGTGTATCATCCCTTTCTCTATTTTAATCATAGGTGGAACGGTTCCTTCTGTACTTAGGGGCACTGGACAAAGTTTACTGTCGGCAGCATATTTTTCATCACCTACTGCCATTTTCATAACACATTGTGTATAGCATTCTGCTTGGTCTGAGTTATGTTGGGGACTCCTATAACAGTTGTTGATATCAGGTAGGGGTTTAGCCTGAGGTATCACACCTTTCCGGTGACAGGCTATGCAAGGCTTTTCACTGATCTGCCTAGCCGAAAATTTCAACCATTGGTAAAATAAATTGGTCTTCAACCCTTGTGTGCGGGCTAGGTCTGTACTGGGATCCCATCTCCCTAAGTGACTGCTTGTTTCTAGGCTTCTAATTGTCCTCTTTTTCCTTGGTTTGATTTTTACCCATTTTGTGGCTTCATGTACTGTAACAGTTACGTCTTGCTTGGTTTCCCTGCATCCTCTTTTATCACAAATTACCTCTATGTTGAGTGTTCCCTCCTCTTCACATTTGATGCTAATGGCTTCGCCTAATATGTAATCCCCCAGCTTTCCCTGTATTCCTATGTTCTTGTAGGCTTTGATTTAATGTATACCAAATTATATGTTTTTCCTGTGTTTAGAATGCCTGTTTAGCTGCTATTGCGGCCATGGCCACGGCACAGTCCGTTGTATGTTTTGGATGTCTATTTTCTCCCATACTGACCACCAGTAGTATTGTCAATCCCTTGAATAATTCCTTAATCATTGCTCTGATGACTGTTGAGATGTGCTACTAGATGTGCTACTAAGTGAGCCGTCACTAGATGAGCTGTCACTAGGGATGTGTGGTGTATCTGTGCTTTGTCTGGGTTGTACTTCCTGCGGTTCTTCTGTCGGTAAATCTACTGAGTTGCTGTCCGAGTCTGATGTCTCCTGTGGCCTGTCTATCTGTCGGTCTGTATTTCTGTCTGTCTGTTGGCCTGCGTCTCCAGTTGTTTCTGAGTCTGCATCTGAGTCTGTCGCTGCTCTATCTGGCAGGGATCCACTACTCTCTGAAGCTGTGCGTCGTCTTTGTTCAATCAGTCTCTGTGAGCGCCTGGCCAGTGTTCGCCTGGCTGCAGGGAGGCGTGGCCTTCCCTCTGTGCTTCTTCTGGCTGCAGGGAGGCGTGGCCATCCCTCGGTGCTGCTGTAGGGTCTCTGGCTTCTCCTGCTTCCCCCCTTGGCCCGGCGGCTCTGCCAAGACGAGCTTGCCGAGGCCGCAGGGGCGCTGGGCCACCAACCCTACAGCAGTGGTTTAAATGAAACCAAGTGTCCTTACCGTTTACTTTGACTGCTGTACGTGAGGCAAGAATAACTTTAAAAGGACCTTCTCGGCGGGGCCTGTCCCACTTCTTTTTGAACACCTTGACGTAAACCAGATCACCAGGCTGGATGCTCTGATTTTCGAGTGGAATCTCTGCTTCTCTGTCTTCTGTAGCACCTTTGACCTGCAAAAAGATAGTTTTGTGAATTTGGGTTAACTGTCTCAGATAATTATGCCATTCGTCTTGTAGCTGCTCCAGCGATGGTCCTTCGTAGGGTCCTCTCAGGTATGGAATAGGCATCGGCCGACCTGTAAGAGCTTCAAATGGTGTCAAATGGGTTAGTCGGTTAGTTTGTGAGCGCATTGACAATAAAGCAAGCGGCAACGCATCCAGCCAGGTTAGTTTGCCATTGCTGTCTGCTTGATTTTTGCCTAGTTTGTTCTTTAAAATGCCATTAGCCCGTTCCACTGCCCCATTTGATTGAGGGTGATAAACACACCCAAACTTCTGTTTGATACCCAATTGTTTGAATGTTTCTTGTGTAACCTTGGCTACAAAAGCCCTACCGTTGTCAGATGAGATAGTATCTGGAATGCCAAATCTTGGAAAGACATCTCGGCACAAGAATTTGGCTACCGTTTTATGGTCTTGATTTGCAGAGGCTACTGCCTCAATCCATCGGCTGAATCTGCATATCACTACCAAAACATATCTCATTCGTTTAACTCGATTTTCAGCTCCCATGTCTATGAAATCCATCATAAGATGTCTGAATGGCCCATCAGGGACCGGAATGTGGGCTAAAGGGGCTGTGAATGATTTCCGGACATTGTACTGTGCACATACCTCACACTCATTCAACAAACGGTCCACTGTTGCTGCCATATATGGTGACCACCAGACAGCTTTTAGTTTGTTCATAATTTGGACTTGCGAACAATGATCGGGTCCGTGGGCCAAAATGATGCATGTCGTAATAATTGGTGGGTAACACAAAATGTCCATGATTACTGCGCCACAGCTTGTCCGCTGGCCCCTGACTGCGTGTCTCAATAGCGCCTCGTTTAACCCACATTCGTTTTTTCTTCTCCACTGGCCCTACTTTGAGCCACTATCAGTGCGTCAAGTGAAACCAGTGGGGCACATCTTGGATGGTTAGCAGGGGAAACATATTTTCTCCTTGTGCTCCTTTGCGAGCTGCGTCATCTGCTAGGTTGTTACCTTGAGCTATGATGTTATTATTCTTTTGATGACCTGCACATTTAATGATGGCTACCTCAGACGGTAATTGGAGAGCTTGTAACAGTTGGGAAATCGCTTCTCCATGAGTGACAGGGGTGCCATCTGCTCTCAGGAATCCCCTTTGTTTCCAAATGTTTGCATGTACATGACATACGCCATAAGCGTAGGCTGAGTCTGTGTAGATATTAACACGTTGATCTTAGCTATCTGGCAAGCCATAGTTAAGGCTTTGATTTCTGCCAGTTGGGCTGAACAAGGCTGATCAATTCCTTGGGACTCCAGTAATTCAAAGGTCTCGCCATCCGTGTTTAGTTTAACAATCCCCATACCCGCATGCAATCCCGCGGCATCCCGAAAGCATGAGCCATCCACGAACAGGGTTAGATCTGCATCTATGGCGTGATTATACAAATGTTCTCTGGCTCTCAAAAATTTCTCTGTCTCTGCCACACAGTTATGTGGAGTACCATCTAACGGTGTGGTCAATTTGGTGGCAGGATTCACCGTGTGACAACGTTGTATTGTTATTTCTGGAGCGGACAACACAACTTCATATCCAGTGCGTCTAGCTTGTGTTAAGACAAAACGTTGACTGGTTAGCAGGGCATGTAACTGATGCGACGTGTACAACGTTACTGCATGTCCCATGATTATGGATGATGCTTTTTGAAATGCAAAGGCAGCTGCTGCTAGACCCTGATAGCATGGTGGCAATCCTGTTTCAATGTTGTCAAGCTTTGTACTATAATAGGCCAATGGTTGTTTTCCTTAATTTGTTTTCCTGCATTAGTACAGCACAAGCATATCCAGCTTTTTCAGTAACATACAAATGGAAAGGTTTCCCATAATCTGGGTTACCTAACGCGGGGAGCAGATTGCATGTCTGTTTTTAGGGCCTCAAAAGCTCCCGTTGCCTCATCTGTCCAGACGAGGAGAGCTGCATTGCTTGTTTGCCCCACTGCTCTAATCATGGCACGCAAAGGTGCAGTTTTTATAGCATAATCACAAATCCACGGCCGACTGTACCCTGCCATCCCAAGGAATGAAAGCATCTGTCCCACTGTTTGGGGTTTGGGAGCCTTGACTATAGCCTCCACTTGGCTTGGGGCTATACATCGCGTGGTCCCACACAACTGTCTTCCCAAGTATTCTACTTGTTGTTTGCAGAACTGCAATTTGTCCTTACTTACTTTATGACCTCCATCTGCCAATGCATGCAATACAATTAATGAATCTTTTTCACACTGTTCTTGAGTCTCTGATGCAATA
This sequence comes from Thalassophryne amazonica, assembly GCF_902500255.1. NCBI lineage: Eukaryota > Metazoa > Chordata > Actinopteri > Batrachoidiformes > Batrachoididae > Thalassophryne > Thalassophryne amazonica. Next base: position 44,517,313 of record NC_047103.1, on the reverse strand, counting down.
AGGAGATCATCCATATATTGCACCAATGTACTGGGTATATCAAGGTGTTGTAAATCTTCAGCCAGGACTTTGTTAAAGATGGCTGGGGACAGGTTCAGTCCCTGAGGTAGCCGTGTATACGTTAGCTGTTGTCCCAGAAATGTGAATGCAAACAAATGTTGTGAGTCTGGGTGCACAGGCACACTGAAATAGGCTGAACACAGATCGATTACTGTGTACCATTTTGCTCCAGCAGGGATGCTTGATAGTATAGTATGCGGATCAGGTACTATAGGTGCATCCATTTCTATTATTGCATTGATAGGACGCAGATCATGTACCAGCCGATACTCTTTGGTATTGTTTTTAGGGATAGGATAGATAGGAGTATTGCATGGGCTTGCAGTTTTTATTAAAACTCCAGCTGCCATTAGTCCCTTAATTACTGGTTTTATGCCTTCAATAGCCTGAGGTTTTAATGGATACTGCCTTTGGTGAGGCAGTTTTGCTCCCGGTTTTACTTTTATTTTTACTGGTAAGGCTGTTTTTACTAGTCCTACATCCGTTTTGCTTTTGGACCACACCACTGGTGGTATTTGCTCTAACAATTTCTCTTGTTGGGCCTATAACACCATCTGTCCCTCTGATCTAGGATTGAGCTCCACTTTTTGAGCTATAGCCTCATCATTTACTTTTAAATTAATTCGTATAAACTGCTGGTCTTTTGACAGATGTACTTGTGGACTTTCCATGTTTTGCCATTCTTCAACTTCTGAGGCTGTCTTTACCATTGGACCTAGGTCATGGGATTCATACTTTTCTGAGACTAAAAGGGTCACATGAGGCATGGCATTCGGCACTTGATACCATTGTTGTTCAGCTGAAGTTAGCTTGACAGAAGCTGCAGCCCCTTGGGGGCCTAAATAAATTTCTGTGGTGGTTATGTGAAACAGCCGTTGATTCATCAATGCATCCCAGCAGCATGCATAGTCAGTTTGTTCTTGTTTGGCATCGAACATCAGGGTGACATGTAAAGGTAAACTAGGTGTACATACTGCTTCATAGTGTTGTTCTGCCCAGGGCTTCCATTTTTCCCATTCCAGTTGAAGATTTGAATTTTCTGGTTGTAACTTCAGCCAGTATACCATGGGTTGCACAGGTCGGACCTTATTTTCCATGTCCATAAGCACCATAATGTTGGCGAGTGCTTCGTCAGGAAAGTGTATTTGCAGTCCTTGATGGGTACACACTATCTGGGTTTGTAGCTTACATAAAATGTCTCTTCCCAGCAAATTCACAGGTGTATTTTGTGAGTATAACAGGGGTGCTTCAATTGTTTTCCCTGCAATCGTTACAGGAAGTGGGCGTGTAAACGGTATTATTTGAGTCTTCCCAGAGAAGCCGATGGTCTTAATTACAGACCCAGAGAGGGGGAGATGAGCGCCCATTTTCCCTATGCAAGAGTATGTTGCCCCTGTATCCACCATGAAAGGGAAATCTCTGTTTTGTATATTAACAGTGACGGTTGGCTCTTCCTTAGGTATCATCGAAATAGCCAATGCCACCGTTTCCCCCTCTGTCTTCTCTAGGCCCCCCTATTGCCAATAGGCAGAGGGTCCAACCCAAGGTCGGGCCGGACAATTTCTCATTCGATGTCCAGGTTGTCCACAGCTCCAACACTCATTAGAGGGTTGATCCCCTATTGGGGGTGTTGGTCCCATAGGCGGTCCCGCTTGACTGTTCCTGGGAGCTGAGTTTTGGAATCTGTTTCCAAATGAAGGTTGGCGAGATCCTCTTCGCCACCCTCCTCTTTGACCTTGAAAGTTCCGTGACTCTCCTCTCCACCCATGACTGTAGGTGGGTCCATTTCCGGGTGTGCCAGTGCTATGGTAGTGATAGTGATGCTCCACTGGTGCTGAGACTTCTCCTGCAGCAGTGCTCCCTGCTGCTCCTTGGGGGCTCTGTGTGGCTGTTACCACAGGTGCCTGTAAGGTGGCAGCAGTGTTTGCCGTAGGGCCTGTGCTTGCCGACTCAGAAGGAACAGGGGTCATCATTGGTGCCTGGGTCTTTGTTTTTTCTTTCTTGACTTTGGTTAGCTCTCCCAACTGCATCTGCACCAATTTTTTCATCAGGGATTTTGCTGCATCTTCTTCTTTTTGTTTTTCTTTCTTGTAGATTTCAAGATGGTGACAAATATGCTCAGAGTATAAAGCCCAATTCATTTTTGATAGTCCCACAACTCCATCTAGGGCTTTCTGAACCTCATCTGGTAGAGCCTTTTTTACAGTTATTTTAAACAGGATTTCAGTTGCTGGAGAATGGTTCCATGCATTTCCTGTTTCCTCTGCCCATCTCTTCTGGAATCGGTGCAGGAACTTCTTTGGGCACTCTTCAGGTGTCCACTCCTCATCATCCAATTTAGAGGGATCCAAGACCTCAGGGTACTTTCTTCTCAGTCCTTCCCACATGGAGTTTCTATAGCGATTAAAGGGGACTTCATCATGTTGATTTGTGCCCATCATTTGTGTTAGTCCAACCTTTCCTGCTAATTCTTCAGTGTCATGTTTTCCCATGACATGCATTAGCAAGGCTTTTATGTCACCTAAAGACAAGGTTACCCCTGCAGTGCCTTCTTCTAAGGCAGTTATCCATCTCCCAGCTCCTTGGGTGATGTCTGGCAGTCTGTTGGCCAGCCCCACCATGTCTGTCCAGCTCCATGGGGTATACACATGATGACCATTTCTAACCACCAATGGGCATATGAGGTCTTCGTCCTCCTCTTCTTCTGTGCGGACTCCATACTGTCTTCCAGATCGAGTGCGACTGACTGGTTCCAGGTAGTCCATCCAGTTGGTTATATTCTGTTCTAAAGCCGCTATGTCTTTGGCTACACATTGTTGTCTTTGCCTGAGTCGGGCCTCTTTTGCAGTCTCAATGATGATCTCACCAGAAATTTTTCGGGTGGGTGGCTCTATAATGTGATTCCCTTGATTGGGCGTCGATTGTTGTAATATTCTTCTTTCCTCGGCGTCCCTATGTCTTTGTATTCTTTCCTTCGCTAGCCGAAGTTGCTCAGCTAGTTCTTCATTATCTCTTCTGGCCAGATCCAGTGTGTCACAGAAGATCTTGTGCCACTCTTCGGAGCCTCTATAGCCTGTGAAGGTCCAGTCGGCTGACTTATGGTGGGAGGGGACGGTTTTCAGTGGACCTCGATGTGCAGGCGGAGCCTTCAGGTCTCTCTCTTTATCCTCGTCTGCCTCCGTGTCACTGTTATTTGTGGCCCCCCTGCTGGTCGTGGTGTGCGACCACTTACTTTCGGACTTGGAGACCTTGTATGATCCATTTGACAGACTGAGGACCTGTCTCCTTGTGGCTCTCGAGCTTTTAGTGTCAGTGTGAATTTGCCCTCCATATCCATGCCTTGGTCCTCTTCACGAGTTCCTAATACAAATTGTCCAGCTGTCTTCCCCATATCATGACGTTTATATGGGGGTGGCTCTGCTTCCCAGCTCGGTGCACTGGCTTTAGTCTCTTTGGATCTTTCCTCTGTCATTTTTTCTCTTTTCTGCTGTAGCCTCTGTGCTTCCTGCTTGAACAAGGCCAAAACTTCTTTTTCTTCAGTGCGTTTTTTTGTTGTTTTTTACGTTCTTCTGCTGATCTTTAATTTCTTTTTTCTGTATTTCTACCACAACTGCTTCACACATCACCGGATCAAATGATCCCACCAAAGGCCATTGCCTGCCCCCATGTGACCTTTTGTGCCACTTTCTCATACATTGGTTGGCCTTAGTGCGTTTTCCTGGATATTTTCTTAGTACTAAGTCTAGCGGGGTACTTTCCCGACCTTGACCTTGAGAGTTACCCATGTAACCCTGACAAACGCTATGTGAGGTGTTTCTATGGTGTTCTGGTAGTCCCTCAGGGGCTGTCCTGATCCAGACCAATAACTTGCTGGCTGTAACACCTGTTTTGTATTTTAAACCCTTAAAAGGATTAAATTTCCAACTGTTATGCCCGTCTTCTTTTTCTTTAACTAAATATGAAAATTTACCTGTTTCCCACCGAACCTTCCTTGGGACCACAGTCAGAGTCAACCTAGGAAACAGTTCTTCACCTGGATCGGTTGGTAGTGTTACTAAATGATTTAATGTTATGCTAAGTTCTTTATTAGGGTCAGCACAAAGCAGCTCCAGCCACGGGGTTAAACCCTGATGCCACAGACGTCTTATCAGCAGCTCCCAATTAATTAGAGGGAATTGTTCTTTCTTTTGCTTCAGATTGATTACCTTAGTAATCTGCCATAATTTCTGATTGATCTCTTGTTCGTCCTGCCAATGTTCTGCTCCTACCCTGTCAAAATAGGTCCTTTCCAGCCAAAAATGTGTCCTGATTCCCTGGGTTTCGATGTCTCCGTCAGTCAAGTAATGTTCTGGGAGTATTATTTCATCATCACTTAAGTCTCCCATCAATGACTGTCCCAAGCATTGATCAGTCTGTCAGCTTTTTCACTATAATCTAAGCTTTAACTCTTTTGATTTATAACCAACTTTATTTATTTAATCCTCTTACAACCCTAACACTTCCTAATGTCTTTGCTCCCGACTTTCTTCTATTTTCCTTCTAATTTTTTAACTTTCTGCTTCTTCTTTCTTTTTCTGCTATGTTTGTTTATTAGTTTTCTCTCTTTGAAATAATATCTACCTTTTCTGTATTTACATAGCACTCTTCTGTCTTTTTCTTCACTGTCTCTGTTTCACACTTTACTCTCTGCCTGTCATGCACCTCCCAAGTCCTCCTGTTGGGTCTAAATACCTCCCCCTCGTACTCTTTCACATTAATCTTGTATGTCAGCCAGCCTGCAAGTTCTCACAGCTTTACACAGATTACTCTCCACTCTCCCACACACCAATCTTCAAAAGCTTTATACACAAAAATTATTAAAAACAACTTTCTATATATCTCTATCTAGACTTCTGCCGACTTTTCACTCCGCGGCTTTAAACAACCTTTTTATTCACTTAACACCAATGTGTTCTGTTTAAGCATGTATCTCTTCTTCACGTTAGACAGCTTCTCCGGCGCTGTCAGCAACTTCATATATTACTTTTTTCAAGCCCTCTTTGAGCGTACAATATTTAATTTACTTCTACGCCTTACTGCGCCTCGCGTGCGTATCCTGTGCTTAATATATTATTTTCCACCAGCTCCTTTCTGAGCATACAATATTTCATTTACTTCTACGCCTTACCACGCCTCGCGTGCGTATCCTGTGCTTAATATATTATTTTCACAAGCTCCTTTCTGAGCATACAATATTTCATTTATTTCTACGCCTTACCGCGCCTCGCGTGCGTATCCTGTGCCTTTCTGCACTTTCTTCTGCCTTTTTTTTTTCACTTACTGAGCTCCTCGTGAGCTTAATGTGCCTTTGCACTGAAAATATTCTCTTTTTCTTTTCTTATAAAAAAAACTCATATTACTGTGTACTTAATTACTTATTCTTTTCCCACGCCCCACAAGCGTGTATTTGGTGCCTTACTGCACTATTTTCTGCTTCATTAATTCTCATGTATTCTGCACTAACTCTCTATTTATTTTATTATTTTTTTATAGTTTTTCTCTTTTCTTAAAAAATGACGTCCTTTATTGAGCTCTTTACTTACTGTCAGCTGTGCTTCTTTGCACTTTTCTCTTTAAATCTCTTTATCACGTACGGTATTTCTACTGCGCCCCCTCAGGCGCTTATCTTGTGCTTTCTCTGCACGTATTCTCTTGTTAAACTCTTTTTTCTCACTTATTTCACTTCAGTCTCTGTTAAACTCTTTAAATAACCTTGTATTACCTTGTATCTATTTGTCAGTATACTCCCCTAAATTAACCCCTACAGCGCATGCTATCAGCCGGCACATTAGTAACGAATTCAACACCAATTATTCCCCAAGCATCCAGGTTAGTTCTCCACGCACTCTTTCCGCACCAGAGTTCATGAACATTCCTGAACTTTCACTCACATAGACATTCTTTTTCCCGGGAACACACACACCTTCTGAGCATTTTATCTACAAGGCCCTGATAATTTTCAATCTTATCTTTTTTTTAGTCTCTTATCAATTTCTTTAGTCCAGGTTCTTTTGGGTAAGAGGCAATTAAAAAATATCACCTGTCAACTTGGGCGGAAATCCCGACTCACTCCTCCAGATCGTGCAGAAATTATAAAAGGTTTCTGCTTACCTTTTAGTCGTGATCACTGTTATTTACGGTCTGGAGGGATGAGCTGGACTGCACCAGGCTGCCGGAATGCCCCTGGACCCTCCTGAAGCTGGCTCGCCAAGTTCTGTACGCGGCTCGTCTTTTTGGTCTTCTCAGGATGTCGTCTTTAGATAACACAAACTAATTGCAAGTGATATGCTAGAAAGAGGACCAACACTTTAGAATAATTCAGCCTTAAGCAAGATAAAATGCACAGAGTTTTAAGTTTATTTAAGCCTTCGACACAAAGCTTAGACAAACTGAGTCCTCTAGAGAGACTGAATATGACAACCGCGCTGTCTATTTATTGGAGACCGCGGGGCATCACTCCTCCTTCGACTTTTTATTTATTTCATTCCCAAGACATGGTTTTCTATGGAAGCGTCCTCTAGTGAACCCTAAGCAGGTGTTAGGCCCCTATTTCAATGTGACAAACGCTCCCATTAAAACATGAAGGATTTACAACTGATTTTTTTTAAAAGACCTTCAGCCACAGGTGCAGCTGGCCTGAGGCCCCCTCCGCACGTGGCCTCAGCCACACGTGCAGCTGGCCTGAGGCCCCCGCACGTGACCTGCGGGAAAGCACCTAAAAGGCCTTGGAAAGCCCCTGACAGACTAAATGACTAATAGAGCCCTTTTTTGGGTTGGACACCTGCTAGTTCAACCAGAGGACATACAGTTCGGATCAGGACACTTGATAGTTCATCACAGTTCAAATATGGACCTAAAAATTCTTCTACAGTAACTTTGAGCAGATTCTCAAGGAAATTGGATCATTTGGTTTATTTCAGAAATACTTACTCTTTGCACTGTGCATCATCAACATATTTGCAGCATCTGACGGTTTTAGTCAGGTATTTACAGGTTTTATTTTCAACACCACTGTAACACTGACTAGATCTTGGACCATGGCCCCAACCTAACCTCTGATAGACAAAATAATCTCACACTGCCAGTGGATGATGATGGAAGGTTTGAAAGCTGTAAAATGTTCACACCTGTGAATTTGAGTTTGGAAACCATTGAAGCCTTTGGGATTAAAACTACAACAGAATGTATAAATGGATGGAATTATGAGACACCCCCAGGTGCCTCCAGCATTGTGACAGAGGTAAGGAAATACATAAGCCAAATTGTTATAAGTGTTTCTGGATTCTTATGGAAACCATGCTCTTGTCTGCTCTCACTTCCTTCCTGTGGTTGTGTCTTTTCATAACCCTTCATTTTTCAGTTTGAGCTCGTGTGTGGCAGGAGTAGTTTGATTGAGGCATCACAATCTGTCTACATGGCAGGTTTTCTGGTTGGATCATTAGTGTCTGGAGCAATTTCTGACAGGTATGGACATATATTTACCAACATAAACTAGACCTTTGGGCATCGATGTGTTATATAATGTAAAAGCTTTGAAGAAAGTAGGTGTATCATACAGTAGTGCTATACAACCCCAATTTCAAAGAAGTTGGGACGTTGCCTGAAATGTAAATAAAAACAGAATACAATGATTTGCAAATCCTCTTCAACCTATATTCAATTGATTACACCACAAAGACAAAACATTTAATGTTAAAACTGATAAACTTTATTTTTTTTTTGTGCAAATATTTGGTTATTTTAAAATGGATGCCTTCAAAAACGTTTCAAAAAGGCTGGGACAGTGGTATGTTTACCACTGTGTTACATCACTTTTCCTTCTAATAACACTCAATAAGTGTTTGGGAACTGAGGGACACGAATTGTGAGTGTCATAATTGGGTATAAAAGGAGCATCCCCAAAAGGCTCAGCCGTTTCACAAGCAAAGATGGGGTGAGGATCACCACTTTGTGAACAACTGCGTGAAAAAAATAGTCCAGCAGTTTAAGAACCATGTTTCTCAACATTCAATTGCAAGGAGAATTTAGGGATTCCATATCTACTGTCCATAATATAATCAGAAGATTCAGAGAATGTGGAGAACTTTCTACATGTAAGCAGCAAAGCCGAAAACCAATATTGAATGCCCGTGACCTTCGATCCCTCAGGCGGCACTGCATTAAAAACAGACATCATTGTGTAAAGGATCTTATTGCGTGAGCTCAGGAACACTTCAGAAAACCATTGTCAGTTAACACAGTTTGTCGCTACATCTACAAGTGCAAGTTAAAACTCTACCATTCAAAGCGAAAGCCATACATCAACATCATCCAGAAACGCTGCCGCCTTCTCTGGGCCTGAGCCTATTTGAAATGGACAGATGCAAAGTGGAAAAGTGTGACGAGTCCACATTTCAGATTGTTTTTGGAAATGATGGACGGCGTGTCCTCCAGACAACAGAGGAAAAAGACCATCCAGATTGTTACCAGCGCAAAGTTCAAAAGCCAGCATCTGTGATGGTATGGGGGTGTGTTAGTCCACATGGCATGGGCAACTTACACATCTGTGATGGCACCATCAATACTGAAATGTACATCCAGATTTTGGAGCAACACATGCTGCCATCCAAGCACATCTTTTTCAGGGACGTCCCTGCTTATTTCAGCAAGACAATGCCAAGCCACATTCTGTACATGTTACAATAGAGTGGCTTCGTAGTGAAAGAGTGCGGGTACTAGACTGGACTGCCTGCAGTCCAGACCTGTCACCCATTGAAAATGTGTGGCACATTATGAAGCGCAAAATGTGACAACAGAGACCCCGGACTGTTGAACAACTGAAGTCGTACATTAAGCAAGAATGGGAAAGAATTCCACCTACAAAGCTTCAACAATTAGTGTCCTCAGTTCCCAAATGCTTATTGAGTGTTGTTAGAAGGAAAGGTGATGTACCAGGGTGGTAAACATACCACTGTCCCAGCTTTTTGAAACGTGGGCATCCATTTCAAATTGAGCAAATATTTGCACAAAAACAATAAAGTTTATCAGTTTGAATATTAAATATCTTGTCTTTGTTCCGTATTCAATTGAATATAGGTTGAAGAGGATTTGCAAATCATTGTATTCTGTTTATATTTACATTTTACACAACGTCCCAACTTCATTGGAATTGGGGTTGTATGACTGCAAATATCTTGAAGACAACTGTGTTCCTTGCAAATGG